>NC_139843.1:20123201-20723201 GCF_963691815.1 Echiichthys vipera | reverse complement strand
GTTACGAGTATGTAAGCCTGTCACCTGTAAGATCCATCCCAACATTGTTAATGTGACCAGGTCATAGGTCAGCTATTGCAATGAACTTCGATGACAATCATCTTGGGGAAAATGTGAGTCATCAGCTGGAAAAAACGACGTCCATCGCTGAAGAAGCAATGGGATTGATTAAAGATATTTTTATGATAGAGTTCTAATGGAGGAGGAAACCAGGCATCACAGGCTGCTCTTCTGTTTCTACTAATGCACTACGATGTCCTGTGAGTGTGGCCAGTCATCATTACCACTCTGTGTTTCCATTGTTCCCACAAATAAAGCGCGTCGGGGAGAGCACGGTGAGTTGAGCCAGTTTTTTACTCGAGGCGTCTTTAAAGCGAGGGCATGCCAGTAATGTCTCCAACTACAATATCGACATGCATTTCAGGATGAGGTGCAAATTTGGGAATCATCACTTTGGATCTAAATAAATCATCACTTTGGATCTAAGTTTTCAAAATTTGATTTTCCTCATAAAGTTGTTTCTAAGGGAGAGGATAAGCCACATTTTAATGTGCTGAACCAGGGAAGCTTAAAGCTGTTTGAAGTTACATTTCTAGTCAGTTAAGGTCATAGTCCTAGTCGTTTTGTTGACATTTCCTGAAAAATAATCATCAATATTCCCTGTTTTTACAAATGCACATTTGGACGAACCTGCTTTTTTCTATCTGATCCAGCTGTCATGATGTTTTTTGGTCTAATATTCAAAATGTCTCAATCAATTTTGGTGATAAAATGTAAGAACACTTTGGGCAATTACAGAGCAATAATACAATAATAATTATATAACAATCAATCTAACCACTGACTCCACTTCCCCCAGGAATTTGCTTTCCACTTATTCTATTGGCCTCTCTCCATCACAGGGTGAGTAAAACGGATGACTCTTTACAAAGTCACTGTTTCAATCTTTCAATTTTTATTTTTTTTGGTGCATTGTTATAGTCTGTTTAAACTGATCATACAGCTACTCAAAAAGGATACTGCATGCTAATAGATAAAGGAGTGGTGGGTTCCTCAGATATGCAGTGTTCTAAGCAGACCGGATGCCGTGCAGCAAATGTTAGAAGGTTCAGTGACTTGAGACCAAAGACTTGAGACCTGACTTGGACTTAAAAAACGTCTTTTTCAGTAGGCAGCAGTACTTCCCAAAACCTGTTACCAACTTGGATGTGTACAACCACAGCTAATTTTACATACTACTGGACCCATCAACCTAAAGCCTCAATTATACTCCCAATCACATATGAACACCAACAGCTGCAGACACCACAGAGCATAGTAGTCGTACGTATATGAGTTTGGAGGACACGCATGGGCAGCTGGGAAGTCTCCCAGACCCTCCCGGAAATAGGTGGATGAGGACATTTACTTGACTGGGGATATAATTTCGCCTTATATTTTTTGTCCACATTTGTGACTTATGCTCAAGAACCTCTGGGGATTGCCGTGATTCACACATTCTGAGAAAAACTGTTTGCCTGTTTGATGCTGTCATTACCTTTTTCATCTCCTTCAATTACACTGAAAGAAACAGGCCACCCTGGTAAGTTCAGCTCACCCGGTAGAATGGGTGCTTCATATTTATCAGCTGAGTCCTCAAAGCAGTAATACGGGTTTGAATCTGAGCCCGTAATACACTTATACATGTACACAAATATGTACATGTATAAGTGTGTATGCATGGTCAGTCTCTTCTTTGTTTGGGGCGGGAGGGAGGGAGACATACCTGGTGAATCTGCACTTTACTGAGTGTACCTTTCTAGTTGTGGATTCACACAAACCAAAGAGCAGTGAGCTGCTTGGTTTGAGCTTCACTGTGTTCAAACATGGCTGTATTACCTGTGGTTTGGTTTCTTCCTCATCTTTGTAGAAGAAGAGCTGATCTGAGCGCAGCACAAACCAGCGGAGCTGCCAGTTCTTCATGATGCTCCGCTGCTTCTTCAGCCAGCCAGCTTTCAGCGCCCCCTCCTGCAGGCTGGGGGAGGCCGGCCGGCATGAGCCCCTCGACACCTCGCCCATCACCATGCTCTTGGACCTGGCTGCAAACACACATAATGCATTGTTATTCTGTGTATACACAAGCATACAAGGGCAGGAAGTGAGGGGTTGGGCGGATCAAAGGTGGATTGATTTGGTGGTTCTACTTGATTTCTTACATTTCTTTGGCTCGTGTCTTCACATTTTTCTGCTAATAAAAGCTTGTTTTATCCCTCATTGTGTATGCTCTATGCACACACATGCTCAGCCAGGCTCTCAGTCATAAACACACACACACACACACATATACACACACACACACACAACCTTCTGCCCCAGGCTGAGAGGAAGGGGGAGTGGGACTGCAGGCAGAAATAATAATAGAAAGCAGATAAAAAAGAGACTCCTCAGGGGAAACACACACACACTCACACTCACATACAGACATAGCCTCAGGTGATAGGGATCCCCCTCTTTCATTTCAGAGGTCCTTGGGAGAGACTTATTGTGTGTTGCCACAACCCAATAGAATAGTGGAGGCTTTTGAGCAGAGATAATAGGACCACATGGGACTGAGTGGCTGGCTGGCTTACTGAATCATTCTCAACAAACGTGTGTAACCTGAGCCCAGTCAAGGACAGCTTTGAAAGGGAGGAGATGGCAGCTTTATAGCCATGTGTCAATGTGACATCAGGTTTGTCCCATACACTGTAAAAACTAATGGATGTAGCCACCATGACGTTGCCCATTGGTTTGTGGACTAGCGTTTGGCAGTTTGGCATTTAGCTGTCGCCATCTTGGTATTTCAGAAGTGACTATGTTTGGACAAGGGAAGTGCGGGAGGACTACAAAGCCTGTGTCGTTGCAATGGCGCCACTTTCAGCTAAAGGGGCCTTCACTTGACTTTAATATAACGTTAAATAGTTTGGGAAACTCGGACACACAATACGTTTTTCCTCCATCTTTCTAGCCGGCTTGATGTCGCTCTCTGGTTGTCTAGGAAACGTAGATGTCACACTCAAAGCTTCTATCTCATTGGTTCCTCTTTTCAGCGGCAACAAGGTCAAAGTTCAATTGATTTGAACTTTGAGCACAGCAGCAGAGAGGCAAATCTGAGCTGTGCACGTCGCTAACTTGGCCGCTGCCGCTTCATTGGGAGCTAACACCTCTTCCATAGGAAATAAATGGAACGGTCGGTGCAAAGCATTTTTACCACGTAAGTGTAACTTTTACAGATTTTTACTTTTTCCAAAGGATGGGCCTTGAGCCCCCAGCACTGGTGCTGTTCATCTCATGTACTACAGTGAAACAGAGCCGAGTGAAAATCAGCAGTTTCCCCCAAGTTACTTACCATCAGTAAGTACATTTGATCAGTGCTTGGCAACCACCAAGCACTGATCAAAACATTTCAAAGGTGACCGAAACGTTACAATCAAATTTGATGAAATTAAAACACACTATGAGAGGGTCAAAGTTCACCTAGAAACAAGTTCATGGCTATTTTGATATACACAGTGCAGTGGGTATTGCTAAGCTTCTATCCTGATTGAAAGGTCGACGTGTAGCCTCGCCCTGAAGCATCCCCTGCTTTATTTTACTTTAAATGGTACCATCATTTACTAAATGAACATGATGCATTGAAGAAGACTTGTAGTGATTGGAACCATAAACTCATTAGGAAGATATTTACTGGGTGAAACATTTTCCCCATTGACTTCTATATAATCTGACTCCATTTCTGATGGGTCCAGTGGAATGGACAATAGAAATAATGCAGGTGTGAGGCACTGGCCTTCTTATATTGTCCTTGTATGACATCAGCTGTGAAAAAGCAGATTGTGACATGCATCATTTTTGACAATATTTAATAATAATATATTAGTTGACTTGTGTGGGATGCATCAATGAAAAGCATGTGTCTTTTTTGAAGCATGTGTCATCAGTTTAGAATAAATTATGTTCCTTCTAAAACTAGCTGAAGATGTGAAGGTTTTTATTTGGATGAGAAAAGGCCACAGAGCTTAAACCAGAGCTGTATTCTGGTCAGGCAAACCAGACAATGCTATTTGATGATAATGTATAATTTATAGAAATCAATTGTGCTGACATCCTCCCTGCTGTTGCTGTGTTTTCTGCCACACACACATGCACACAATGATCAATGTTCAGATGGTACAGAGGGAAGAAGGGGATGGGTGAATGGAAAATCAATGTTTATTCTTTTTCATTGTCTCATCTCTCTCTCTCTCCAGCATACATATGGCCTAAAGGACAGGGCTCACGTCATTTTGATTTCACGTCAGCCTTTCTTGGCGGTCTGTGAAGCCTGTTGATCCTCAGAGATGTGTTGAATGAAGGACGGACTTTTGATCAAATTGAGTGTTTTATGTGTGAAACAATTATCAATTTCCAATTTTTCAAATTGTTGTGCTAACCTCAGCACATGTTGCTAACAGCTGAGTTTCCAGGCAGAACTTGCACTCCACCTGACGTGCATCAGTCTACACAAAATGCAGATATGCATTAATATACTTTAGCAAATACTTGATGTCAAAGGTTATTAAATAAACTAACAATTGCAGCTGCAGCTTTAATTAAACAGATGTTAGATAGATTACCAGTCTGTAAAATAGCTAAACCAATGACTAATGGTTTAGTGGGGCAGATATATCACTGTAAAGCAGTATTAAATGGTTTTTTTGGGGGGTCACTTTAGGTCCAATATTCACTCTTCTTTGAGTTTCGGTCTCCAACTCCTGATGGAAATATCTGTCTCTGTAGCTGCTAAATGCTCCACTTTGTTCACCGACTACATGTTCTGCAGAACTGTGGGCAAGTGCAGAGTTGGGTGATGACTAATTCTGTGTTGGTTCATCACTGTGAGCTTTACGTTCCACATTACACATGTCATCTAGTAAATTGTTGTAAATTGAAAAACTGATTAATGCAGCTTTAAAGTATCACCCTTAAAGTGTAATTTGGGTATACTTGCATCCCATGGTCATCAAACAAGCCATCTAAACAGTTTTTCTCGTTGAACACCTATTAAAAGAGAAATGAATCCTCTTCGATTACCAAATGCTCTGGAGTTCAGTTAAATACCTTTCCTCCTTGAACTGAACTCCAGTGCATTTGATAATCAACTTGTATGGACTGCCTGTATGGATGTAGCTAGTAGCTAAGGCTTGTAGCATTGTAAAACAGTCGTTTTTAATAAACGGCAGATTCACTTTCTACGTTGTTGGTCCGCGATTTCTCTGTTAATAGGTGATCAAAGAAAAAAACTGTTCTCGATTGCTTATGTGATCTAGATTATTCTGAAAAATACCATGGGATGCAAACACGCTGGAATTGCACTAGAATCTCCACAGATCCAGTTGTTTCTAATAGGTTCACTAAGGAATCTAAAGAATGATATTTTTTCATTTCATTTTATTTTTAAAATCAGATTTCTGAAGGTATAATGTGACTTTTTGTCTTTTTTTCTGGTCTATTTTGCTGTAATGTGCGGTGGTTCTATGAAAACTCTGCTTTTCCGTTTCATATTTCTCTGCAATTTAGATATATTGTGCAATGTGGTTTAATCCATGTTTACAGCGTTTGTTGAATTAATGGCATAATAATCCTCCTTTTCATAGTGCTTTGCTTCCTTTCTGTGTCCATAATGGTCATGATTAAAAGCCAGACATTCTGTCCTTTTATTTGTAGTTCCCCTCTTCTGCTCTCTCTCTCTCTCTCTCTCTCTCTCTCTCTCTCTCTCTCTGTCTCTCTCTCTCTCTCCCTCTCTCTCTCTTCACCCTGTCTCCTCTACCTTGGTTTTTCCACATTTATCCATTATTTGTTAATTCCAGTTTTCCAGCTCTTTTATTTTCACTGCCTTGTCACCCTCCATTTCTCTTACTTTGACTCGCTCTAATTATTTTATCCTCCTAATGTTCAGCACTGCTGGTCCTGTTGAATCAGAGCTCAGTTATTACTGAGAGCACACAGGGCACATGCAACACAAAAGAGGATCCTTGTTTTCATTTCAGGCTCCCTATTTGAGCAGTTTCTGTAGACTAAATTAGTTCCTGGATTAGAGGCACATTTCCAATAGCTATGTTTAAAGTTATCTCCATTCATTTTGAGAACAATGTTTAGAATTTATGCATCGCAAAGAAGTCTTAATTGCTTTTTGCAATTGGCTAATGCTTTACAACGGGTTTGTTTCTGCTTGTTAGCCTTTAATATTGTATGGTTAAATTAAAAACACAGTCAAAGCTCTGCATGTTAAATTTTTAACGACTTTTACTGCTGCAGCTCTCTTGCCTCCAACCAACCTATACTGATCATTTGATCATGAGTGTCACTAATAATCACACTGCAGTCATACTGTATCATGCCATTGCTAATGCCTCGTGACTCTTGAGTATCTATCTCACGTGTCAGTGCTGTGACTCTTCCAGAACTAATGAGGGCAGTACAGACCTTTTCAACAGAATTCCATTGCTAGGCTACAGCCTTGGTCCTTGTTAACTTCCTGTCAGCTGATGTCATTCACATTCACTGCAACAGGAATCAAAATTTACACACTTTTTTAACACATTTAGAATGTTTATGTTTACAACTTTGAAAAGGTCTGTAGAGTGTACCAGTCATAATTGCAGAAGAAGGAGGTCACATGGCATAACAAGCCCCAATGTCGAAGATGGCAAATCGCTTTGTCCAGGCTCGTTGATAAAAAAGGCACCATGACTCATGTTGCGTATGAGGCAGATGACTGTGGCGTTATCATCAATCCGCAGAAGCCACTATGCATGCCAACGATGCTACCGCGGTCTTCAGTCCAAGGGAGGAAATACTCCCATTTTAGCACATACTATTACAACAAGCAGACGGATCAGATAGGTAACGTTATGTTTAACATTGTAATGAAAAACTAAAAAAGGAGGCATTCAAGAGGACAGCTATATTAATGCAGCCTCGGCTAATCAGTTAGCACGCCTCTTTATATTTCAGTCGGTCTTTTCAACTACAGTATATTCTTTTGCATGTGTTTGCAAAGATTTTTATGTTAATGTTTTAACATTAAGTACCTGCCACCACCATGTCTGTGACAATGACTGCATCTACTGTTCGTAATTAGGTGTGTGTGTGTGTGTGTGTGTGTTTGTGTATGTGCGTGGATTGGTGCCAATGTTTGCATTTTCCGGAATGTATGAATCTTAAGTTGTTGCACTACGACCAATGGTTGTACTGTATTCTGTCATGTCATCCGTCAATATGTCTGTTAAAAAAATGGCATTTTGCAAATTTGCTTATAAAGAAGTTCATGTTTAAGTAAATGGGATCATAGAAAATCCTTCTTGGTTTTGAATTGGTATCGAGAATCATGCAAATCCCTGGTAGTGGCACCGACTACTGAATTTTTGGTATTGTGACATCTCTATTCTTGAATAACAACGGTTTAAATAAACAGTCATCATACAATTCTTGGGTTTTCAAATGGCTTCCCATTTTCCCTCCTTCCCAACTGCATCTTTTAGCTCTAAAATTTTGGATTTTTTTAGCCACAATTTAAACATTGTACTTTTGCAGGCTTTCTATACTTTTTATAGATATACCTATGAAACGTAATGCACCGTAACTTGTCCAATCTCCAAAAAACGTGTAGAGAAGAGGATTGTGGTGGTAGATGGGTCTCATAACATAGGAATTTCAGCCAGGGGACATGTTCATGCCCTGCAAGTACCAAGCAAAACCACAGCCTTTTTTCTAATTTTAACCAAGTCGTTTTGGTGCCTAAACTTACAGCAACTGTCACCTTTTGTTGCCTAAACTTCACCTGTTTCATAACAGTATCTTTAATGTGTAAAAATAACCGTTACCTTTTGTTGCCATAAGTTAACCATCACCTACCTGTTTCATAACAATAGTTTTAGTGCGTAAAAAAAACGTTTTAACTTAACCGTCATGGTCATGTACTGGTTGCCGTTTCACATCGTTAAATATAAATGTTATTTATTTATTTTTAATCTTGTGTAAGATATCATGCAAACCCATTGATGAGAATAAGTTGACTTGTATCATCACCATCAAAATCTCAGTCCCACTGCCACACTTTCCGTTACTCCCAAGTGTATGAAACCAACCGAGCACAGATTTGGTAGTGTAAACATCAAACAACCTCACAGCAGTGTGAATTGAACCTTAAAACCCAACTGGTTGTCTTACTCTTTCCATCATATTGCCAGCTAAAAGTAGCACTCACCTTTCCTGTCGTCCTTGACAACTCTGTTTTTGCTCACTACATCAGGTCCCTCATGTCTTTCCATCCGTCCTCACCCTGCCAGTGTTAGCATAAAAGAGCACCACTGTTTAACACATCAGCTGTCTGGATCACAGACTGAATGGAATATTCACTGGCCGATGATTCACGCCTGAGTCACAACAACTGATTTTTGAGTGTGTGTGTGTGTGTGTGTGTGTGTGTGTGTGTGTGTGTGTGTGTGTGTGTGCCCAGCACGACTACCCACTGCGCCAATGTGGACCTTCTGCCCAGAGTGATTCAGACCTTCCTTGGCTTGGGTGGAGCTGCTGTGGTTACTTCTACAACTATCAACTACAATGCTGAAAAGAGGCTGTTTTACTGGAAAAAGGCGCTTTATGCATAATCACTGCAATTCAAAGAAGCAGAGAGCGCAATTGTGGCTCATCCATTTACAGTAGATAGTAGTTAGGGAAGGGCTAAGTCAAATAATAGGAGCTCAACATCATGCCTGACCCTGTGTGCAGATGTAAAGTATGCCCACATTTGTTCATTGTGGCGCACCCTAATAATGTTTTTTTATGGCAGAATAAGTCAGAGGTGAATATCCAGGAACACAAGATTGAAAGCTGTCTGATTTAAAAAAAACTATTTTTTAACATCAGGTTCAACTTTGGTTAACCTTGACATTTTTTAACTAATAGCAGGCCATCTTGGCAGTGTGGATCTTTGCACGAACAGAGAGGCACAAAGTCCAAAATGGAGGAAGCTATCGTAGATTTAGCTGTGCTGCACAATTCAGATTTAATTCTCAGCTGCCAGAGTATAAACCGCTCCACAACAGAGGCATGGTTTTGGTCAGGAGTACATCTTTTGAGTTAACTGAAAAAAAAACATATTGTCCCGTTAGAGACTGAGCTAAAGAACTGGTAGTTAAGCTAGCTAGCGAGCCTTTTTTGAACATTTCTGGGAACAAAATGCCGAAGGGAGTAAACAGTATGCTACAGAGAAAATAGAAAGAAGCTCCGAGAGTGAGCATGTTTCCAGCTTACTTGTGTGCTAGCCAATAGCTTGTCAACTACAGCTGTTCACCAACTAGCACTGCCAGTAGTCATTATTTCATCGTATTCAGGTGCAAGAAGAAATATCAGAGACAAATATCTCAAGAGCTTGGTACGCCCACACGATCAAAAACAACCTATTTTTTCTGCGTTGTTCTTAAAAAGTTTTCCGTCCATGGATGTTTTCCGTGGATGTGGCACTCTAACTGCCACAGAAATACACCAACAAGGAGAAGAAGAGGCGGGGAGATGCTATGTAGGCTATGATACAAACACCGCCGACTAGTTTCTCGCCAAATGTAGCGACTTCCCAAATCCTACTCCATCCTATAGAGAAATCCACTGTTTCTGGTGTTAGTGGAGACTGTTGTGCTGTTTTGGACTCTGATGCACCAATTACTCTGCAATTAGTGTCCTCAACGAGCAGAGGGTGCTGCTGGGAGCCCCTTCCCCGTCCCAAAGCACTGGCACTGTCTCGCTACTTTTTGAGACCTTCTTGGCAACTTTATTTATAAAAATCTACTAGCGACAAATTTAGCGACTTATTCAGACCATCAGGGAAAAGGGAGAACTATCTGGTCGGCCTAAACCATTCCCATGCATGTCACCCAGAGTCCAGTTCAGTATACAGTCTATGGGTCCGTGTCTAGCCCCCACAGCAGCACTGTTGTTATTTGACGCCGGGGGGGGGGTTAGAGGTCGGAGGTGACAGCATCGCTTAACAAAGTATGCGGTTTCGCCATGGGGGGCATTTTCAAATCTTCTAACTGTGAGACCCGGTTTCAAAAAATACCGTTTTCAAGCTCCGATAACGCCAGCTGTGTGTGGATGGTCGGCCAAAACGATCCTAAAGTTGTTCGGTTACAGGGAAACACTTCTTCGTGTGGACAGGCACTTGGATAAATAGAACCAAAACTACCAGCATTTCTAGAAAATGTTTTGTAACATGGGTAAACTTATACTTTAAAAAGACTTCGTAAGGGTCCTGACCAACCATACCACACCAGATTCTGTAGATTCAACCAATAAGTCTGAATGCAATATGGTTGGTGATCTTTGTGCTTGTTCTGTCACAGAAACAGACAAATGAGATAAGAAATGCAAATACTAATATTCAGACATTCTCCCAAACCACTCTATCCATAAAAGTATGAAATATGTTATAATGTGAACAAATGGTTGTCTCACACACACACAAATATGCCTGAACACGCATGCACACGCACACACACACACACACACACACACACACACACACACACACACACACACACACACACACACACACACACACACACACACACACACACACACTACCTATGATGTCACTTAATGCAGTTTGGAGTCATATATTTATCATCAGTAGGAAGTATGGCTCTTATACACATTCCTGCCATTAGTATGGCGAATCAGGGAACCTGCAGCTAGACATACTGCACTGATGGCTAAATTACACACACACACACACACACACACACACACACACACATACACACATACACACACAGGCTTTTTGGAGGAATTCAATTCCATTAATCTGGTTGTTGTGTAGAGATTTATGGCTCATGGAAAATGGCAAACAGAGTTACAGGTGCATCAGTTCGTGGCTTCCAGTTAGCCCATCACCGTTGATTAATGTGTTAACCATTACGTGTGTGTGTGTGTGTGTGTGTGTGTGTTTGTGTGTGTGTGTGTGTGTGTGTATGTGTGCGCGTACGTGTGTGTGTGAGTGTGTGTGTGTGTGTGTGTGGCAGCCTTCCTTGACAAGCCGGAGGTGTGGCCAATAATATACAACCCGTATGTGAAAGCTGCATTGGAGCAGAACTGGTGTCTGTGCATTTTTGTGCATCTTATCGTATGCTCATTCCCCGAGTGTGTCAGTGTGTGAATGCATTAACAATGCGGCACACTCTTCTTGCTCACAGTATCTAGTCGTGAGGGTGTTCACTGATATGCCTCGGAATGGCAGGATGTCAGGGTGTTGCTACATTGCATGACTTTGATCATAAAACCATGGTAACGCAGATGAAAAAGACCCTGCAAGAGAATGAAGCAGCTGATATGTGGGCAATTAAAGCTGCTACTTGATTTCTGGTGCCAGCCAACTAGAACCAAGAACCCTATTACAGCTTTAATATGCTGTTGGTTATAGTGGTGACTGAAGCAAAACAGTCAGATTTTTCTTCTTTGGAGCAGATATTGTTGATGAATTGAGAAATTCTTGCTTTTTGCACAAGCATTTCCAATTAAGAGTTGCTCTGTAAGAAAGATATAATCTCATCATAATTGAATTTGACCTCAGGGGCAGATCCAAATAATCAGTTGAGTAAATAATGTTTTAAGCAATAGTTCCACATTTTGGGAAGTGCATTCTTAATTGCAATCTTGTTTGGGTGGGAACATTTATATCACTATCAAGTCAATAAATACAAGACTAGAGCCAGGGGTATATTAGCAAAGGAAAAAAAGGTCTTCGACTGCAACTTGTTGTTTTTATAATTTAAATTTAATTAATATAATAAAATATTTTTTACAGAATAAGGCAAGATAGCCCCCAGCTTCCAGTCTTTATAGAAGTGTCTTCTGGCTGTTTGAGTGTCAATTTTAACTAAATCTTGCCAAGAAAGTGTTTCCCCCAAAATTAATTATTCTTAAATGTAGAGCTTGGTGAAAAAAGAAGAAAAAAGGGAGAAAGATGACACAGAAAAACTTTTTGTGTCACACGATCTCGGATGAAGAAAAAGAACTGGATACTTTATTTAATTATTATTTAATTGTGCGTCTCTTCTAGGCTTTCAAAATGTTTTTGCACCGAACGGATGGAATTCTGATAACAACAGTCATTTTGCGAGGGGTTGTGATGCTATCCACTGATTTAAAGATGTCTCTTTCACCATCTAAGTCAACGGGAAAAAGTATTTTTCGGCCCCATGAGATCATGTGACACACCCGGAAGTTGCAGTTCCCCTTTTTGGCCACTATGTGAAATTGGATTCAAAGCGCTCTTCTTGGTGGCCTGGTTACCGCGTTTCCATTTAAGTCAAATGTTGCCACTGGGAAAGTTTGAAGGCACACCCACTCAAATGTCCTCTTACTCGGCGTGTCTCCATTATACAGAAAGACTCCAGAGGGATTTACCAGACTCTGGAGGTGAAGACTCACTCTTATTGGTTCTCTATAATTGAGGTAACGGAACGGAGCGGAATGGCGCTCTGGCCCTTTCTTTCTCCGAGTGAGAAAAACAGAATAGTGGCAGTTTGCGAAATCTGGTTGACATCCAGACAAGATCCGTGCATTATTAAAATGTACTGTATGTCGTTCAAGAAAGACGATGAAAACAAAGAGTTTGTTATCATTTTGACATTTAACGTGGCCTATTTGATACACGACGTCAGCTCATGTACAAGTAACATGAAAGAAAACACACCACCCTAAAATTTCCGGTAGCTGTCAAAAAGTGTGTGTAAGTGACAGTGACAGGCTGGCACCTGCAGAGGACGTTATATAGCAAATCTCCATTCACAAAAGGCTCAGTACGGTGTGTGTGTGTGTGTGTGTCTGTCTGTCGTTCTGTGTGTGTGCCGGTGAAGAAGTGTCAGGGGATTAACTCAGACCAGACAGCTGTAGTTTGTTGCAGTAGATGTGAGTGTAGTGTTTGATATTTCCTGTGGCTGGTTGGTTTCTGTAAACAAAAAAGAATGCAGTAATCGTTAATCTGTTTTTTGGCCTTTGTGTCTTTATTTGGATAGGACAGTTGAAGGTTGACAGGAAAATGGGAGGGGGGCAGCATGCAGAGAAGAGCTGCAGGTCGGAATCTACTCAGCACGTGTAACAAGTATATAAAAAAAGTATCTACTCTCTACTTCGCCAGCTTTTAAAAATGTCACATGTGGCATCGAGTACTACCAGCGTCACATCCCACTTAGAGTTATATCCAATCAGCAACCAGGCTTTTTTTCAGGGGGCCAACAAAAGCCTTATACCGGGTATTCCACTGTAATGGAAAACGCCACTAATGTAACCATATTAACTAACCTTGGATAAAAGACAAGCTAACCTTCCAAATTCATCTGCAATACGTTTATGCTAGTAAGCTTGTCAACTGACCTTCTAGAATCGTCCATCTTTCATCCTTGAAGGATCAATAAAAAAAGGCAATGTCATTAATAGTATTGACTCATATCCTGAGTCTCCTCTGACATTCTAGTTTGAAGGGTTAAATCATCTTAAATATCATACATGCACTGGTAAGTGCTGTGTCTCTTTCTTGACCTGCTTCAACCTCAGCTGAGTATTTACACTAACACATCTGCCACATAACTGTTTATTTACGGGCTTCATGCACCAAATGTGATGCTGTCAGCAGTGAAGCACCAATTTGCAGACGGTAAGCTGGGAATGCTTCTCACGCTGAATCATCGAGTCACTTTTAATCTCTTCAATCTTCACCGTCTTAACAGAAATGCAGGAAGCATGAGTATTATTTCCAAAACCTTAAATGTCGAGAGAATCACATTTTGCATCGCTAATAAATGTATCTGTGTATAACTAGACATGAAACCTCTCTTCACTGAACTTAACATTTACTTAATGTTCATTAGAATTATTTGACGGGGCCTAATCGTGATGCTGTAATCAATTAAGTGCACATTTTCAAGATTTACACACTGAATCACACTTACTCATCAAAGCCAGTTGAATCTGATCTTAATACATGCAAATCCAGATATAATCCAATTTGCTACCAATTTCATGCAACTCCTGCGAGGAGGGTTTACACATCACTCTCCAATTCTTGGGAGCTATTCATTTAATCTTAATCAGATCCAGCTGTATAATTGTAGTCATGGAGATTGTGCCAAGGAAGGAAGGAAGGACACACTCTTATACACATGGACATATTAATCCATCCATGGAAATGCACAAACACTGTATATATATGAGTATGAGTATGAGCACACGCACACACACACACACACACACACACACACACACACACACACACACACACACACACACACACACACACACACACACACACACACACACACACACACAAACACACACACACACGGCAGCAGCAGCTGATGGCAGCCTGATAGTGCTGAGCGTTGCAGTGATGAAACTAAAGATGCTGCACGCTCCTCTTAATAGAATTCACACTCGCAGCATCGGCCAACTGTAGTAGAATGCTAATGTACGCTGGAGCTCGCGTGGGCAGACCTGCCGCTTCATTCAAAAATATGCCACTGTAGAAATATAGATGGAGGTGAGCAAAAGTGTTTCGGCGGACATACAGTTAAATCGTAAAATCAGAATTCTAAGAGAAAAAAAAGCACTTTTTAAAAAGGCAATATGTTTGTAAAAGTGCAGGGCAATGTCCAGATAAAGCAATACATCCTCTGAGGATCTCATAAACTGCCATCACAGTCCCTGTCAGATATGACATTATGTGTCACTGCAGCGCTACGGATGAATAAGCAGCTAATGCAGGTGCCGTAGATGTGAAGGCAAACGGTCCTACCTCTTCTGGTCTGTCTGATCTTTGGGCTCAGCATGGCTGTCATCGCTCGTCCACACACTCTCCTCTCGGCATGTTCGTGTACATCCAAGCACCCCACCCCTGTGTCTCCCTCTGCCTCTCGGTGTCTTTGCCTCTCTCCTCCTCTTCTCTCTCTGACCTTCTGCAGTGCAGCCCGGCAGCTAGGGGGTTGGGTGAACAGGGGAGGGGAGGAGAATGGAAAGAGAAGGGGGTGGGGAAGGAGAAGGAGGAGAAGGAACTACCCCTCTTTATTTTCTGCGCACACGCCCCATGGCCTGCACCCCTCCCTGTTACATTATTCATAGTGGTACATCCGCCTGGGGTTGATGGAGGAGGAGATTTTCGGGGTGGGTCTCCCACCGGCAGAGCACGGACCTCACCGGCTAACAGATTCTTGGTTTTAAGTGTTGTTGTTTTCTGCTTTTTCATTGAGATCTGCATGTTTGCAAAGGCGAGAAAAAGAGGAGGGGAGGGGGTGTTCTTCTGGCAGGTGTCTCCTCCATCTGCACCTAATTAAGCTGTAGAGGTCCTCAGCACATCTCCTCCTCCTTCCCTTAATCACTCATTTTCCCCCATCCTTCCTCAGCTTTCTCTCATTTTCTCCTGCCTCACTACATCTTGCTCTTGCTACCCCTTTTTTAATCTTTCCCTTCTCCACCCACCTCTCTAGCCACAATTCCCTTCAAATTCTACTATACATCCATCAGTCTCGCCTCTCTTTTCTTTTCCTCAAGCATTTGTATCCCTGCCACTCATGGCTGTCTAAGAACCATGCTACCTTCAATTCAAAGTCAGACGTGGGAAATTCCCAGCTCGTACAGTAGGTCGTAATTACATCTTCTAGGCATTCCAGTGGCAAAACTCAGAAAAACCAGGGGAGAAAAAAAATACTGTTCACTCTCTAACAGACATTGTCATGTCGCCTTGAGCTACAGTGGCCTGTAATTGACACAAGAAAGTGTGTAGGAGTGTGGCAGGCGGTGTGGTAGGAAGAGAAATAAGAGGAAAAATGTAACCAATGTTCATTTTGGCAGCTGATTTTGATTTGGTTGTAGTTTAAGTCTTTTATCAAAAATGTGTATTACCTTGTCACATTTTAGAAAATCTAATAAATTGGTATGAGCATTACAGCTGCTGTCATGTTTGTTGTGTAGTTCTACTAATTTTGTGGAGGTGTTGTTCTCAGGTAACATTGACATGGTGATTTTCCTTTAGCAAACATTTACCTGACTGGGTTTCTGACAGCTTAGATTCATCTTAAAATAGAAAAAAAGATGATAGCCAGCTGAAAACAATGTTAGCGTTACATCCACAGACTTTGATAATGCTAAATAAGCATTAGCTTACTTTTACTATGAATGTTGGCATGTTGGGCTGCAAGGCTTGTCCGTACTGTTCATTACCACTTTTTTACATATGTTCCCCAGGTCCTATGTTCCCTGCTTTTCACAGAAAGGGCCCTTTGTTCCCCTGTCTCTTATTTTTTCCATAATCAGTGCTGAATTCCTCGGCAAATAGGCCTATGTAGACCCTAACACTACCCCCTAACCCTGACCCCTCACCTTAACCCTAACCCTAACAAAATGCTGAATTAAATCTGCGAAGGCAGAGGTTTATGCCACCGGGGAACATCAAACCCTTTTGGGGAAAAAGGCTTCAATATTGCCCAACTGGGAAACATAGGACCCGGGGAACCTAGGGATGACCCTGTTGTGGCTAACCATAGTAGCCACAGTAAGCTAGACTTATCTACTGACTTTCTCTGACCTGTTTCCTGAAATTGAAATTGAGTGTGTTATATAAATAAGGCATAAATATGGCAATAGCTAAATCCTATTGGAAAAAATAAATAACACATACATTTATCCTAACTAGCCTAGCTTAGATATCCTTTAGATTGTCCAAATATAAGAGAAGGCCTACAGTTTCTTATTTCATCTGACAATAGCTTGTTTTGAGTGATTAATCAATCAGTTAGTCAATCAATTATCATCCCTGAGGGGGAAATTATTTTAAATCACCCCAAAGAGCCATGAAATTAATATATAAGGTATATGCTTAAAATGCTTTTTTCTTCTCAACTCCAGGTTAGCCTATACTGCAGCATATCTGTTCCTTTTCTCCTTCCAAGAACCTTTACTAAGGTTACTAATGGTAATCCTGATCTACAATGTCCCATTAATTAGTTCACCTTTCATGTTATTTAGCTTTTATTGGTTGACAAAATATATAATGCGTTTAGGCATTGTTCTCATTTTCAAAGGTTCTGCTCTCAGTCTACTCTGGAAGACAGCATCAGACCGTTGCTGTTAGCAGCTGTGTATAGCAGCCGGGCTTCCCTCCTCCTCCAGTGTACAGAGGATAATAGCCTTAAGTCCTGCACTGCAATTGAATCAGAGCTGGCCTCACGTCAACCACAGCTGCTCTTATTACAGAGCGAAAAGGGAGAGAGGAGGAGTGTGTGTGTTTTTATGTGTGTGTGTGTGTGTGTGTGTGTGTGTGTGTGTGTTTGTGTGTGCCCTCACTTAACATACATGTACATGTGCGCACAAGCTAACAAGCTGTTAAAATAGAGCAGCAAATACAAAGATAGATCTACCGCGCACGCATACGTGGGGTGAACAAAAATGGAGCCAAAATGAGGTTGGCCGAAACAAATGGGGTCACACAAGCTGGACTGAAACATAGAAAGTGGGCACACACACACACACACACACACACACACAGACACACTGACGCAAAAACCAAGATGAAGAAGAGCGAAGGAATTGCGATGCACACATACACAAACACACCAAGAAGCCAAAAATGAGACAGCAATAAAATACTTTTGGTGCCAGTGTTTGGTTTAAGACTGAGGTTGGGTGAAAGCGATGTGGCCACACCATGCTGGGTGTGGCTGTAGATGTCTTTCCCCTCTGAATATGTTGCCTAAATCATCCTTGTATTGTTCTTTTATCACATAACAGGATGATGCTCAAAATACGGGAGAGACAGGGAGGTGAGAGGAGGAGGAAACATGGTCGATTGAAGCCACACAGCAGGACGAGTGGCACATTTGCAAACCACCCAGCGCTCAACCATAGCTCTCCTGCTTTTGTTTAGCCATAACCACTGGGCGGCTCTCTGTGTACACTCCACTGGCACCATCACTCTGGTATACACAAGCCTCCGCGCCTATTTCAGAGCACCGCATTTACAGATTGCAGGCGCAGCAGTGTCAGGGCCCATGTCAGCAAAAAGTTGGAATATGTTTGTGAAAATACTTTGCGTTAATCACATCTTAAGAACATCAGTTTGAGCAGCGAACGTCAGACATTTCCTGTCGTCAACTGATTGTCAAGTGCTTTTGTTGCCAAGATAAAAAACGAAGCAAATGCAGAATTGCCAAAAACGACTAAATGCAGATGAAAAAGATGTGTAAGTCTGGAACGATGAATCACAATAGCCTTTACATAGAAATGGAACTTGTGTAGCATGCCATGTTGAAAATGCAATGGTTTATGTTCCTCTCCTGAATAATTGTGCTTCTCCTTCCCCTGGAACTACTGAGGTCAAATAATGTCGCTGAGGATGAACCATGCTTGGAATGCTTACACGTCTGCAGAATCCACAGCAATTTTAAAAACCTTTTAAAATATTCATTCTAAGGATGATTAAAATTTCATATTGGCGGGGATGGGCTGCTCTAAAACAGACCAGTGGGTGTCTGAAGGTGTGACTTAGCATTGTCTCCACTGACGGGCTGTGCTGGGCATCACCAGTCAGTCACCACGGGCTGTTTTCACATTAACTCTGCAGCCAAAAATGTATATATATATATATATATATATATCTATATATATATATATATATAGATATATATATTTATATATATTATATATGGCAATATATACTTTAGATGATAGGATTTTGTCTACAGTGTTACACAGATTAGTTATAGACCATTACATCGGCTGATATTTGCGTTTTTTACGCGTATCGGTATCGCCCGATGCTGGCTGCTGCGTTCACCGATTTTCCCGCCATTATTTACAGACAGGCGTCCACAGGCAGCTCCATGTGCCGAGGCCTTTTTATGTTCAATAAATGTTCCTTTATTTAAATTGAGACTCATTTGTCATTAACATTTGTTAGCATCATCGTGTAATTTGTATCGATCATTGACTGAGGCTGATGAAAAAAAAATCGGTATCGACAATGGCCCTAAAACATAGATATTGGTCGATCCCTAATACAGATATATTATGATTATATGGATTTTGCATTCTGTAAAAATGTCAGATTTCAGGGAAACACCTCTCTGGTGACACGCATCCACACATACTGTATATAAGTCAATTTAGTCAAGGTCAGAAATTATAGGGGACCTAAATATAAGAAAAACTAAATGTTGAGTGGTTGTGTGTGGGTTTTCAAGTAAAAGTAAAATAACTTTAAATTAAAAAAACTAAAACTAAAAACAGGACACATTATTAGTAACTAATAAGAATGCAAAAACAACTTCACTTGTTACTTCCACCACAGTATTCGAGTCCTTATATTCTATAATAATATATTGTATTTAATTTTACTGACCTGTACCATATGCAGTAACTTTTTTTTGTCTTTAAAAACTCACTTACAATCTTAAAGCCACTGGGGAATTTGAATTGTACGTTGGCTCATATCCAAGGTAAAAACACTTTAGTAAGAAGATTGGTTAAAGTGATTCACACATTTTGCTCATTAAAACCCTTCCTCTCTCTAATAAGTAACAGTCCAGTGACTGGAGCTCTTATCTAAGATCCTTTAATTAGAAGAGAGAAAATTACATTGTGGCTCATTAAGAGAGAAGTGTGAGTGACAGAAGAGACCCACAGCAGACAGGTGTTTCCCCAAGAGGGCTGTGTGTGTTCTGTGTGTGTGTGTGTGTGTGTGTGTGTGTGTGTGTGTCTCTCTCTCACTCTCTAACCCCCTCTCTGCCCATTACCCTCTCTCACGACTCTGTCACTGACAATTAGCACAGGGCCATGACTTCATCCTCTAATGGTTATGAGAGGAGCTGAGAGGACAGCAGACTGTGGTGTATGCAATATGGATGGAAGCTGTCTGCCTGCCCAACTGTGTTTCTGTCTCTTTGTCTGAATTTTCTTACTCAGTCCTTTTGTCAGATTAGTGTTATTGCACATGAGCATTTTTCAGAAGATGAGCAGCTCTAAAGGCATGATTAAATCAGTTAGGAAACGCAAATGTAGGTCTATAGACAGGACATAAGAATATTGTCTATTCTCATGATCCATCAAGTTAATGACAGACTTGGGCTTGTGGGAAATGGTGTTTGTTAAAGACCACTAAATGAGCAAACATATTTAATAGACATAAATATAAGATATTTAAAGGGAAAAAAAGTAATTTGCAATACATATTGGAGTAAACTACATTACTTGCTACTGAGCCAGGCTGGATATTAAAGCTGCTCCAATAATATTACTATTGGTTCAGGTCACACACGTGTACACATTTGGATTTAGCTGGATATCTTTAAAGCAATGCAGCTGAACCATAATCCCTTTGATTATAAAGCAGGTAGAGGTGCTATATGAATACTGTGAAAGTATGTAAACTCTCAATCCACAGAGAAATTGCATATACAGCTCGTATTCAGAAACTGTGTCTTTAAACAAGCCTTCAGGACTCCTGTACAGTTGTGATGTCACAAATATACTATATATAGGTAGAAAGTGCTCCTAAAGTGCTGTTACAGTTATTGTCCGGGTGCAATGACAGCGCAAACACACAGAAGCACTGACCAATCAGAGAAGACTGGGCTTTTTCAGGAGAGGGTCTTAGAGACTGACTCTAAAACGGAGTAAACGTGAATACAGGTATATTTAGACAAACAGTATGAGAAAAATAAAGTGTTTTTAGAACATTAAAGCATTTAAACCCAAAATAGAAGTATGAACTTGAAAATGATCATGATTTTGGACCTTTAAGTGAATCGGGAAATTACGTTATGTTTTCGGGTTGTCTGTCCGCCCATCTGTCCATCCATCCCTTCAATTCTTGCGATATCTTATGAACCCCCTTGAGGGAATTTCTGCCAATGTGGCACAAACGTCTGCTTGGACTCAGGGATGAACTGATTAGATTCAAAAGTCAAGGTCACCGTGACCTCACTAAACAGTTATTTGTCCATCACTCAAGACTTATGAAATTATGAAAACATTTCACACAAATGTTTAATGGGATAGAATGATGAAGTGATGACATGTGCTGAAAGGTTAGATCTTCTGTGCTGTCAGGTTAAAAATGTGTGTGTGAATTATCCACGTGTCATCAAAAAATACTCTATGTAAGTCTGCACGGACATGTAGGAAAACTGCAGCTTGACTGGTTCGCGGACGCATTTAACCATAAGAAGAACCTTTATTAGCTCCTTGGTTTCATTTCTTTTAATGGAACAAAGTCCAAATGCCCTCTGTCTCAGCCAATAAAGGAGCCAGGACCATGCAATCCTAATTAATTAGATTCTATTTGTAGCCACATTGCTTTGCCTCCACAGCGTTTCTGTTCCATTCATTCTGCCTGCCTGTGTGCGTTTGGGTGATTGACGTACCGAGAGAGAACAAGCAGATGGAGAGGCTGATGGAATGGCTGAGAAAAAAAAGCCGGGAGAAAGAAAAAGACAGCACATCTATATGTGTGTGAATTGATTTTCAATAGCACTCATGTGTCATGGGAGCGTTGCCCAAAGACCATTTGACTGTTCAGCCGTAACACACCTCCAGCTGTAATTCCACACTAGTAAGCCAAGCAATCATCAACCGTAGAAAAACACCCATCAAATAAATAAACGGACATCAGTACAAAAGTACTTTTTCTCCTGGTTGTTGGGGAAAGATGGATAAACCATTTTAAAACCATTTTTGTTGACATTATACATACTGAGTAGCTTTGGGTTGAGCAGCATTTCTCTTTGCTTTAAGTGGTGGAATTGTCAATCCATTATAAGGCGCATTCGTTTTACAACACAGGCTTCTACTCTCCTTCCCTCACATTGTAGTAAAACATTGCTTAGTCTCACTATATAGCTGATTCCATACCAACCTGCTTGCTTCTTAAAATGACTGGATGACCACCTTCTGATTGTGTTGACTGATTGTGTGGATATAGTGAGGACACAATGGGGTGAGGAAGAGAATTGATCTTATCTGGTCGTAAGATAGAGAGGAATAAACAGAGGGGAGAAGCGATGACCTTCTTTTGAAACGATCTTTTCTAAGACAACAGCTGTGCCGTTTGCATCTGTGCTGGGAGAGCCAGACAGGTGTCTGCAAGGTGCCCTTAGTGATACACTTGAACTGTAACATGTGCTGGAAGATGACTCATTGGACCAAAGTGTCTAGAGGACTAGTACGTGAGTGTATATAACTACGCAGAGAGGACTCTTTATAAGCACAGTCCTGCTTTGCATAAAGTGTTAAACCTGTGTCTAAAAAGGTTGTTGAAAGTATTGGAGCTGGTAATACAAGCAATTAACATTATATGTAAAATGTTATGATGTAAGCGTGCACTTAAGTGATTCAAAAAAGCAGGAGCAACAGCATTATTTTCAGTTTGATTGCAATGTAACTGTATTTTTGAGGGTTTGAAAAGCCCTTAATTGTACAGTTCAACATAAACAATAAAATAACCAACACGTGGATTTGTGGTTCCTTAAAGGACAATAGTGATAATACAAGGCATTTTATAATTTAGAATCGTATGAATAAATCATGCTTAGACATAGCAGCATGATGCAAAGTCTAAAGAGTCATTATAGTCAGTGAGGATTGCATACAATCACCTTTTTTCAAGACCTTTTAAATGAACACAGAAACATCCGTAATACAGTATAAGGTACTGACAGACTACTTTTACTGGAATTAAAGGACACTTCACATAAGTCATAGCTATAGTGACAGTGACAGAAAGGTGCTGTTTGACAAAAGGTGTTGGTAGTGTGGCCTCTAGTCTTTGCTGCCCTCTAGGCCAGAGAGATGGTCAACACATGCAGTACAAGCCATCGGATTGACATTACAGTAAACCTCCCTGTGGGTCACAATACAACTGTGATCACTGCTCATTGTTTGATTTCTACTGCTTGAGAATTGCATTTTTACACTGTGTTCCCTACCATAAACAATATGTGCAAGAAACAAGTGAAACCAGATGCTTTTGTGATTACAAGTGTGATAATAAAAATGTGAAATGAAAATTAACCTTTTAAGCTAATCTGTTTGAGCAATTACACTTTATTATGAAAGTCCTTAGCATGTTGACATTTCCATTACACTTTATTTTGAAAATATTTAGCATGTTGAGATGACCTGTTGGTTAAAATTCCAGTTGAAGTAGAAAACACAAGTTAAAAATAATCCTTGTCTTTGACCAAGACACTCGATGGATTAAAGCTCCATTAAAGTCAGCTTGTAATTATGCTAGTGCATCATATATATATATATATATATATATATATATATATATATATATATATATATATATATATATATATATATACGGTATACTATATATATTCAGTGGGTGTTAATTCAGGCTCCTTACTGTGTGTTTCAAAACAGCAGATGGTGCTGTAGAGCGCCTTAACGCCACTTTGTACTTGAGGGTGCAGTGCAGCATGCATGAGGTTCAAAAGAAAGGAGTGATACAAAATTAATTGAAATTCTGAGTGTGTGTTTTTGAAGGTGAAACCAATCTCTACATCTCTGTAACCGTTAACTGTGTCTCCTCCAGCTTCTTCTTCTCACTTTGACACTTATTCAGGCAGTCCTCACACAGGACACTCTCCTTGACCAAGTAAAGTCTCTCTGTAATCATGAGGGACTCGTGGCCCGGTGCCTCCACTGTGATGGGGTTCCTATCCAGGTTGACGTTCTCCAGTTTGTTCAGCCTCGAGAGGCAGGGAGGGGCTCTGGTGAATCGGTTGTCAGAGAGACCGATGTGGCGGAGCTCCTTCAATGCGGCGATGGAGGAGGGAAGAGCCTCCAGCTTGTTCATACCCAGGTTGAGCGTGTGGAGTTTCTTCAGCAGGCCGATCTCGCTGGGGAGGCTCGTCAGACGGTTGTTACACAGGTTCAAAACCAGCAGGTTCTGGAGACGGCCGATAGTCACAGGGAGCTCCTCAAGCTGCAAATAAAAAAGAAACACATTCTGTAATACACAGTATGATGCCATATACCAACTTTTTCTTTTGTTGTTTTCTTCATGCTATTATAATGTGCACATTTATACAGGAAAAAACTACTTCTCTGTGTATGTACTTCAGAGACCATGGCATCCACACACGGTCACACAACAAAGCTGGACCGGGTTCAGTTGGTTATCTGGACATCGTCCCTAAGAGCACCGAATGTTCCAGATCCACCGTGTGGTGTTTGTGGTAATTTGATAAATTGCTAATTTGTTTGACAATTGCATACACCACAAATAGCACATCATACACAAAATGCACAGGGTCTTTAAAGTGACACTGCCTTCATTATTTCAGTTTATCTTGTTCTTGTTCTTATTTGCCACATATTTCTAATTAAACATATGCCCCCTAGACAATGGGTGGCTTAAGTGGAGCCAGCCATCATCTATTCACATGGCAACGGTCGTCGTTATGACCCCTTGGTCCTGGTCTGGGAGTCCCGTTGTGGATTCAAACAAAACATATGTTTAGGCAACAAAAGAAGGTGGCTACATTTAGCAAAACCTGGTTTGGTTTTCAATGCTAAAAAATGTTATGTACCGTTAAAAAATTACCGCTGACTTTTGGTTTCACATCAAAGTCCTGTGTTTAAGCCATCCACCACCTCAGACACTTCCTTATACGCTAAGTTGTTGCTCTTCATATTTCTTACTGAGTCGAGCAGTTGAAAGCAACGCGGATGGGTGACCCAGCTTACCATTAGCATTGATGATACAAGTCTACACAGCCAACTATGGCCAAACTGCCTTATATCTATGGTAGTGATAAGCAAATGATAGTGGCCCATTCAATCATCAAATACAAATATAAAAAGTGATATTACAGGACCACAAAAGGGCCCAAGATGACTGACTTTTAATCCCAATTGTGGATACACCTTCAAAACTATTGGAACCACGTACATTTCCCACAATGCAACACAATACTTTCCTTGTATGGTAAACACCTATATCTTTCAAACTCACACCCTCTCACACCCTCAGTGGGCTGCGCAGTGTTTTGTTCATATATCTGTAGACTCCAAGCCCAAGGGATAACCCTGATGACATCATACTTTCCTATTATTATTATTTTCTTGGACAGGCCAAAGCTCTTTCAGAGCCAGACAATATACAAAAATATTACTCAGTTATCACATATACCTAATTTGAATAAACCAAAGTTACCTCTGAAAGCACATTTTTCTCAGTTTTCGGTCATACTCACATAATTGCTGTGCAGATCCAAAACCTGGACACTGATGAAATTGTCAATAAAGTCTGGAACCGTTCTGATCAAGTTCCGGCTCAGGTCCAGTTCATCCATTTTACACAGTTTCTGGATGCACTTTGGCACCTCGGCGACCTCCTTGAAACTGAGATCCAGACGACGTTTACCCTCCAGCGTCAACTCCACGCAGTTCTGAGCTGCTTTAAAGGTAATGGTCTTACTTTTAGCCTGTTTGCTTTTCTTTCCCTTTGCCATTCTGCTGCAGGGAGACACAGGACAGTGACTGACGTAGTAGAGTTGACGGTGGAACTGGTCTGAAAGATTATGTTACCAAACACGGTCTGGCCAGCTGAAACAGTAGACAAAGTTGAGTTTTACCTTTTCCCTTAAATATCCATAACATCATCAGCTATTGTTCCATGACAATACAAATTTACACGTTGCAGGCATTTTATTCTATTCTATGTATATACAGTTTGTAACAGTAGTTTAGGAAAAATACTGTTCAGAATATTGACTGTTTTAAAGCTTAATAACAGTGTGATTCCTACTGCATTAGAACAAAATAAAGAGAGGAGGTGCTTCAGAATAAAGTCAATGGTTGGGTGTTTTTTTAAAACATTTACGGTAAGTCATTTTACGATAAACAATTTCTTTGTTTCTTACCAGCACAAATGTGTCCTCTTCCTTACATCCAGCACACTGAATACTGAGACACACAAGGGACTCCAGACATGTTCTGCAATTTCAGCAGGCTATAACTTGACCTCTTGATCTCCTTCTCCAGCCTGAGACGACTCTGCAACAAGATGCCGCTGAAGAGGCATTTGTAAATTAAAAAAACGATTCAGATTGTAGGAAAGAGCTGACATGTTGTGCCCTGGCTGTCAGTTAGGCAGACTCACTTGGCTGGACATGAGATTTGTTTTCTTTGGTTCCCAGGCAACTGCTGTTTGCTCTCAGTAGACTTTATGGCAGTGAGCAGCTACAGCAGAACACTTTGTTCTTTTGGTGTATGTATTTGGAAGACAAATTTAAAAAAACACAGAAACTGTTTCTAGAATTATTCTGTTTAAAATAAAAAAATGTAGCTGTCAATGTTGTTTACTGATTGTTTGAGGAAGTGAAAGGTTGCCAGCAGAGATGGATCAGCTGGTGACGTACAGATAGGATTTTTATGAGCTTGAGGAAAAGGTATCAGTGAAATTCCAAAATGGCCCAAAAGATCAACAAAAGCAAAAAAAAAATTATTTTGTATCTTTCATATTCATACAATTTTTTACCTGCTCCATAACTCATCATATTGTACAAAGTTGGATTTCCATGTCTTTTTTTTTACCAGTAATTTTTTTTTTTTTTACAAATATTGTGAAAGTATTAAAATGCATAGAGAAATGCACACATGCCTTATTCAGAAACAGTCCCTTTTAAATGAGATTTCATGACTTTTTGTGACGTCACAACTATACCAGGTAGAAAGTGTTGCTAGAGTCAGGTGTGTTTACATGCAGTTTTAAAATCCAATTGCATTCACGTTGAGTTTTCGTACCTGGGTTAACAGACCTAGAAAACTCCTGCAGTTACCCGAGTACTTGTGCGTGTAAACAGCGTATGATCAGGGGCATGTGTCTGCGCAACACAAGCATTTCCTTTAAAGCGACAGAGGACACGGTCATGACAAGTAACATCACTACCCACTTCGGTCGTAATTCAGTCAAAAAGTCATCCATTTCCCCCGCGCTTTTGACAAAGGTGAACCGGAAGATAAAAAGTCGCATTCCAATCAGCTGTATGCTGGTGGAGCGCCACCTACTTTACTGAGTTACTCTGTCATTTCAACCCCCTTCATGTACATGTATATAGGAGAACTACAATAATCTGATTATTCCACTGACCGGGGAAAGACTCGAGTTACTGCTGTGCATGTCAATGCACTCTGTGGGGTTGCAGTCATTCCCTGGCTACAATAACGGTACAGAGATGCCAAGAGCACAGAAACATTGACCAGTCAGAGCAAACTGGGCCTTTTCTATGTAGTGTTTTCCCTTGATAAACTGATCCTATACATGGTGCTTATTAGAAATACATGTATCCTCAAAAAAATATTAATAGGCCATTCATTGTTCTATGTCTGAAAATACAGCAGAACTGGACCCCTCCCCCCCTCATATTTGATCTAAAAAGTCCCTCCTGCACAATCACTTTTTTGTGACTTGATGCAACTGATTTGTAAATGTTTGGTTATGGTGATTAAACACTGCAGAGTGATGATTTGGAAATAAACTGTATAATTCCGTTTCAGGTAGATACAAATGGTTTGCATATATTTTAATGTGTATTTATTTACTTATGTATTTATAATTAAAAATAAATATATTAAAATAAAATATAATTAAAGTATATAGTATACTGATTTGCTTAATGCCTTAATGCTGCTGTTTGTAAAAAGTTTCCAGTTTACTCCCGTTACCAAGCTTTAATATGGTACAGCCGTCACAGGTCTCTCTCTCTCTCTCTCTCTCTCTGTATCTGTCTCTGTCTCTGTCTCTCTCTCTCTCTCTCTCTCTCTCTCTCTCTCTGTCTCTGTCTCTGTCTCTGTCTCTCTCTCTCTCTCTCTCTCTCTCTCTTTCTCGCTCTCTCTGATGCATTTCATTTGATGCACTTTCACTTGATCTGAATGCCAGACATTACCTCCTACTTGCCCGTAGGTGGTGCTGTCTTTATCCAAGTCACAGTATCATTGTCACTCTCTACAATAATATTTCATACTGGCAATATTACAAATGGGCTGTTTGCAAATTAAAACAATGCTGGAGGTCATGTGACCAGTCCCTGATCATGGTCTGATAAAGTCAAAGTCAGGTTACGCAGCTCATGTGAACCTTTTGAGTGTTTCCAGGCTAACCAGGAAGTGGTATCAGGTGCATGATGTCAAGATAAACAGACACAGACGGGCATGCTGACAATTAACTAAAACACCATCGTCACCACCGCCTTTGCACCTATTTTGTGGTCTCAAAAATATCATGAATGGCTAATCAGGGAACAGAAAAAGAGCAACAGAATGACCAATCAACTAGTATGATGTGGTTCAAAGATCTGTAGTGAGCCTTTCTTCAGTGTCAATCAATGTTTCAGAAAATGTCTAGGAAAAAAACAAGTGTAAATACTAAAGCAATACACCAGTGGGGTGTTTATGTTAGCAGATTTAACATGTCATATAGGGCTTTTTTCAGGTTGTGCAGCGAGGCTGGCTACAGTTTAGAACCAGGTTGGCCCCTTTGTAGTTTTAGTTGAGCTACAGAATAGCATCACTACACTATATGCATGGCACTGAAGTCTGCTTAAATGGCAAATTCAAAAAGTAAAAGCAGTACCGGATTGACTGGGAATCCTAAGCATGTTTTGCATAATCAGAGTTTTGGTTGAAGACATTATTTAAACCCAGTTATTACATGTAAGTCTGCATAAATAACTTATACCACATCAAGACGGGAATATCATGTGCATGTAAATGCACACGCAATAAATATAATCATCCCTCAGACAGAAGAACATTTGCTTGGTTAGGAGTTAGATTCCTCTTTCAAAGCCACTGTAGGCTATTGTAGATTGTGGAAAAAGTATAGCCACAAAATGTTCTGTAATGTTAAACTACAGACAGAACCCTAACTTTTACACTTACTTCCTCTCTTTTTGACTGGACTTGCCCAATTGTTTCTGTGGGACTTTTTATTTTTATTTTTTCATTTATTTTAAATTCTCCTAAAACAGCAGGCGACAGTATAATATGGTCTATAAAAAAAGTCGTTTCCCTCAGCAGTGTGAAATACCGGTCAGGAGATATGCAGGTCACTCTGGAGGAAATGGTGCTGACCTAATTGAGTGAGGCACTGCACACAGCAGTTCAGATTACGTCTAATGATTAGAAATGTGAGCGGAGTGTGTGTGTGTGTTTGTGTGTGTGTGTGTGTGTGTGTGTGTGTGTAAATCTAAGCATTTGTGAGTGTGACTGAAACAGGAAAAGAGAGGTAAAGAGGATTTTTTTTGTTTCAAACTGGTTTGCTCTCTGTTCAAACATTAGACTGCAAGCCACCGTTATCTACTTTATACACCAAGTGTAGGCTTACTCACACACTACTGTATAGTTAGCTGTAGATGCTCGCTTAGCGATGATGGGCTGTGTCTGAATGAAGAGTTGATGAAGTGTCAGAAATATGCTGAATGCATACATGTCTACTCCTATAGCTTCATCAAACTGGTCAGCGTAGGTTATTTTGAGTAGAAGTGAACACAATGGAAGTGTTCCACTTTTTCTTGTTTCATGCTGTAAGTGCAAGTGCTATAGTAACGCGCCGACTGCAGCTCGTGCTTGCCTTACGCAATGGCAGCATCTTGCATTTGAAGCCGACAAAAGAGGCGAGACGAGGAAAGACGACTTACACAGTGTAGGAAAAAAGGCATGGCTTAAAAGTGTAGACTGGGGTCACTACTCTCTCATTCATGGTTTCTCTCAATCTCTTTATGTTCCACTAGGGAGCAGCTGCTGAGTCAAATTTGATATTCTGATCCGGTGTTTGTTTAATATCAAACCAGTTTGAACATTTCCAGAGTTGGTTTTGATAAAAACCTGAAATGCATCAGGTTTTTATTTAATTAGCCTGGTGAAAAACTAAACAACAAGACTTAACAGAAAACCAATTCAGAACCAGAAGCTTACAAACATCCATCCCTTGGTGGAAGACGGTGTAAAGCTTTGACATAAAAAGCAACACAACTAAAACATCTCGTGGCATACATGGTGGTGAACTGTCACTGACCACTTCTCAGTTTTGTTTTGGTGTCATGCACTCACTTCCCTTTAAAGTTGCTTTGGCAGGACAGTTTGTGATGAGCAGAGGAAAGTTGCAGAGTCACTTCCATGGAGCTGCACATTCATCAGTAACAAATGACTGAAAACACATGGAACGTGTATGTCTGAACTGTGTGAACTGTAAAAGAATATAATGTAGTTCCCACTAAGCCAAACTTTACAGGATACATAAGGTTTGAAAAGGGACACATGAAGTGCCAGAGGGACGCAGCTGCGCCTTTCCAGCATGCTAGACCTTTGTCGTCTTTATGAACTTTCAACCCAAAACAAGAGTAAAGTTACTTGTTGTGCAGAGATGAGTGATAGTTTTTTGGACATGTTTAGGAAAGCTGGCACCGCGGGGGCAGCGGCATTCATGTGTTTATCTTAGCTTTGAATGGATGTGGCTTTCCTTCCCTCTAACTATGTGACTGTTGTGTTGTCTTTGCTTCAAGGAGCCCCTTTCCTTCTTTCAATGTTTGTCCACGTTTCATTCAGGAAAGCTTAACATGGACTTGACAGATTATTTACCAGGCATTTGAGAGTGTTTTGGGGTGGGTGATGTGGTAGTTGTTTGCATATGATGGATGTGATGACTGGGTGGGGATTTGTTTGTTGGCACTGTGTACACAGAAGTGTCTGACTGTTTTGGAGCTTACATTATAGGAAACAAAGTGATGAGTCATTACTCATGACCGCTCCTAATCATTTCCATTAACTCACCAGAGGAAATTCCTTTAGCAAACCACAAGAACATATAACTAATATATATATATATATATATATTTTTTTATAAACTATGCATTATACACAGCAGACACATTGTGAAAACATGGTCCTTAATTAGAATCTAAGACATGAAAGAGTGCAGCAGCTAAAATGTATCCATAAAATATAATACAATTTTTACCGTGTATAAAATATAGCACTGTGGTAGACAGGAGTACAGTAATAGTATGCACTGTAATGTAAACATATATATGTGTGTGCGTGTATATATATATATATATATATGAGGAGCTCTTTTCCAAAACACTATAAATCCATTTTAATAGTTTTCAGGAAAATGACATTTTTTACCTAGACCCACACATTTGGTTAATATTCAATTTATCTTGTCAAATTGGTTTATTGGCTCAGTCTGAACATGTTGAACGGATGGACGAACCAAAAAACTCTCCCGCTTCAGAGCACCGCCATGTTGGATCGCATAGAACGCTCACTGAATTCCGATTGGTCGAGAGGACGTATCGTGTTTAGGCTAAAAATAGGTTTGCCGCTTGTCGCGGTTTGGAAAGGAACTGCATCTTGCGGACGATTTTAAACAAGGAAATATAACGTTTGGCATGAAACATTGATGAAGCAGTGAAAAGGTTCTGTATACAGCAAAGTGGCATGACAAACTCATTTTTTTTAAATTTGGCTTTTATCTCGTTTTGGAAAAGAGCTATTCATATATATATATATATATATATATATATATATATATATACATATATATATATATATATATATATATATATATGTATATATAAATATATATATACATACATATATATATATATATATATATACATATATATATATATATATATATATATATATATATATATATATATATACATTGTAAGGAATTTGATAGAATATCCACTGTGGCTATACCACTGCTGTACTAGAATGTTTTTTTTTTTTTTTAATAACTAAGGCACTTAAACAAAAAACTTTTATTTTCTGAAAAAAAAAAGCAGTGATCAAAATGAGAGAACGGTAACCATTGTGTCAGAAGAGAAGATTTCAACAATTTTTTCTTCTATAGGATTCAAAAAGGAACAGGAAGTGTAGAGGCCACAGCTTTGAATGACTTCAGCACATCTGCGCCCACAGGACATCACTAGTTTCTCACACCGCTCTGGTTCATAATTACAACATGGCCGCGCCCATGTAACGGATGTTTTGGCTTCATTTTTGTACAATCAGAAGAAGTGGAGAGTTGTTGTCCATCTTTACAGACAGTCTATGATATATACTGAGATGTAAACAATAAGTGACCATAGTGGTGGTCACCGGTGGAACCAATGCAGTAGGATATTTATGTGCAGTACCAGAAAGTATAGTGTAGGTATGACGGTAGTATAAAGAAAAAACTCATTCTCTGAACAGGAATCAAACTCCAACTGCAATGGTGAGAGCGCCAAATCCTAACCTAGACCACCAAGGACCAAAGAAGCCTCTGATACTGTCAGAAATTTTGACGCGAGCTGTCACCAGTTGCCAAAGCTCTAAAGTGGCCATCAATGGATGGTCTCACTGGGTAATCGAAGATCATTGTTTTGTAATGGCGCCCGCAGATGTCATTGTTCCGAGGACTGACAACTTTAGTCTGGGGTTGTCCAAATTCTCAGGTGCCTTAAATCCCTTAAATAAAATTTTCAGACTCTCCATTTCAGTACATCAGGCTGCTGCTGATTCATGCTGTTAGGTTCACGACAGTACAAAACTAGCACCATACAAGCACTGTACATAAGGTTAGTGGCTTAGCAGCCGGCAGAGTTAGCACATGATTGTGTCTGTGGTTTTTCACATACTGTGAATCAAAGCTGAAAACTGCTTTCTGTCTCTAGTGAGTGCACGTCTAAAAAGTACTGCTGAAATACATGTCAGTCAGACCGCCTAAATTGTTTGTTTGGAGCTGAGCAGGTAGTGTGCATCTCCTATTTTTTGTTGTTGCTGAAAACAGCTGCCTGCCACAGCTGGAAATGATGGTGAGGAGAGCTGAGAGAGTCAATCAAAACAATAAAGTTGTGGATGTAAAACCACAACAATGAGCTTAAATTTATTGAAGAGCTGCTAAAATCTAAGGGGAACTGCAGAGCTGGGTGATTATTCTCTGTTTCTACGGGCAACATCTTTCACATAGTCATTAATAAAAGAAAATATTCAGCTTTATGAAAAGCACAAATTGGCTTACAGTCACTTCAAAGTATTGTAGTAACTCTAGATGACGGGTAACTCCATTGTCACGGGGAAACCTCATCTAGACTTCATCGTCTTCATCATTTACAACTTTGCACCCGTTAACAATCTTGAAAGCCACTGTAGTATGATGTCATCAATTTGGGGGACACAAAGGGTTGAAAAGCAGCCAGCCGGTAAGCCTGAGGCCGGCTGTTTCTCATTAGTTCTGCTTGGCACTTGCACACACCAGCAGAGTGAATCATAGCCCTGCGAGGTGACAGTGGCCTGAACTGCAGACTAATAAATCTGGTAGTGAAATGCCTCATCAGTTACTGTGTGTCTGTCAAACAAATCCAAGGCTGAGACAAATATGAATAAGCTGTTGAAGCAGAACAAATAGAATTATCCACCAGTATTTTTTATTAAGGCAACTTTTAGAAAAAATGTAAGATATTCACTTAGCTAATAGCTGTTTGGGACTACTTCATGCATAAAGTAGTCCCATACACTGGGAGAAAATGAAGATGGTGAGAAGAAATCGGGGTGACCCTTAAAATGATGGTTAACTAACATAACAGTGAAGTAAGCAGGGATACTCTGTTGGCTGTTTAGGACAAATAAAGAAGCACAGTCAATGATTCCATGTGCAGTACTTTTAGGCGAGCCTCTATGAAGCTGTAATTTATGGTGGTAGGTATGAGTTGCATACCGGGCAAAAGAAAAAAAAATCAATTTTGTATCCCCCCCAATCCTGACATGAGATCTGTACCCTTGGCTAATAGCTAACCTGAAATGGAGCACAAGATTCTCAAAGCTGAATCACCCTGTAACAGAATGAGCTTTTCTAATCTTCCTCTAAGAACTTGGAAAACAAGTTTTCTCCTTCAAAATGTATGACTGGGCTTACACAATGTGTATTTTTAAACTCACTGCACTTAACGGTCAATGAAAAATGTTCCTTTCTCAGCAGGAGTCCCACAGTTCACTCAGCCAGTATCCCGTCTGTTTTTCTGTGTGTGGAGGCTCATGAATGATGTCCAAGTGGGTCCGGTTGAAGACTAACTGTATGGTTTGTGCGTACATGACCTCAGAGTAGAGGTCACTCCTTTAACATGGACTGACTGTCCAACACTGGACATTGGATCCGACTTCCGACAGGACATCCAGTTCCGAGCCTTAAACTAATTCCTACTTCCTGTGATTTCCGCTTGCTGAAGTCTTTCATTATGATTTTTTTTGCCTCGAGGTCAGTGTACTGCAGCTATGCATTACTGTAACCACACAGGATATGTCGGGTTGTAGACTGTGTGTTTACTATGCATTGTATTTCTATGGACTGAGATGATGGCATGCATGGGACGGAACGAGCGCAGACGCACGCAAGGCCTTAACAATAGGTTTACTTTACTTTGGCTGTTTTACTGGTGACATCAGTTGTTTCTTTTTAAGGGAGCGCCTGCAACGCCTGCTGTGTTGTGTTCAGACAGGAAACTAGCATCAGTCTGTCTTACACTCCTAATTCTTTCTCTCCTCTTTAACCTCTCCTCCTTATACTTCCTTCCCTTGCCTTTCCTAAACCATTCTATTTACCGTACTGATCATATTTTTATTACAATTGAACCACTTCCCTCGGAACCTGACCTGTGTCTTTGTGTGAACTGTGTGTTTTCTTTGTGGGTGAGACATTTTTATAAGACCTCTGGGGTTCCTTTTGTCCCACGCACAGAGTGAGCTTCCTCTCTCTTTTCCTTTCGAAAATAATTTGGAGGTTACAAGTAAACTAACGTTTAAATCCCCCCCTCTCTCATTACAGCGCCTCCACCGCCACGAGAGTGGCTGACACCCTTCCAGACTGCACCCCTCTCATGTCTCCTCTTTATGTCAACATGGAGGTAAAAAATAACTGTAGCAGGGAAATCTGAGCTTCGATCACAGTATAGGTGTTGCTTTTACTGATGAGTAACAATGAATGAATAATAATAGCATGTGGTGGAGATAGCATTTTTTCCCCCCAATCCCCTGCTGTAGAGTTCAAGGCCGAAAGTGTAAATACGCTTAATCTAATAATCCAAATATTATTATTGGTTGAACTAGAACCATACATCTTTCATGGAGCTAATGGGGCATGGTGCAAGCAGAGTCCAAGACATATGACTTTAAAAATAACCAAAGTATATGAGCTCTCTTTCTTTGTTCTTATGGATTCTAAAGTATTTGAGATGAATGGAATCAATTTTCTCAATTAAATAAAAAATCACAAGGTCAGATGACGTGAGATCCCAAACTTCAATATCTCTACAGAGAAAATAGTCTCAATGTTTGCTAAATCTTTTCCACATACTAAATGCAGGTGAAATGTACCCTCTCGTCCACAATGTGCACAACCTTGTTGAGGTACTGTATGCTGCCTGAGTTGTAGTATGACGCTGCTGCTGTATTTGATAATTCAGATCGCTATTATCGGAAGGCTACTTGACTATAATGGCCCATTGAATGCTCTGTAGGGCATATATGCCAAAATGCCTAGAAAAAGCTGTTTTTAAACAATACCTGTGTACATGTGTACAACGTCTCAGACTGATGTTCCTGTGGGCTGAATAACACACGTTTAAAATGGGCCCTCAATAAAGGCGTTATGTTTAGTTCATACTGCAGCTGCCCCTCCAAAGTATGTACTGCTGCATGCAGTATGCATATGATTGGGACATACTACTTTGACCCTTGCTTATTTACTGCAAAATCTGATCGGATGCAGTGAGACATCTTTGTATTTTTGGCACACTGCATTTGACATACTATGTATTGGGATTTACTAAATCTTTTTTTTCTGGCATATAACAGTAAGGTAGTATGGGTATAGGAATGCAGGGATTGTTAGATTTCCTGCTGGCTTACTATGTGACTTGAATATTATGCCGTGGGCCCGAGGAGGCCTAAGGAGATTTGGAGGTTCAGTTTGGGGATGAGATATGCCCTGCCACACTACTAACTGTGGGAGGGGTTTGGGCAGTCAAAATTACACGTTTATATTTATATTTAAAAAAAAAACTTTTGACAAAGGTAATAGTTTTTTGTTTGTTTGCTTGTGTCTGTGTTATTTTGCTTAGACAATTATTACTGCTTTGCTTAACCTTCAACATGCTTTGTTTACCTCAGTTTACTGCCTTGTTTTGAGCTATTACTGCTTATCCTTATGACTGGTTAGTATTTAATTCCTGTTTGACATTTTACTGCATTTAAGCCGGAACGGTTTGACTGGTTTTAGTCCTGATCATTTATTGTAATATATATATTTATTTTACGAAGTATTTATCCTGGGTGAATGGCAGCATGTTTATGTGTAATAGGTATAATGTTCACTATATCCTCCATCTTAGTGTAGCATATAAGTGTGATGTATTTTGCTAATAAGCACCAAACTCAAAGTACAGCTGAGGTTATTGTCTTTTTTTGTCATTTTACTGGTATTTGCAGAAGTTATTAATAATTTAGACCTAATGATGCCGCTAGATAAAAAGTTAAACTACTATCATATATATAAAACATAGATATTTCACAGGACAAAGAGAAATATTGTCCTGTTGGTGATGTTAGAGAAAAGGTTTGGGGATCGCCAAAGGCAAAGGGGCTTTATCCTATGAATATCTCTATAAAATATTATGGCAATCGATCCAATAGTTGTGGAAATATTTCCATCTTGATCGACAGACGGACCAACATCGGCACCCAAAGAGCGAGGCTGCTAGCATTGGTCAAAAACACATCTCTGGCAGCAACCTGATTACATCGACTTCAATATTTATTTCACATACTGCTACACTCTGTACAGATGAATTGTACAACACAAACAAGAGAAGAAATGCTGGAATGTTGATGAATGCAGAGGTCAGTGGTGGGCAGGGAAGGGGAAAGGAGAGAGGGAGAGGCACATTTCACACACATGGTTCTAGTTAGTGGACTCTCATTAAAGACGATGTGGTCTGGAAGAAACTTAACATTTCACAGTCTAAGGGCATTTTTAAGACACTTCTGCCCGCCACTGAAAGGTCACTTTCAGTCATTTCGTATATGGATAAGACACACTGTGCTACTGAAATATACATGAGAGAACAATGGAAATTTGAAATGGTGACAAATGGAGGTCCATAGTGGTTGGAATTAAAATGTAACATACAGAATAAGCAGGGGAACACAGAATGTCAAAGGCCACAAACACCAGCTTGCTGTAAAATGGGTTAAACAGTCATAGATCAATCTGCCATGTACTGTATATAGTTGGATTTTTTTTTTTTTAAATCAACTTTTATGCTTCAACTGCCAAATGAGGGTACAACATACATTTGACCTACTTTGCGTTTTCAAATGGATAAGTTCTGTCTTTTAGAACCTGTGGTTAGCACTAAATACAAATGTTAACCATCACAATAACACATTAATCTTGTTTTCCACGGGTTGGGACATCCGATCGGAGTGATCTGATCACAAGTGCACTAGTCACAAGCTCTCAGTCTGTGTGTTCTCACCTAGCAGCAGCCTGCATCTTGACATGCGTCTTCAGTGTCCACTTGTGATCCGATTCCACTTCCCCGCTCTATGTGTATAAATCAACATGTATATCATTTCCGTTTACGATATAGATAACCTACATATTTAAAATAGAAATAATTTTTGTTAATGTTGTGTTGCGTGTGAATTTCAGTTGTTGTCTTATCTCACATAAATCATTATTATGATTGGAGGTTTATGTGTGTAATATGTTTGGAATTTCGGGTGCTTTTTATGTTTACCTGCCTTATGAGGTCTTTAATCTTGAAAAAGGTATAGGAAAAAAAATGTGATTATCCATTTCACAGCTGCTCCGACTTCCGACTATTATTACGACGAAATTACAGGAATATCTGTATCAATATATCCAGATATCCATGAATTCTGTTACATTCTATAACCTTAAAATAAGGTTATGGTCCATCGGCAATCCCTAGGGTGGTCTTTTAAAGGCAGCTGTGGAAAAGCTCCAGAGAGCTGGATAAGTGCATACGCAGCTGTTCAAGGAACAGACGGACACGTCGCAAACAGTCTGATAATAACCTCCAGAACACACAAGTCACTCTCAGTGGTTTCTGTGACATGAGAAATACCTCCGAATTTGGTTTTTGACGTCTGATCTCACTGCATCCTGACAGTGTTTTTACCTGTAGTTAGCACTGTCCACTTGTGTTCGGATCCCTGAGACCATGTTACTGCTAAATGGAAACCAGGTCATTGTAATTGGATCCCTGAAACCACTTGCTGAATTGGTCTGGGACGCATTTGACCACATATCTATTGTAGTGTAAATGCAAATGCATCCTGATGCATCCCCGACAAGAATATAACAGGAAAATATGTAATCAATGCAGGACATGATGACAGCACGTTGGACGAAGTGTTGGGGGACCTTCCATCGTTTTACCCTTTGGAAGGTGATGAGTTCGAGTGACAGCGATATTTACAGCTGTACCAACACAACTGCTAACATGACTACCCACAGCAAGCAGAAGGGATGCAGGCAGTAATAGAGGTGGTCATGTGGAGAAGCATGATAGATACAGATGTGAATGGTTGTCTCAGCTGTTGCTTAAACGCATTTTTAAAGCTAGTGTAATCAGGGCCTTTGTGACCGTGACTCTTCAGCTACTATTAGCTTTTAGCTATATAACCATAGTTGTTACATAATTTACTACATAGCTCTAAATACCACATGTAAGTTAATTCTTAAATGTTTTACAGAAGAGTCAAATCATTTCAAGTGACTAAATACTCTGGTACTACTGTTTACCAAATAAGTAGCTGGAACGCTCGGGCAAAACATGGACTTCAGCAGGCATGCAGTGGAAAGTAAGACTTAAGACGTATTTGTGAAGGGCTCCATCTGCATGGGTAACTCCACATAAGATAGTGGAAGTCTTGGGGGAAGGGAGGGATCCGGTGCCTTTGTGTCTGGGTTTCAAGTTCACTGTTTAAAAAACTCTCCTTTGCTTTTCCATGCCTGAATCCAGAGAATCATTAAATGGAAAAAGAGGCCTAAGCACTTTCACACTCAGATTCACGGAAAGTGAGAAAGCAAGGAGACCTTATGAAGGTATGTGGGATTAAAGCCAATGGCTTCTGGTTCTTATCTCATCTCAAACAACAAAATAACCTCAAGATTTGAAGCAATCTTTGACTAATGTTAATGTGAAATTGTCCAAACACAGGTCTTGTAGATCAGGTGTCAATTGTTCGCAGCTTTTTGGATTTATAGTATGTGCCTTTGAGCCTAAAAGGGTGTTTATCCTACACGTTTGTATGTATGTGAATGTGTGTGTGTGTGTGTGTGTGTGTGTGTGTGTGTGTGTGTGTGTCACACTAACAGCCTGTTAAGTTGATGTTGGCACCAGATGAAAGGGCTTGAATTGTCTCGCGCACTTGCCTATCGGGGGAGGTCAGGGGGCTAATCGCTACCTTCATATCAACTCTGTGGAGTTGTGGTCATTATAAATTGCAGTCTGACATACATATACACACTGAACACAGATGTTGTGAGGCAGATATTGCTGGGAACACACTAGAAGTAAATCACATTTGAAAATGTGTTGGTTCACACCCATAACAACGGATGTCTTAAATTGACTTTGTCTCCTTCATAAATCTGTTTACTCACTTCACTTTGTAACTTGTATATTGCATGGCATTTTGTTGGTTACTCATAGAGTCTTCGATAATATGTATTTAAAGTAGTAGTTTTCATAGCTTAGATGCGAAGATCGATACCTCTCCCATTTCTGTATAGGGAAAGTCCCAAAAAGTGGAAGCATCAGAAAACAGCTAACCGGCTTTTCCGGTTCAAAAATACACCTACCAACACCTCAAGAGCTCACTAAACTACAATTGTCTCTGGTCTGTTTTACCTGTATGTTTACCTCTACACATACATAAATGTAAAAACAACAATTTGTAGTTTTGTAGGGAGTTACATACATACTTTTTTTCATGGCAAACAACAACCGGGTCGCTTTTGTCAGCAGTACCAACGCGTACATTTCCATAGTTATGTTAGCTAGCTAGCTAGCTAGCTTAAGCCATGCTTGCTGGTTTTTCCCCTGCTTGCAATCTTTATGCTAAGCTATGCTAATCACCTCCAGGTTCTAGCTCCACACGCTACGTTGCCTCATATCAGACAGAAATGTTAACTCATTACATTCCGTTTCCAGCTTCAGTCTGGCGTTAAATTTACATGCAGGATGTTAGTTCAATTTTCATTAACCAATCACTAGAGACCAATGTATCTGCCTGATTCTAACATCATTTAAAGTGGACCCTGATGCATAGACATGTCAACATGCAGGTTTTGCTAGGGTTATGATATGGGGTTGCAACCGGTTTGATGTGAACGGGAGGGCTCAGATCAGCCTGCAAATTCAAATCTCTGGTTTCCCCTCTGATTTTTACGAAGTATAGATCTGGTCTAAATAAGCACCCGTCTTCTATTGTGTTCCCAGTTTAAACTACACATGATTCAAACATAGGTGCAAAACAAATTTCAACATGACATACTCCAGTATATGAAACATTTCCTTTTGTATCTTGGTCCCATAAAAAGAAGTTGTATCAAAGATCATATAAAATCATATATACAATTGTATCATAATTGTGAGACATTACACATTTTGCCATTCAATTTCAAGCAATTCGAATACAAAACAATACGGACTATAAATAGACAATACTTTTTACATAAGGCACCGTTACTAGTGGTGTAGGTGTTTCTCTCATAGCTGCTGCTCCCCAAACAGTATTTGAGCGTACACAGTGCCGCTACACGACGCCTTGGTTTCCGGAATTGGCTTCACTAGATCCAGCTCGGCGTAGGTCAGATTCTCCTCTACTATCTTCGGCTGGAGATGGAGGAGAAAATGGGGGAAAATTATGATGGAGGAGAGGGAGGTGGCAAGGGAGGGAAGTGGTACCAGTGGTTAGAAAATGAGCAGGGAGTTTGCAAGAGAGTTTTATGTATAACTTCATCATTACGCTTGAGATTTCGGTCTCTACATGACCGAATTGGTTTGGTAAATGTGTGCAGACGTCGGGTTCTTGGGTTGAGGTTGCCAGAATTCAATTATGTCTTGCCGCATTCTGTGCCATTAAAATGCCAAGTTGCCACAGTCACTTGATTCCAGTGACAATTCAACCCAAATTAAACTTTAATTATTTAACACATTTTATGACATTTTCTGGTACTTTTGATTACAGGCATTTTTGCCACATGCTGGTTGCTCTCCATTATATTTGGCACAATAAAAATAATAGCATGTCAATGGGAAGGCCTGCTTTGTTTGGTATGTTTTAGGCAAAATGTATAAATGCACGTGTACTGCTCAAAATGATACTGTACATACAGTTAGTGTAGTAAAAATGATTAATTAATCTACCTCATTGATCATGATTACTTGGTAAAGATAAAAAATTATGATTAAGGTAAACAAATGCATAGAACTCACCAACACAACTTTCCTTGGCTGTGGTTTTAAAAGTTTGGGTCTTCGTGTTTTGTCTCCAATGGGAGCTGCAGGGAAAAAACAAAAGTCAGTGGTGTTGTAGAGATCTGTTTAGAAAATGTATATAGTGATGTGTACAACAAAAACCATACCTCTTCATTCATAACCACAAACTTGACATGCGCTCCCTTTCACATAGTGGAAAAGGAAATGTGTCAAGCTTCAAACTGGTTCTGGTTCTAATAATTAAAACTCAGTCCCACTACTAAAGTGCTCGGTCTTGTGGAGCTCTGAATAATACACACAAAGCATTCATTTGTTTGGCTTAAATCTGCACTCAAGTCCACTCTAGTCTTAATTATGTCTCATTTTGTCTTGGACTCGCTAACTGAGAACTGATCAAGTTGTTCCTGGCTGCTGATTGGGATCAGTTGTACAGAGCAATGACAACATTTCTGCATTGATTGGTTTGATGTTAGAAGATAGATCAACCTTGTTTATAGATCCATCTTTACTCCTTAATTACAGTATTCACATTGGAGAAATATGATGGTCTTGAACAGGACCTGTTTGCTTTGCACTTGGCCTTGACTTGGTCTCGACTGCCTTTGGACTTGTTCCTGACTCTCACACACTGGATCTGGTCTTGGACTCGACTTGGACTTGATTTAGTTACTCTTGACTACAGCTCTGGAGAGGAGTCGCCTCTAGTGATGGACCCACAAAGAGTTATAACTCGACCCTGTAGTCCCTCTCAGCCCTACAGTGTTTTAGCATCTTTCAGCTCAATGTTTTGGTTTTAATAGATTCAATACACTTCCTTAAGTTAGATGTGAATATTAACACAGCTCTTGTGTATGAAGTTAAAGCCACCAGCCAGTTAGCTTAGCTTAGCATGAAAACTGTAAACCGTGAACGAACAGCTAACCTAGCGCTGTCCAACAGTAACAAAATCCCCCTTCCAGAACCTCAAAATGTCACTAATTCATTTGTCATAACTATACAAACTATACAAAATGCAGCAGCAAGAGTTCTCTCAGATCACAGCAGAAGTCCTTATTAGAAAAACCCACTGTCCGTACCAAACAGGATGAAGCAGCACTCTGCAAACTCACTATGGTAGACGAATGATTTATTTTCAGTTTATTTCTTTATTAGTCATTTCTATTCTATGCTTTTATCTCCTACTGGTTTTATGCCCTATTATTAACTTCTATTTCACCAAACTGGCACAAACCACAAAGTTTAGATGTTTTACTGGAATAAATCATCATGGGCCTTTCCATTGCATTTGGTAATCGACCTGAATGTACTATACTACGAGACGAGGTTGATCAACGAAAAACAACTGTCTTGATGGCTTATTTGATGTAAATTACTGACAAAAAAGCCCATGGAATGTTTTTCCGCTGGAATTATACTTCAATATTCTCATACTTTTAATTTTACTTTAATTACTTATATCCTTTAATTTATGATTATGTACTGACAGTTGCTTTTATTTTTTTATTTTTTGTGAAGCACATTGTATTGCCACAGTGTATGAAATGTGCTATATAAATTAGTTTGCCTTGCCATGCCTTGTAAAAACAACTGTTCACAGTCGTCAACAATAGTGTGGCACATAACCCTCTGTAAAACGGTAAATTGATGTTTTTACACAGACATTGTACGGATTAAACAAACAAGATATTACATGTGAATTAGTGAGCTTTGGATGCTAATGTTGCTTGACGTATACCGTATAGTAATCAGGCAATTGTTTGCTACATTCCCCATAATGACTTTACACAGTGACATTATGTCAATGTTGTGTTAACATATTCTGCTGCCCCCAAGAGGCCAATAAAAACCCACAACAATTAATACCGTTTCCAAACAGCAGCAGTCAACAAGGTCACCCCTGAAATGCTTCGAACCCCCTCAAAGAGCAGTATTTTTTTCTACACACTTTCCACTTTAACTTTAAAACATCAAAAGTGAGTCAGGAGTGAATGTGGGGCTCTGGTTGTTTAACCGCATCATGATGAAAAAATGATTCATTTCATTCCACATGCTACCCCATAAGTCAAGTGTTTATATGTGGAAGGGGCGGATGTTGACCTCAAATGCCAACACATGTTTGTAAGGCCAAACAGAACAAAATGAGCTGAGAGTTAACCTCAGTTCAGTCTCATGTTAAGCTATTTCTGCTGGTGTTCCTCACTTGCAACAATGAGTTACAGGGAGTTATTGCTGCTGCAAAAATATTTAACTGATGTACAATAAATGAGCTACTATGAGTTTCCTATGAAACTGTGAGTGTGAATGCACCCACAGACTCTTATTTACCTTTTGCTGGTATCTCTGGTGGTATCTCCTCTTGGTAGTCTCTGCTCCTTTTCTTCCTGTACCTCCTCTCCTTCTTAGGCAGAGCAGGAGATACACTGACCATACTAGTGACTGTCTCTCCTGAGCTGCAATGAGACCAGATTTCAAGAGGTTCAGTGCAGTTGGCTTGTTTGTCAGCTTTGAGTTATTACCAAATTGAGGGTACCCTTCATGTCCATTGATAATAATGACATTTTTTTTCTCATTATTGTCTTCTAAAATAATATATTTTACCAATCAAGGGAAAGCATATTATAAAATCAGACAAACATTTTGAGCTTGAAATTGCCATGATGTCACTAAATCTACGGTTTTTACAATGTCCATTTTTCGATTGAGTGGGTCTTGGTCTCATAATAAGGATTAAAAACCATTACAGTTAGCATTCAAACAAAGAGTTTCACATAAAATAAATATCACAGTTATAATTAAAGTAAAACTGCAAAAGTTCTTTCAACTATGTGACTAGCAGAACTTCACCCTGCAACTAAAAAATGGTTTCTCCCAAAACCATATGACCAGCATCACAGGATGGCATTTCCCTGAGGGTTGTGTCTAGATGGTAACCCTAGATTTGTGAAAACTTGCGTAACTTGCAAAATCTCTTGCGAGACTCACTTCCCGACCACCTATACTAACCTTAACCATTCAAAGTTAATTCCTAACCTCTACCATCTCGCAAGACTTTCGCAGATCTTGGGTTACCATCTAGACACAACCTTCTCAATTGACCGTTAACTATCTTGGGTGCATTGTTATGGTTTACAATTCCTTTGTGATTGCAATTCAAATAAACATTGAAATTTAAAGGAAAACCTGATAAAGAAATGATATGTTGGTAGTCATGCTTGGTCTACCATTAAAATTATGGGCAAAAATAGAGATTTGTGCGTTACCCAATAGGCCAATTCATCATAAGTAAGCTACTTGGATCAATGGAACACTTCTTTTAAAATATCTAAAAAGTTGTTTCACCCTTTGAAAACAGAGTGGCTGCGGGCGGTTCCTGTTTACATGTTTAAAACAATCTAAAATAAAAACTATTATAGCTAGAGCATTCATTCTTTGGCAGCAGATGATCATGACGCATGTATGCTTGTATGATGTCATCAGGTTACGTGATGCCTGGTGGAAAATGAGCTGACGACTTGCGGCAGTGCCAGAGTATTAACCCTGTAATGGCCGTGACAGATCTTTGACTACATGATGCTCTAAATATAATAGCTAGATTATTCATTATTTTTTGCTGCAGAAAGTGAACGCTTCCGTCTTAAACGCCATCATGTTTTATTCCTTTAACGACGTCATCACATTAGGTGACACCCGGTGGAAAACAGTATGGCAACTTGCATTGGTGCCATAGTATTAACCCTGTAATGGCCACAGGAGATCTTCCTGTTTACATGATGCTCTATAAAATGATCTAAAATAAAAATATATTATAGCTAGAACATTCAATCTTTCTGCTGTGTGACCACAATGAAAACTGATAATAACGTTATCACATTACGTGACGTACAGTGCAAATGCAGATGAAACTATCAAACCCCTTATTACACTCATATCAAATAATCATATCTTAAAAACTAATAAATGTTTACAGTTCAAATAAGTGAGTATTAAGAACTATTTTCTTTATGTCTCTAAATTTTAAAAAAATATTTTGGATCAATAGGTTTTGTGTGTCCTGTGGGCCCACCACTCGCAGGAGGAACCATTTGGGTCGGGTGCGCTGCTGCACGGGTGGCAGTGAAGGTGAGGGGCCTCGACGGACCAGACACGGGCAGCAGAAGCTGGCTCTTGGGACGTGGAATGTCACCTCTCTGTCGGGGAAGGAGCCGGAGCTTGTGCGGGAGGTGGAGCGCTACCAGTTAGATCTGGTGGGGCTTACCTCCACACACAGTCTCGGTTCTGGAACCGTTCTCCTGGATAGGGGTTGGACACTATTCTTCTCTGGAGTTGCCCAGGGTGAGAGGCGTCGGGCGGGTGTGGGGATACTCACAAACCCCCGGCTGAGCGCCGCGGTGTTGGAGTTCACCCCGGTGGACGAGAGGGTCGCCTCCTTACGCCTGCGGGTGGTAGGGGGGAAAACTCTGACTGTTGTTTGTGCATATGCACCAAACAGCAGTTCAGAATATTCGGCCTTCTTGGAGACCCTGAATGGAGTCCTGCATGGGACTTCAGTAGGGGACTCCATAGTTCTGCTGGGAGACTTCAACGCCCACGTGGGCAATGATGGAGACACCTGGAGAGGCGTGATTGGGAGGAACGGCCTCCCTGATCTAAATCCGAGTGGTCGTCAGTTATTAGACTTCTGTGCTAGTCACGGATTATCTATAACTAACACCATGTTCGAACATAAGGATGCTCATAAGTGTACGTGGTACCAGAGCACCCTAGGCCAAAGGTCGATGATCGATTTTGTGATCGTATCATTTGATCTGAGGCCGCATGTTTTGGACACTCGGGTGAAGAGAGGGGCAGAGCTGTCAACTGATCACCATATGGTGATGAGTTGGATCAGAGGATGGGGGAAGATCTGGACAGACCAGGTAAACCCAAACGCGTAGTGCGGGTGAACTGGGAACGTCTGGAGGAGGCCCCTGTCCGAGAGATCTTCAACTCACACCTCCGGCGGAGCTTTTCTGGCATCCCTGTGGAGGTTGGGGGCATTGAACCGGAGTGGGCAATGTTCAAAGCTTCCATTGCTGAAGCTGCAGCGGTGAGCTGTGGCCTCAAGGTCTTAGGTGCCTCAAGGGGCGGTAACCCTCGAACACCGTGGTGGACACCGGTGGTCAGGGAAGCTGTCCGACTGAAGAAGGAGGCCTTCCGGGATATGCTATCCCAGAAGACTCCGGAGGCAGTTGCAAGGTACCGACAGGCCAGAAGGGCTGCAGCCTCTGCTGTGTCAGAGGCAAAGCAGCGGGTGTGGGAGGAGTTCGGAGAAGCCATGGAGAAGGACTTTCGGGCGGCACCAAGGTGCTTCTGGAAAACCATTCGACATCTCAGGAGGGGGAAACGGGGAACCGTCCAAGCTGTTTACAGTAAAGACGGGACGCTGGTGACCTCAGCCGATGAGGTAATCGGGCGGTGGAAGGAGCACTTTGAGGAACTCCTTAATCCGACTAACACGCCCTCTTTTGTAGAGGCAGAGCTGGAGGCTGATGGGGAATCATTGTCAATATCCCTGGCGGAAGTCACTGAGGTAGTCAAGCAACTCCACAGTGGCAAAGCCCCAGGGGTTGATGAGATTCGTCCAGAAATGCTGAAAACTTTGGGTTGGGAGGGGCTGTCTTGGTTGACACGCCTCTTCAACATTGCGTGGAAGTCTGGGACAGTGCCAAGGGAGTGGCAGACCGGGGTGGTGGTTCCTCTTTTTAAAAAGGGGGACCAGAGGGTGTGTGCCAATTATAGGGGTATCACACTACTCAGCCTCCCTGGTAAAGTCTACTCCAAGGTGCTGGAAAGGAGGGTTCGTCCTATAGTCGAACCTCAGATTGAAGAGGAACAATGTGGATTCCGTCCTGGACGTGGAACAACGGACCAGCTCTTCATTCTCGCAAGGATCCTGGAGGGGGCCTGGGAGTATGCTCATCCAGTCTACATGTGTTTTGTGGATCTGGAGAAGGCATATGACCGGGTTCCTAGGGAGATACTGTGGGAGGTGCTGCGGGAGTATGGGGTGAGGGGGTCACTTCTGTGGGCCATCCAATCTCTGTACACCCAAAGTGAGAGCTGTGTCCGGATCCTCGGGAGTAAGTCGGATTCGTTTCCGGTGGGGGTTGGCCTCCGCCAGGGGTGCGCTTTGTCACCAATCCTGTTCGTGATTTTCATGGACAGGATTTCAAGCCGTAGTCGTGGTGGGGAGGGGTTGCAGTTCGGTGGGCTGAGGATCTCGTCTCTGCTTTTCGCAGATGATGTGGTCCTGATGGCATCGTCGGTCAGTGACCTTCAGCACTCACTGGATCGGTTCGCAGCCGAGTGTGAAACGGCTGGGATGAGGATCAGCATCTCTAAATCTGAGGCCATGGCTCTTAGCAGGAAACCGGTGGATTGCTTACTCCAGGTAGGGAATGAGTCCTTACCCCAAGTGAAGGAGTTCAAGTACCTCGGGATCATGTTCACGAGTGAGGGGACGATGGAGCGTGAGTTTGGCCGGAGAATCGGAGCAGCGGGGGCGGTGTTGCAGTCGCTCTACCGCACCGTTGTGACGAAAAGAGAGCTGAGCCGGAAGGCAAAGCTCTCGATCTACCGGTCAATCTTCGTTCCTACCCTCACCTATGGTCATGAAAGTTGGGTCATGACCGAAAGAACGAGGTCGCGAGTACAAGCGGCCGAAATGGGTTTTCTCAGGAGGGTGGCTGGAGTCTCCCTTAGAGATAGGGTGAGAAGTTCAGCCATCCGTGAGGAACTCGGAGTAGAGCCGCTGCTCCTTAGCGTTGAAAGGAGCCAGTTGAGGTGGTTCGGGCATCTAGTAAGGATGCCCCCTGGGCGCCTCCCTAGGGAGGTGTTCCAGGCACGTCCAGCTGGGAGGAGGCCTCGGGGAAGACCCAGGACTAGGTGGAGAGATTATATCTCCACACTGGCCTGGGAACGCCTCGGGATCCCCCAGTTAGAGCTGGTTAATGTGGCCCGGGAAAGGGAAGTTTGGGGTCCCCTGCTAAAGCTGCTGCCCCCGCGACCCGACCCCGGATAAGCGAATGAAGATGAGATGAGATGAGAGATGAGGTTTTGTGTGTTTATTCCATTGAATGTGATGAGGAAACATGTGAGCTTTTTGCATTTTGTTTCTTTCTAACCCAATTTAAATACTTTCATTATTCATTATTGTTTAATTACTTACATTACCCTTTAGCGTTGGTTGTACTGATTATGTACATGAAGTATTTGAAGATACTCCAATAAATGAAATCACAATAAGCGCAAATATCAATGTAGGTACTGGCGGGCTTTTTCTATTTCAGAGTTCAAAGGGTTAAGCTTTGCAACTAGTGGATATAAAACACAGCAGGGAATTTTAACTTAAACCACTAAAAGCACATTACTTTTGTACTTTATTGTTATGTGAAATGTCCCATAAATTATAATCGGCTATGTGTGAGGCAGTGTTTCCCAAAATCTTACCTGTTCTGAGGACTTTTGACCAGGAGGTAATTATCTGCAAAGGTAAAACACAGTTAGAAACATAAAAACTGGTGTGGAGGCAAAGGTTATTGTACTTCTGAACTCTCAGTCTATACATAGTTGAGTTTTTTTTACTTTGGGAGGGACAAGAGAAGTTGTGGAGAAAAAGATGGAAAAAATAATTGAAACAGGATAACAAAGAAAACTGAGAGATCAGAACCAGATTGATAAAGGTCAGTTAGGTGTTATCTCGATGTTGCTGCTAACCTTTTAACCTCTGCTTCCTCTGTATGTACTGGCAGGTTACTGTCACCGTGAACATGCACATACACAGCAGACCCACTGAGCAGATCAGCACTGCACACAGGTACACATCTGAAATGCAAAAACATGTACACACATCAGACTCATGTCTATTGCTTCACAATACACAACATTTTGAAAGAAACAAAAAGTACATGTTTCGCTGAGCTATTTCAGGCACTGTACTATGTCCTTTGGGTTGGGCTATTTTTGCCTGCCAAGGACGACACAGAGCCAGTCCACCACAAACACACCAACTAAAAATATGTTCACTTACCTTCAAACAAGCTCCACAGGCTTTCTTTGGCCTTGGTGGCCGGTAGGACATGCACTACATGAAGAAAGAAAGGGAGAGAAGAGAAGCAAGTCAAAAGTCATCATCACTGTGGCCTTCCTGCCGACTGATTACACACTGGCTAGAGTTTAAATAAAGCTAATTGTAGGAAGACAACGAGCCGAGGTCGGCCTCCTCCCTGCCCGATCCTGTGTCTGAAACACTGTCCAGAGGGCTCAATCTTAATTATGAATTAATGCAAACAGTTGCTTTGGAATTATGCTTCAGTGTGAACTTTCACCTCACACCCACCCATGCTCTGACTCTTCACCGTCATAACAAACTTTTTTGGTAAAACAAGGCTACCTGTGCCCATTTTAGCAATGTCCATACAGTGGCTGACCTCAGACTAGTTTTTTTTTCTTTTTTTTTCTTTGTAACATTGACAACATCAACATCAACATATTGCCAGTAGGCCTGGGTATTGCTTACAACCTCACAATACGATCACAATACAGAGGCCAAGACACAAATAAATAGTTGAACCCAAAGCCGTTGTGTATCGTATAGTGTGAATTTGTTTTTATTAAACATGAACATACTAAACACAATAAAGTGAAATTCTACAGACCCTACAGTCGATGAGTACTGAGTGACATTTTGATTCAGATATCTTGAGGTCAGAGGTCAAGGGACATGACATGACAGTTTTTCCTTCACCAAAGTTTAGCCTAACTTGGGAGAGTTATGGTAAATGGACTTGTACTTATATGGCGCCTTTCTAGTCTTCTGACTACTCAAGACACTTTCATATCACATTCACACTGATGGCAGTGGACATATCATACATACCATCTCTCGAGTTTCAGTGTCTTGGGACACTTCGACATGCGGGCCGGAACCGGGGATCCAACTGCGGATCTCTCAAATAGAGGAGGACCCGCTCTAACTCTGAGCCACAGCCGCTTGTTATCTAACCTCTTTCTGACAAGCTAGTATGTCAAGATTGATCCCAGTTCATTCCCTGGATGAGTTTTTTAAACCCAGCCCTAATTGCCAGGAACATTAAGTTCCTAGCCCATCTAATTTATGTGTGTTCCACTCCCGTTTACTGCCACAAACTTGCACCTGCACGATAGATTGATTGTCAATAGATTGAACTTAGATTTTGTGTCAGTAATAAGTAGTGAAATTATGTTCTAGTGCATATTTATATTCATACTTAATTAATATCAAATGAAAGGGAGTTCCTATGAATCACAGCAGTGATGATATTCAGTATACAGCACTCCCCCTCATGTGATATTGCTTTTATACAACAAGCCCAATGTATTAGTTTACAGTAACAAGCAACAACATATTGTGATTTGTTTGTTTATATCATAATTGATTTAAATATTACTGGACATCTAATAAAGTAGATTTGTTACAACCCAAAAATATGAGCACCAGTGGGGAATCAGAGACATGTGAATGCAGCCTTCATATGTGTAATGAGAATCCCAGCTATGTGCAGCTTGTGTCCAAAATGCTTGAGAAATATGTTTCCCATACTCAACCTGAAATCTCACACCACACACTCACTCATTTCTCCAGCCCATCTGACCACAGTAGTCTTAACACCGCTGTTCTCTTGCTGAGCTGGTGGTAGGAAGCTTGTGAAGTGACACCCACCAGGGCATCTTGAAATACCCAAACCACCGAAAGCTGACGACAGAAAGGCTCGCCATGCCGGCTCGCCATGCCGGCTCACCATGCCGGCTCACCATGCCGGCTAGAGACTTTCCCACAGGCAGACTGGCTATAAGGCGTGGAGACTGACTGACTGAGCAACCGGCATACTTTCTATGAGCATGCTTCAGATGATTCCAAAATGCATTGACCCTGCATTAGTACTTCTGAAAACTCTTTGTCTACAAAAAAACAATTCTGTATCAAAACCCTAAAACACCAGAAAAACTACACAAATTTAGCCTCTGGGGGTAACGGCTAATATTTCAGGCTTTCCAGTGTAGCCAGCAAATATCTCAGCCAAGACTTGCACTTTTGAGCGGCACTCATTGTTTATGGTCCAAGCAGCTTGAGATTCAAGAATGGAGTTGAGAGACGGCGTACATATCTGCATATGGATGCAAATAAATAATGACAAAAACCAAATGAAAAGCAAAATCGTTGTCAGACAATAACCACTGGGTTCTGTTACCTACATCAGCCAAAGCCTACTCAAGCGTGATTGGTCAATACTACTCGGACTACAAAGGGAAACCAGACCGCTCCCCCTTTCCAAATCTTGTCTGTTGTCTACAGATTCTACGTTCACATGCAGAATCTGTTTATACGTAGAGATGAACCAATTAGTAACCAGAGCCCTCCTTCTGATAACAGAAAAAAAGATTTGAGACAATTAATTTTGGGATTGAAATGATACATTTACAATTCTCCTCCATCTGTAGGTGAATGGAATAAGGAGAAGGTCTTTTCTACTGGTTATGGGGAAATAGATATGTAAAGGAGTGGATGGAACAGTTTTGAGTTCATTTTTGATTTCCAAGTGACATTATCAATGATGCAGACCAAAATGCCTGCATCAACCCAAAAACAATCTGAGCAACAGAACGACTTATTGCAAAACGAGTTGCAAGTTGGTCCGTTTTGAAGGAAAAGAATGGCAGCCGGGTCACAAAGTTTCTCAAATTACAGTTAAACAGCACACTTTAATGTATACATAATTTCTGTCAACATTTTTCCAGGATCTGACTGTATGGAAATCTGTCCGAATGGGAGAGGGGCCAGACATACGTGAGCACAAATGGCACTATGGACGGGGTTGACATGACCCCCTCAGATTCACAGTGACCCCCCTACTGTCCCAAAACAAGGACACGAACATCGCCGGTTAAACAGAGGATTAGTGTTCCGTAAGTAAGACTAATTTATATTGCAGCGCGCATTCAGAGACCGGCGTTTGTGTGCTACGACTAATGGTGCTTTCAAGTTGTGCACGAATGTTGAAATTTCTGAGCTCCAAGTCAGAATTCTAATCAGAACCCCCCTCGCTCGTGTAGTCGGATCTCCATCTCGGAAAGTCGGATTAATCTCAGTAGCCAGACATTGGCTTCTTGCATCTGCTTCTCACGTAAACAGTAGCTACATGTTTTGTTGTACATTTGTGATGCCGGGAAGCTCTCGAAGCACTCAACTTTGAGGTCACGTTGTTCCAAGCTCCATGTCCGGACTTTCAGTGTAAATTGATATTTTATGTACAATGTTATTTTAATAATAAACTGCTGTAATAATATTTAAAACATTGACATTATCCTCCTGGCCTGCAGGGAATTCCTGATGACAGTTAATTTGTTTGGATGCACTATAGGGAATTCCTAATAGTACTACTTCTGTCTTACATCACAAGTTGGGTTTCCACAGGCATATGCTGCAGATTGGATGTGTTGGTGGGTGTTTACTGAATGTATTCATTTAACTAATTAGCAGATTAATAAGTGGTATATAAAGTAATGATAATTCAAATGTAGGCATAAAGCTTCTTTTAATTCAATTTAATTTCCTCTTTTATTTCTTAACCTCTTGTTAACTTCTGACTTGTGTGTATGTAAGTGTAATTTCATCTACATTGTGTAGTTTGGCTGATATGTTAAAGGCAAAGCTTGTGTGAAAGGGTTATTTTATATGACAATACAAATATCTTAATGTTCCCCTTTCCATATTACCATTAATTGTTCATGAAAGTCTTAAAACCACTAGTGCATGCTATGGTAAAACTACAGAAAATGCATTTGCGCATGCACACTGTCTCGCTGCATAGTTTCTTGGTGACATAGCATTTAAAACAGACTTTCCCCCACTTGTTTGAAATGGCAGCAGATTCAATTTAAAGACCCACCCTCCCTTCACACTTAATTATTCACAGTGTAAATCTCGATAACATCTATGACGTGGGCTATGGGCTGTTTTTGCCTCAGGTTCTGTGCAGCTCTGTCAGTGCGGCAGCTGTACATGTTTGAATAATCAGAAATGGGGTTAATCCAGTGTACATTTTGCCCTAAAACTGGCTTTTATCCTCATCTATCTCTTATTTTTAAAGCAACTTTTGAATGGCAAAAGCCTGCATCGGACTACAGTGGAGACATTTAAAAAGAGTTGCATTCATTTGCAAACTGTGTTTCAGATTTGTGGCTCTTTTTTGTGCCCCAACAAACCCAACACTGTAAACATCAATACACACAGACAGAGTGAATAATGATCCTCTATGTCTTCATCATCTACTGAGTGAGTCACTGCTCTCATTCACTGCATTATAAATGACTAGAGATGAATGCAAGTATACAGCGACGTTGTGTGTCTTTACAAAGTTTTGAATAATTCACCATATAACTTCCTGTTGTCTCTTTCCTGTATCTTTTCTTCTAAGAATTAGCATCCTTCAGTACATTTGCTCCCTGTGTCCCTATTATGGCGATAAACATAGGCCTATTATGTTGGCTTCTAAAAAAAACTCTACAGAGATGTTTGTGACCCCAGAACTGCGGAATGTCTTATTTTGTCTTGTGAAGCTGCCAATACAATGTTCCATGTTCTTGCTATACTTAAACCCATGCCACATCTGTGTGCTGTGTATCTCTTAGAAACACCTTTGTTCACTTGCAGTCGCCCGCATGTGTTATAGAAATACCTAGGAGTTCAGTTTGTTTATGCCTAGAGGAGGCTGTGTCTACACTGTGCTCGTCCCCTCAGTTTTTTAACCAAACCCTCTGACCTCTCTGGATGTGTTTATTATAGCAGTAGTAAGTAGAGTAATGGGAGTTTTGTGTGATTGTGTGATTGTGGACACACCTGGTCACCTAATGTTATCCCACCACAGGAATTCCATCACTTTGACGTCACAAAGACAGACAGCACATAAAGTCTCAGTCATCTGCTGTTTCTCAGCAGCTTTACTCAATCTAGTTTCTGGACAGTGGTTTGCATTAGGTCTTAAGTTCATGTATCTAAAATTAAGGCCTTAAATGTCTTAAATTAATTATAAATGTTACAGGCTGGACTTAAATACATTACTCAAAGGTCTTAAATTTGTCGGGGCTGTTTAAAGTTGTATATTTTTCCTTTTTCTCGTGGGATATTTGGAAAAGAGGATGTAGAGAGGCTACTTTCTTATGAGCTGCTGATACTAGCACTGACCTGAGAGCAGCATTTGGTGCCACACCAACACTAAAATCGGATGTTTTGTGGATTTTAAACACAGTGGTCAAGCACCAGTCTTACAACTCCACTGAGGGGATAGGAGATCTCTTCCGTTTGATGTTCCCTGTCTCACACATCGTAAGCACATTTACCTTTGGAAAGGACAAGACTGTCTATATGACTCATTTTGGACTAGCGCCTTTTATCAGAGGCGAGCTAATCTGCAGCATCAACAAGGTTATTTTTGTTCAATAAACAGACAAAAAGCAAACTTGACTGAGTCACATTGAGTGACACAAATGCTATGCTTGGGTTGTAATACAGCGGGATCCCCCCACCATCGCCTATATTTGTAATGTTTTCGGTCTTAAATTTCATTCAAGATGGCATTAAAAACGTCTTTAAAAGTCTTAAATTTGACTTGCTGAAACCTGCAGATACCCTGGAAGACTTGACCTTTGAGTTAATTTTGTTTCCCTTAAATTGATATATTTAAATTGACAAACTAGGAGTATGAAGTTTGAAAGATTTGGGAATTTATCAGGCAGGAATGGTCTAATAAAGGATGCTATTCAGTTGCATTATGAGAAATGTAGGAAGCAGCAGTTTTGGAGCTGAAGTCACACTAGGAATTGAAGTCAAAATATTTCGGGATGTGATGCTACAAATTTGGCCTTTCTTTTTAAGTCCCTAACTAATCCAAAATGTATCCTGCTTTCTTCTCCTAGAGGACAGCATTCACCTTAGAGTTGAATTATATTTCTTGCCAACTTTTCAGATAAGAGTCAGGATTCATTGGGTTTTCAAAACCAGATTCTGATGAATCAGATTGGGATTTGGATGAATAAATTCAGATCTTACTTTTCTAAATATTTATTTAACATTTCCTTTCAAAACAAAGATATTTACAGACATTAATTCTACTTGCAACTAATTGCAAGCCACAAAGTAGGGTCATAAATGGAAAATAAATCTAAATCCATAAAAAAACTATGTAATATCCCAGTTACCAAAAGCTACAAAGCTGTCTGGAGATATCTCAAGCCTGCTAAACAAGGGAAGTATTTGGGCTCCCTCTCACCCCTGCTGTGCAATGAAAACTAAATGAGGTAGTTTTATTTATATGTATTGCCATTCATGTCATAATTGCAGTAGTCATTCAAAAATGTTGGGATAGGCTTTTTTATTAATATCTCTGAAACCACAATATACTGGCGCTTCCTCGGATGAAAATAGCTCTCCACATCCTCAACCACTAAAGGTTAAGTGCCAGACATGAGCCAGCTGCCCACTTGACTGTCACTGCAGACAAACACTCAAACTTTACCTTCCTTTGCATAACTATCTCTTGTTCCAATTCTGCTGAGTCTCTCTGGACTGTTCTACTTTTGGGAGGGAAACTCCGTGTCAGGGCCAATGTCAACAGCTCTCGGTAGGGACTGCATGTCTACCCAGGCCCAGACTTGGCTGTGGACACCCCAAAAGTCACAGCATGTGGGAGCGCTTCCATGGAAAATGTGGTGAGCAACGTCTATCGTTGATGAGCACTGACAGTATACAGCAATTACCTGAAATAATATGGATTGTCTTTAGATTGTTGCAAGGATGAAACTTTGTGATGCACCGGTGGATTAATCACTCTTAAAGCAGCAATTTCACATGAATGCCTCTCTGACTACTTTCTGCTGATCTTTGATGTAACACAGTACTGACTGAATTCATGAACGTTCTCTGCATTTTCTGCCCTAAATACTTGCTGTTATCTCTTTCTCTAGAAAAAAAAAGCTCACATGGCACATTTTCAGCGTGTTACGAGTAAAATCTGGATTAGCATTAGCATAACTAGTCACAAAAGCTCAAAAGTAATTAACAAAAGCGCCGAACACAGGGGAGGACATGAATTTCAAATTTGTGAATACTTGTGAGAACATGATGAAAAATTAAATAGTATCGTCTTGTCGTGTTCAGTTCTCAGCTCTTTTCTGCACAAGGGCATATCTACTTCACTGTGAGATTGGATAGATGCTTCTGTATAAACAGGAGCAAAGACCATACCTCAAAGAACCAACACTCCCAATTTTTGCTGTGCCCCCGATGACCTGTTTGACTCTGGTCTGACTGCGTTCATTCAGTCTCTGCCCTCTGCGCCGACACTGGACGAAACTAAACTTACCATGCAAAACTCACTTGTGTTTTAGATGTTATTATTGGTGGTTTCCGTGGAACGGAGGTCAGTGGATAATCTTATTTTTAGGTTAATTTCATGTACCTGAACATATTACACACTTAAGGTGGAGGCATTAAAGGTAGATCCGCTGATACCCTGAAACATCCCTCTTTTTCACAACCGAATATCGGCAGGTATGGCAAAGACTAATTTTACAACAGCCATCAAAAAGTACTGTGTAGAAATCCTTTAAAAAATAAAGTGTTGTTTTTCTTTAACCACATGATTTACGTGTTAAAGCTTGAAGAAGAGCTATATAGCTCCCAGTGAATATTGAATAGTATTTTTGTTTGAAATTCCCATCCCTACCCAGTACAAGCCTACCCACTGGTGTTAACAATTCTGTTAAGCAAATTACTGTTTGTTAAACCCCTCTCCTGAATTGTGATTGTCCAAACATATACAGTATTAGCAACTGTAACTAGGCATGGTCTGTCAAGTTTGAATTAGTCTTATTTTCTAGCCTTTCCAAAACCAGGCTAAACATTGTGTTTATCTGCTCTAACATAAGCTGCAATTGTTCCCGGCCAACTAGCCTCTACCGAAGGTAGTAACTGATCATTATTTCCAAGGCTATCATGACTACATTAGTTTAAAAAGGTAGAATAGTCAAAGACTATCGGGCAAACAGGTCAGCGGATGATGCAGTCAACATGGGACTGCACCACATCCTGCAACACCTTGACACCCCGGGGGCTTATGCAAGGATCCTGTTTGTAGACTTTAGCTCGGCTTTCAACACAATCATCCCGGACATCCTCCACTACAAACTCTCCCAGCTCACCGTCCCAGCCTCCACCTGTCAGTGGATTACTAACTTTTTGACTGACAGGAGACAGCAGGTGAGGCTGGGGCGGATCACATCCAGCACCCGGACCATCAGCACAGGCGCTCCCCAGGGGTGTGTGCTCTCTCCATTGCTCTTCTCCCTTTATACAAATGACTGCACCTCGAGTGACCCATCTGTCAAACTCCTGAAGTTTGCAGACGACACAACCGTCATCGGTCTCATCCGGGACGGTGACGAGTCTGCTTACAGACGGGAGGTGGGACAGCTGGCCCTCTGGTGCGGTCAGAACCATCTGGAGCTAAACACGCTCAAAACTGTGGAGATGACAGTGGACTTCAGGAGCCGCCCCCCCACACTGCCCCCCATCACCATCCTCAACAACACCGTGTCTGCTGTGGAAACCTTCAGGTTCCTGGGATCCATACTCTCTCAGGATCTGAAGTGGAGCCACAACGTGGACTCCATAATCAAAAAGGCCCAGCAGAGGATGTACTTCCTTCGTCAGCTGAGGAAGTTCAACCTGCCCCAAGAACTGCTGATCCAGTTCTACACGGCAATAGTTCAGTCTGTTCTCTGCACCTCCATCATTGTTTGGTTTGGATCGGCCACCAAACAGGACAAGAACAGACTGACACGGACAATCAGGACTGCAGAGAGAATCATTGGTGTCAAACTGCCCACTATTAGGACCTGCACTCATCCAGAGTCAGGAAAAGGGCAGTTCACATCTCTGCAGACCCTTCACACCCTGCACATCACCTCTTTGAACTTCTCCCCTCTGGCAGGCGTTACAGAACTCTGTACACAAAAACAGCCAGACATAAAAACAGTTTCTACCCCCAGGCCGTCACACTGCTGAACAATTGACCCCACCCGACACATCACACACACATGCCAAAGACAAATGCACCTTATGCACCTTATGTATATCATTGTAAATAACATAACAAAGATATTTATAACAGCCTGGTCACTTTACTTTACACAATTATTTTATCTTTCTATTTTAAATTTCTCATATTTACTTGTTAACCTATTTTTAATATTACCTCTATTTTTTATCTTAAATTATTGTTCTGTGTTGTTCTGTTATTGTTCTGTTATTGTTCTGTAAATGTTATTGTTATTGTTATGTTTAGGTTTGTCCTGTTAAATGTTTGGAAACTGTGAGCAAAGCATAAGCCGGAGTCAAATTCTCTGTATGTCCAACATACTTAGCAATAAACCTGATTCTGATTCTGACAACCAGCACACTCGATGCGTATAATTTCCCCACTTTTTGGAAGCCAGCCCTGCATGCTACCTGAGTTTAAGCTAGCATTAGCAGCTCTGCTTTTAATTAACACAATACTGTATATGTGTAACCATTAAAATGCATATTTAAGTAATTTCAGCCAACCAATTGATGCTTGAAATGAGAAGCCTGCTCTTGTTTACCTCCGTCTTACATTCAGGACCCATTGTTTCAACAAATAACAAAAATCTGCCCTTATCATCATTTTAAATTGCATATATTCTGGCAATTACATAAAGCTTGACAGACGCAAAGGAAAAAATGACAAAGCTTTTAAGTGTGTTTCTGGTTTTATGAAAGTGAAGGGATTTCTGAGCAGTATCTGGTACCAGTAGATTTGTCATTCATTCCGTTGTGTGAATGTCTCATATGCCAGCGGTGGCATTGAAACCTCACACTCTCTCTGCTCTTTCTCCAAGATCATCTACTTAGTGAAAGCCGCAACGCATTGCAATGGAGGATCCTTTTATCTCTAGACTTGCTCCTAACCAATGATATTTCCCTTCACAAATCAAAAGCAGGACAGTGCCTCTTCTCCCTGAAACTTCACTACCTCTCCAGCCAGATGGATTACATCATCCATTTGTGGTAAAAGGAAATTGTTACTAGCCTACTGGAGATGTAGAACGGCTCCCTAGTACAAAGTTCTTCTGCTATCTTCAGTGTATTCTAATAACAATTTGGGTTTACTTGGGGCTCCATTTTCTTGAAGGCATTAAAGAGAAAGACTGGGCATAAATCTTTGATCATATCTTTGAGGTCTAAATTAAAAGGGCATCCATGTCCTTTTACAGAAAAATCCAGCTAAAGCCTCATACAGATTCATGTGTTCACAGCTTGAAGCTGTTCAATAGCAGTCTGCTGAAGACCATGGGAGATCTGCAGGCAAACCTGACATCTGTGTAAAACTTTTTGCGGTCTTACTATTATCAAAACTGCATTAGTCATTGCTTCTGTTGTGGTTTGAGAAATAGCTGTAAAGTCTCCGCCCTGCACCATCAAAAGCAGTGATGTCATTCTGTGAGAAACTGGGCTACAGTTACTGGTTTCTTCTACCGGTAGAAATTGCAGCAGCCCAATGCCAGAGGTTCACCACCAAGACATTTATTTACTATTGGACACTTTTCAAATGACTGACAGGCTATGCTACTTGTCCTTAAGCACAATCAGTGGCACTGATATTCATTTGAGATCATGTCTAAGATTCAAACGTCTAATTTGCATATTGGGCAACCCTACATGGGGTGACGACCCCAAGATCGGGAAATTATGTCCGAATAATTGAAGAAGCGATTTGGTAACACATACATTAAGAGACACACATTCCTGAGTAGCAGTGGAACAAATCAGGATCCAACTGCTGAATAACAAGTATCTAAAAAGTAGTTCCAGAAAAACTTAATCAAGATTAAAATAGTAGATATGATTGATTGGCTAACAGAAGTTATGTTAACGAACCAGTATCTTATGATGAGTTAGAGATATCTTTGAACCTGTCCTGGATGACTTTATAATAAATCATTCCTGATTAACGCTGAAGCAGCTGCTCAATGACATGAATCCAAGCTGACCATTCCCTTCATGAGGGAGCAAACTAAAACTGTTCAAAGCCACCTTTGATTCAGTGTTTCATAAAAAGGCTTTGGCTGAAGCATCCCTTTTAAGGTGCAATATACTGACCACATGCTCCGAAAAGTAGGGGGCAACATTTAACCTTGTGCAAAAATGTCATGATTTAGATGACACACTTCTCAATTATGTACAGATACTTAACAGTTTTAGTTATAGGTGTAGGCTAAAGCTGGTAACTGTTGTACTGCTAATGGTTTATCTGCTTCTATGGACGCTACAGCAACTCACTACCGCCTCTTGTGGCACAAGTGGTATAACAAGACAGGACGTGTCAGGACTCGCTGGTTAGTATGCACACTCTGTTGATAATGTTAGTTAATTTTTTTAACTTACACATTGTACTTATGCACTAGGTATGCCCACTGTTTCTTGCCTGGTTTCAATGTTGACTCCACTAAAGTAGTTTTGTCCTAAATGGCTTATCTGCAACTCAACAAGTGATGCTGCGTGGCAAACCATCCAGTGATAAGAAAAGGACAGTATGAAGTAAAACAACAAGTCCAGCCCTTACCTCTGAGCTCAGTAGCGGCGGTGCTGTTTGATGAGGCCTTCCAGCGGTCCTGGTTCTTTTTAAACTCCTGCACCCTGCACATGTAGAGCCCCCGGTCCCCCTCTGACACATTCAAGATTACCAGGTCAAATATCTTTCCCTGCTTCACCACCGTCAGCTTCAGTTTGGGCCACGGGAAACTCTTTGTGTAGTTGCCATAGAATCGGGCCTTCCTCATGTTGACGCGGGCTATGAGGAGTTCGTCCTCAGGCCGGTCTGTGCCCTCTGGCAGGAAGGTCCATTTCACCACTGGTAAAGCAGCATTGCGGCGCCGCTGGGACACAACACAGGTAAGTGTGATATTTTGACCCTCCTGAGCCACCGTGAAGGGGGAAGGGGTGATGGTGACGTTGATGGCCAAACACAAACCTGGAAAAGATTCATACAAGTTTTTTTACAACCATTTGCTGCAGTATGCAATATCAAGATGTCCAGATTTGTTTAGATGACTGGAGTCTATCTGATAATATTCAATCCCTCATGAGCTGAAAAACATGTCAGAGAAGTGGATGATGGTGACCAGTCAGTGGCACATTCATTTAGTTCATTATTTTAAGACCTATCTGTTATGTTACCATGTGTTTTAAGAATATATGGCTTTAAATGTAATCTAATACTTGCAATTTTTTGAGTCACCTAACCGATTAACCCAAAAATAAACAAATTAATTGCAATGAATCAAACATATTAGTTTATTTCATTAAATTTCAATGCTGACATCACAGTTTGAACTGGTTAATGATCCTTGACCACACAGCAGTGGTCCAAACAATCTCCATTCATGGTCAACTTCATCAACAGCTGACATTTGTTCAGTTGTCCTGAAAGGAGATAATCCACCGTGGCATTATTTTAAATATCTAAGTTTTTTTCTTTTCAAGTTCGAGAATTCAATCAAGTTTATTACTACTTTTTAGCCAACACTGACGGTTAGACTTAAAAGTGCTCAGAATGTGAAGTCAAAGGAAGATCGTCCTGTGACACGATTCAGTTCGGGATTAACAACGTATTCATGCAGTTCAGATAAGGACTACTCGAAATAAGGCAGTGTTTCCCCTACATGCATTCAGCAGCGGAGGTGCGCCACTCCAGGAAATTGATGGCAGCTACAGAATTCTTTTAATTACATTATTAGTATATATATTTTCGTATACAAGGAGATTGGTTCCCATCCGTGTCTTAACAATAAACAAGCGTCTCAATAACTTTCTCTGTCCACACTTGATAGAATGTGAGAGAACAAGCTGTAAAATACTGTCATTGATGCTCAGCAGTCAACAGACCTGTGTTGTTTTTGGTATGTGACAACATACATCGCATGAATATTGAAGAACAAACTTTACTGCTGTATGTGTTGCATGACTATATTACACATCTGTCTTTGCAACCTCGCTCATTTCATAATGTACTCTTTCATAATGTACCCTCACATAGCTTTTTACTCTCATACAACTCAGATATTTAAGCTCAGCACTTAATTAAAATAACCATTCATTCATTCATTTTAAAATATTTTCAACTAATGTTGCGTGAACCAGACTAAAATAAGTGATAATAATATAATGACTTGTCATTTGCATTTTCATCGGAAAAGACTATGATCAAATTTGATACAGGTCACTCATAACTGCTTGTTTGTCAAATCACATAGGATATTTTATGTAATGAGGTTCAAAGAGCCCTTCCCAGCAGTACGCGCTTTGCAGCCTAACATTTTTTTTTCCCCGCACGTGGGCTTCACTTCCGCTGCTACAACTCCATCCTAGGGGAAACACTGAATAGCATCATTGAATATCACAATACTGATATTACTTGTGATAAATGAAATACTAAAATGTCCTCAGTTATGCCTTTCTGTTGCTCTAAGTGTACTGCTAAAGTACAACAAATGGCTTGAAAATGAAAATATTACCAACATTCTTTTATTGAACAAAATTAACATTGGACTGAACACCAAAGGGATATTGGAAGTGCAGTTTTCGATTGATTCTCTCTTTCAACTGACTAAAATATTCCAAAAGTCCCAAAGTTTTTTGCTCTGTGTTTATTAAACATGTTGATATTGTGATGATGAAAGTATTATTTCTAATATTTAGAAAATATATTTATTGTGTAGCCCTGGTTCAGATCATCAGACTTACTCTCAGATCTGAGTCAAACACACTGAGGTTTGTGAATGTGAACACGCTCAAAGCTTGAGCTTTTTATGACAAATTACTGAACAATTAACAAGCATGTAAGAAAAATGATGAGATAAAACGTTTCTCTAAAATGTATTAAAGTACTCTAAGGATTTGCATTAAACATGGTATTCATAAGTTTCTAATGCCTGCCTAAAAAGCAGCCTGAAAGAAATAACAATCAGCTCAACAAATAAAATAAAAGTCTGTTCTGCAATCAAACCTAAACGTAAAATCTTAAATCCATACAAATCATGTCCTCTTCCCGTCACGCTGACACCCGTGTTGTTTTTGGTATGTGACGACATACGTTGCGTGAATATTGAGGAACAAACTATACCGCTGTATGTGTTGTATAACAATGTATTACACATCTGTTTTTGCAACAGAGCACAATTTCATAATGTACACTTTCATAGTGTACTCTTTCAACAAAGCATTTTACTGTCACACAACTCAGATCTTTCAGCTCAGCACATAATAAAATCAGTGCCTTTTTTTGTTTTGTCTTTCATTTACTTTTGAGTGAAAGAACAAGGAAAATTCAGCTGAGTTGCTGAAAAGTGCTGCATGTTGACTTTTGAACTCAAACTGTTCAATTAGATTAATCTGTTTTGACAGAATGTCACTGAAATCACCATAAATTGATGTATATGTGAAACTATACATACATTTATGGTATAAATAAAAGCTCAGTTTTATTTTGAAAACCACCAATTTTCACCTTGGAATCCCCTCTCATCTCTACAAACACATGCAACTTTGATAAACTTGTTATTTTCTTGTCAACATAACCTGCAATCTTACTTGGAACTAGATTTATTTCAGCTGTAACTGAACAGTATATAAAGAGGTTTCAGTTAACAGACCATCTTATCTACCCAAACTATTGTTCTCCATCTCTTCACCCATCACCCCAACATCCTCTCTGATTCTCCGATGTTTTCTGTAAAGCTTCTCTGAAAAAGAACGGAAAACACTCTCTGCCACATCCACTTTTGTATGAAGCAAAATAAACTTTTCCTACCTCCAAGCAGTGCTCGAGTCAGGAGAGCGAAGACCACAGAGGAGATCTTCATTTTCCACGGCTGCAGCCTCCATAAACTCCCAGTTAACTGCCTCTGAAGAAAAGAAGCCCCAGGTTTTCTCCTCCTCCTCCTCTTCTCTTTTTTCCCCCAGCTGAGGAGTGAAATATGAAACATTGGACGCTCTGTTTCTACTCAGAACCTCCCTCCGCCCCTCCCCCCTGCATGTCACAAACACACTGAAAACACATTTGGCAGGCTCACGTGCACACACACACACACACACACATATGCATGTGCACAGAGACGGACAGGTGAGGATGTGCGAGCACACACACACACACACACACACACACACACACACACACACACACACACACACACACACACACACACACACACACACACACACACACAAACACACACACACACACACACAAACACTCCTGCTCCTGACGAGTAAGTGGGAAATGTAATTTCCTGTGCAGGATGGAGGGGAGGGAACAGTGTGTTGTTGAGATTGACGCCGAGCAAATCACACTTCCAGCTGTGGAGGACAGCGGGTGCAGACCAAAGTCAGGGCTTTTATTTTGGAACACACGCATATGCTGACACAGGGGGAGGGAGGCGGGGGGTGGGTTGCAGTCTGTGTTTGTGTGTGGGCATCTTTGTGGCTGGAGAAATGACGGAGAAGAGGATCCATCCTGCATTTAAAGTTACTAAATTATCCCAGACTTTCTTCAAGTGTTAGGCTGGTGCGGTTGCTCATCCTGCTTTCAAAATTGGTCCTCAAACCCCATATTACTTAAATCGTTGTGTCTGTGTGTCCGTATCTATCTCCCCTCATCTCCTGTCTCGTGTAACAGGATCACACAGTGAATCTTTGTACAGCACTCTGTCCGCTCAGGGTTTTTGGGACTCTTTGCTGGCTTTTATCAAACCTCAGACAGCAGTGATGTGAGGATCTGGGACACTTTGATTTACAGATAATAAAGTAGATGGCCGGCGGGGCCTCGTAAGTGCTTTTAGTCTGGAGACAGTTTGACAAACATGGCTGTTCCCTCGACAGAGAAGTCCCCACTTTACCAAAGCTCTATAACCTTCAGTAGTCGCTGCAAAATGTGATGTGGGATTCACCATATTAGGGCTCTAAACACAGAGTAGGACTCCCTGTTCATGTATTTTTCCTGCTTATTATAAAGACAGCTCTTTTCTTAATGTTGGACATCAGAAAAAAATAAAGCTTTGCAGCACAAAACCATTTTCCAGTCCACCCAGCACTGTCTCCTAAAATTAATTTCCCATAGAAACTGCATTCTCAATTATGTTTTGAGGGAAGCATATTTTGTACTTGATTATGTATGTATGTATCTCGTGTGAAAGCCAAAGAAAACAAAAATGTTGACTTCTTTGAACTCATGTAAAGTCACGTAACAAATGTAGCACTTATTTGAACCCAAACCATGTTATTTTCCTTTACCTAACCTTGTAGTTTTGTTGCCTAAATCTAACCAAGTGTTTAAAATATAGAGTGTATAGTATAAAGATGGATGGCTTGACAGTTCCCCAAAAGTGAAGCCAAGCATCTGGATCTCCCTCTGGTGGCTGGCTGCATAATAAGTCATAAGTCCCGTTCCCTCCATGTTAGCAGATTGGACATGGGCTATACTAAACTAAATTAAAAAACGTACATTTCTGTCATTTTAGGTAGTTCTGTTCACGCTGATGCTTGTTTTAATTTTTCTTATATGTTTGGTTTAAATCAGTTATTTGACTCACAATTTCGTATAAACAGGACTTCGATAATATGACTCTACCGCGCCTAGGCACTGTATGCTTGCCAGCCACGGACCGTTTGGGAGAGGTGGGCTTTTGTAAAGCACGTTTGCACGAGGCCTACGGCGGTTCTGACGTCATTTTATGTGCCCCTGTTCAGACATAGAAAAAAAGACAACAATGGCGGCAAAAGGTTCACGTTGATGTGATGCGGAGGTGGAGTGTTTACTGCGTGATGACGTATAGGCAAGCAAGAAGCATTCGCACGAGGCCCGGGCAGTGTGAGTACAAACGGGCCTTGGCCACAGGGGGAGAGGGAGGGGGGGACAAGTACCCTAAAGCACGGGGCACGGTACGGACGGACAGTGTGAGTTTGCCCTAAGAGTTGTGTTTCTGTTACTTGACCCATATAAGTCCAAAATTCAATTATTTTCAATTCAATTTTATTTACAGTGCCAAATCATAACAAGAGTTATCTCATGACACTTTACAGAGTAGGTAAAGACCACACTCTATGACTTATTTAACATGTACATAGACCCAACAATTCCGCCTATAGTACACAGTGGCAATGAAAACCTTCCCTATAACAGGCAGGAACGTCAAACAGACCCAGCTCTGTGGAGGACGGACATCTGTCTGCATCGGTTTCCATTATTCACTCTCCTTTTAGTTCTTTTGATCTCCTGAATGGCTTGAGAAATAACGTGTCATTCACACACCTTTTGGTGATACCAGGCTGCTGGCTGGGTTGCAAGAGATTGAAATTTCTTTACCAGCCAGCTGCTAATTTGTCCATCCTAGCTGTATGATTTATGCAGTACAGTATACAGGGTTACCAGGATATAAGAGAAGGTTTTTTATTGGCTCTTCATCTATCTGTGGGCTGGAGAAGGCAGTCTTACAAACTTGGCAGTAAACTCAAGACTATAAATTAGGATGATATAGATCATGACACTGAGTTGAAACAGTGCCAAAAACACTGTATCTATAGCATGAGAGCTAAGGGTGCTTGAATTACTGTAAGTGCAACAGTGCAATAAGTGCAATATTTACACAACTTGAGATTGGTTCCAAAGGTTTAATCTCAGCTTTCAAGACAACATGGACGAGAAGTTTTGACGTCTGACTGCTGGAAATTGGAAATAACGCCCAATAGGCTACAAATACAATTCCTGTGGGCAATGGAAAGATCACTGAATCTCCAGAACAGCTACTCAATTGACCTTGTGTTGAGATGGTTGAGTGTCAACTGTTCATTTGGCGTTTTTATATGAATAAATCCTTTATCTCTCAAATCCCATCTTCAAAATGAGTTGTTCTGATGTTAAGCTCCACTGGCAAAGTTAGCATGTTAGCAAACATCTAAAATGTTAGCAAAAATGCAGTGTGAAGATTGCTTGAGCTCTCTTGGTATGTAGATTCTTTTTTAGCGTGTTACGAACAAGGCCAAGTCAGATTTGAATATGTGTTTTTTTTAACTCTGTAATGATGTTATATTGTGCTTCCTCCTTTACTGTATGTGTACATTAAATGCTTGGTGGGAGGAAACACAACACTGTCAGACACCCACAGTGGCATGCTAACAGAGACCCTGCAAGTTCTACCAAAAGAAATAATGTAGTGTAATAATGTAATGTAATGTATAATAATGTAATAATGTTTTTTTTTTTATGTCCAGTATATGATTCTTGGGAATGATGCCTCATTAAGGGAAGCTGAGACACAGCATAAATATCTTAATATGATTAAATGTCCTGTCACTTTATCTTCTGATGCAAACACTAGTCATCAAATTGCAAAGAGCTCAGATGATATATTTCTTGAAGGTAAATATCGCCCCCTTGTGGAAAATGAAATGAAGTTCTTATTAGAAGAGTGAAACAAAACACATTCAGGCTTTAAATGAATGAAACATTGTTTATGTTTGAATCAACACAACTCCACAAATAAAAATGAATTATTACAAATCTTCAGACATGCATTATGTAAACCATAACGATATGTGATTTAGGTACAATTACAAGGGTAAAACAGATCTAGGTTTGGGCGGAAAATGTAAGGGAACAGCGTGCCTCCTGCTTGATCTTTCGCTCAGATACCAGTTTAGCATCATCCTGCAAATCACTCTCCCTGACCTTTACTATTGTATGTCATTGGACACCGCTTCCACGGGAGGTTCTGATTGGCTGGGTTGGCTCAAAGTGAGCATGTGAGTCTGCAGTTGAGAGTAAATAAAGGTAAAGGGAACCTGTCATTTTGATACAAACATGGTTCCTTCAACTAACAAAATACAAGTTTGTCATTACACAAATATTTAGGTTTATGCATGATGGACAGAAATGAAATCAATTTTGAATGTAAAGAATTCTCTATATCATAGTCATTCTTTAATGTTAACATCTTACCTCTGAAGGTCTCTTCATGCTTCCATCTGTGGGGAAGAACAGTTTGACATACAAAGCACAGTGTCATATTTTATTCAACTTTCATACAATTCAGATATAAGACGTAGACATTTGGTAGAATTTAAAATATAAGAGAAAGAAATAAGTCATGACCGAAAGAACGAGGTCGCGGGTACAAGTGGCCGAAATGGGTTTTCTCAGGAGGGTGGCTGGAGTCTCCCTTAGAGAGAGGGTGAGAAGTTCAGCCATCCATGAGGAACTCGGAGTAGAGCAGCTGCTCCTTTTTGTTGAAAGGAGCCAGTTGAGGTGGTTTGGGCATCTAGTAAGGATGCCCTCTGGGCGCCTCCCTAGGGAGGTGTTCCAGGCACGTCCAGCTGGGAGGAGGCCTCGGGGAAGACCCAGGACTAGGTGGAGAGATTATATCTCCACACTGGCCTGGGAATGCCTCGGGATCCCCCAGTTAGAGCTGGTTAATGTGGCCCAGGGAAGGGAAGTTTGGGGTCCCCTGCTAAAGCTGCTGCCCCCGCGACCCGACCCCGGATAAGCGGATGAAGATGAGATGAGATGAGATGAGAGAAAGAAATAAGTTGTTCACCAGTTCAGTTCACACATTTCAATAGTAAATGGCTGTAATATGACCTCACAGTCCATCCCCTCACCTGTGCTGTTATCAAAAACATGCTTCCTGATGATGCAGACCTTGACAATAATGAATCCAGCAGCTAAGAACAGGCCGATTCCCGCTCCAATCAAAACATACTTAATTTCTGAAAGGAAAACAACCGACAGGCATCACACGCCCATTAACAAACAAAATGCAATGCACTACCTATAACAGAACAGTTCATCAGTACGGGGGATGCAGCTAAACAGTGTGTGTGTGTGTGTGTGTGTGTGTGTGTGTGTGTGTGTGTGTGTGTGTGTGTGTGTGTGTGTGTGTGTGTGTGTGTGTGTGTGTGTGTGTGTGTATGCCTGTGTGTGTGTGTGTGTGTGTGTGAGAGAGAGAGAGAGAGAGAGAGGAAGAGAAGATGTTTGATTTCACAACCTGTTTACTCTGTGGTAGATAAAAGTCTCAGTCATGGTATCATGCTCCTTTCCGAAATGTTATTGCATCACCAGTGTTTGCAATTTGAATCCAGAATGTCTAGGAATCACTGAGGAGGTTACTGCTGGTCAATGTGAGCCAACACTCTCATGAGAGGTCTTATTCAGCAGAACACTACGCAGTAAATCAAACAAATATCGCCTTGCCTATGAAACGTATTCACTTTTCAAACTTGAGTGATTGGAAGTTGTTGGAAGCTGACAGGATTCCAGTTAGGATTCCAGGTCAATGAATATGAAAATGCCAAAAATGAAGCCCAACAAGCACAAAATGTTTGACCAGTCCACACTCTGGACTGGGTCTAAGCTGGACTGGCGACCCCCACGGACTGAACTGCCGTCTCAAGAAAAGAAATGTCTACTTATGACCCCTCATCACTGGTTGTGAACAGTTTACCAAAGCGGTAAACAGCCACTCTGACAAACATTTGGGGCCCTTGTATACAATATCTCTAGAATTTCAATCTAAGTAATTTGATGAATGTGATAGGCGAGGTGTCAATATTCATGATATCAATAGTAGTCCTCTGCAGTTGGTTATCTGAGCTTCTTTCAATATATATTCTGGGGGTATTAACAGAAAACTTCCTGATAGCAGATTTTAGGTTAAACTGAAAAGATCAACAAAAAAAGTTACAAGTACGGAAGATGAGAATTATTTTTCTCTTTCTTGTTTGTTGTTGACCACAGTTTGTTCCTAACCTCTAGTACGACCTACAGGAGTGTTTCCTAAATTAGCGCCTCTACCTGTAGCAGCAGATCATCACATTCTCCTACCTAAATGTCACAGCCGAGTTTTAAAAATGTGGTTGTTGTGAAACGGTCACAGTTTGGTAAGGTTTTGTCAACAACTTTCTTTTTTTTTCTGGGTCTTACTTATATTACTTATTAACTCATGTACGTGAGTAAGTCACATAACTACATTATGTAAGTCAGCATTGTCTTTTGGTTTCAGAGCCGTCTCCTCAGTGAAAGTCCTGTGTTAGTTTGACCACTCCACCACTCCAAGCTCTTCCCTTGCAAACTTTGTACCTCTTTATACTCTGTCACGTCTTCCTTCTTTGCTCCTCCTCATTACTGCAGCCAAAGGAGGTCGCTGCAACTTAAAATGTAAATGCGGGTTGTAATAAGCTGCTTGTACAAACAACCAATGGAGTCTTTTTAGGGGGAGAAAAGTCTCAATTTACCTTTCGGAGCCATGGATCTACTTAGTAAAAGCTTTGTGGATCATGTACTCATTGGAAATTATCTCTAAATGGTTGTGTGTTCAGCATAACCTGTTGACCTACCTAGTTTCTGCGATGAACTTGCTCCATCTCCTCTCACACTCGTCAGCAGACACTCTGAAACACATTGTTCTCAGGGAATTATTTTCAGGTCACAAAAACAGGCAGCTCAGACCGACAGGAAGGAGGTAACACCACAGCGTTGTTGACATCAGATAGGCAGTTCTGCACAGAACAGTTGCACAATACTCTGTGATCATGAAGTGAACCTGTCATGCACCTGCAGTATTCTGCAGTACTTCTTAAATATTACGTGGGCAGAAGTAAAGCACAGGATTTGCTCGTGGACACTTTAGCAGCGGTCATTATTCCCTGCCTCAGGTTTTTACCACTGAAGATATGCGCCAACATATCGTGCAAAGCTGCACACCTTGAAAACAATATAAAGTGATTAAATAAAAAGTTTGGACTCTTTTGCTCTTTTTTTGATTTTGCAGTCTTCGAAAACACTCATAATGGGTAAACACATACAGTCAAAGTGTTTTGTTATTTCAAACCTAGCTTAACATGAGCATGGTAGACATGTTGACAGCGCACCAGAGCCAAACTTCTGATAACTACATAGTCACTGTGGAGCCCTTATTTTCTGACCTTTTTTCAAAAAACACAGTTAACTGGCAACAAGCAAGGCTAATTCTGTATCTAAAAAGTGACCAAATTAATCACGTGTATGGAATCTTAGTTTAGAGAAATACTAACAACTACACAATCTAGACAAAATTTGAAAAGATGAACAGATTTCAAGAGTTAACAGTTTAATTCAGTCTGAAGTGCGGAAACCATCAACCGCCGTGCTTGCAAATATTTTTTAGATGGCGTTTTCTCGAGAAGACAAGTAAGTTAACTCATTGTCACGATAAAACAAAAGAATGTCTCTTCTTATTACCTATAATGTTCAAATTGTACATATAGTAGATGCATTAGATAGATTACTGAATTGTGAATAAGGGGTAGGATTAAATAATAATCTTCTTCCTGATCCTTTCCAGGAATCGTTAATTGTATCTATTTTGTTACATGTTTTTTTTCTTATTTATTTATTTTATTTTACTTATTTTATTTATTATTGTGAACTAATTTAATTTTCTATAATTTTGTATATTTTTTTTTTTTACAAATCTGAAATAAATTCATAAACTCAATTCAAAGGGCGCAGTGGTTAGAGTGGGCGCCCCATGTACCAAGGCTAGAAGTCCTCAACGCAGCGGCCAGGATTCGATTCCCACCTTTGCTGCATGTCACCACCCTCTCTCTCACTCCTGTTTCCTATCATTCTCCAAGCTGTCCTCAGATAAAGGCATGAAAAGGCCAAAAAATATCTTGAAAGGTAACATGTTTTATACTTGAGAATATAATTAATCTCATTTCCATATAGTCAATGTATTCTGTTAACACCTTATTTTCATACTTGGCTTCCATATGAAAGCACTTCACAAGACTGAAGAGTTTAAATCATTTGCCTCATCTTATAGTGAATAATTTATTTAGACATATTATGAAGTATGTATTTCGATTCAAGGGCATGACATGCCACTTAGCTAAAGATTTAGCGACACAGGATTTAGCAGCTAGGGTGGAATTATTAACCTGTGGACATAAAAGGGAAAGTACAGGAAGGGGACATCCAATTTTATGTCAAGATACCTTTGAGCCTCAGCTGCTCCTTTTCAGATGCCAAAAGACAGAGGAGTGGTACTGTGGGTGGTAGGGTATGACTGTAACTGAGAGTGGAGCAGGGTGTTGCTGAAACAGACCATACATGCTCAGCAAATAGCTATCTTACATTTTATAACCCCCAGTGGCATTCCTCTGGCAGCTCTGAGACCCGGCCTGTTGTTAGCTTCTAAATGAGAACTAAAGCAAATGCTGGTTCAGCAGAAATCAGCCAATCAATAAACAAGCAAAGTCAATTTTTAGTGTAATTTGATTCGATTTTTTTAATGCATTTCCCCTCTGGGATTAGCACAAGACCAGGTTAAGTAGCCTACCTTGCTGAAGGTCCTAAACTGGAGTTCAAAGTGTTGGCTGTTGCAGGGATTTAAGCTGTGACTAGTCATGGGACAGTCTATGTGTTATGTATCAGTCTATGGTAATATACTTAACGCACCCTGAGTGTGAAGAGAGATAAAGTTTCCAGTGACCAGAGTGTGACCCTCTTACATAATGTGTCATGTCCAGCAAGCAGAGCACGGGCAGTGTGACAGCTCTCTGCAGCTTCAACTCACAGCCCAAGTCAAGATACCAATAAACAAGTATTGCAAATAGACAACAAAAAAACTTTTACTACAAATAATATCACAAAACATTGTCATGCTCTACAAAGCCTAAAAACTGGCAGCAATACAAAACAAATATTCAATTGCATTGATGTGTGAGCCAGCAATCTATGAAACTGAAAAAAATGCTTTCATATTATTTTGGACTGATTATTTTACCCTAAAAAAATTATTGCATAGAAGTTATCTTAAAGGTAGAATCTAATATTATTGTTATTATTAAAAGCTATATTCAAAATAATAACAACACACCCACGTGTCATTTTGAGGGGTACAGAATGAAAATATTGCTTTTCCATCAAAAAATATATTTACTCTAAATTAATATTTAAATTTTAATTTTTTGGTTTTAAAATGATTTTCTGTCACCTTCTGTTTCGATTGTACCAGTAAAATAGCGTTTGGCATTGCCGGTAACCAGGGTTGTCTGTTGTTTCTGTAAGCCTGTGAATGTTCTCATTTGTCCAGGTCATCGTTTTCCTAAAAAAGCAATTTCTTTGGGGACTGTTGTTGGGTGCAACTACTGTAGGCTGGCACTGGTGAAATGGAGTTTACCAATCCTACAGCTGCTTATTAGTCCCAGCAGCTGAGTGAGTGGAGACGGGCAAAAACCAGAGTCAGTATAGGCCAAACATTCACTCCATGGACTGAGATAAAGGAGTTCAACACCATTAAAATGCACACCCAAAGGGCTATGGTTCTCCTTGAACAGTAGGCTAACTTTCATGTTTACTTAGCAGTAATGGTAACCGTCAGTAAAACTCCTCTGCAATGTTTTTATGGTGTGATTTGCCCGAGGGGATGGGTTCCAAAAAGACTGGTTTTCTATTCATTCTCCATATTCAAGCTTTAAAATGCATACTGCAGCCTCTCCCCCAAATAACGTTAACTACTTTGTTTAAGGAACAACATTTTATTATTTAAATTCATTCATCTCTGTTTTGTTAGAGTTGTAAATAATTACCCTTCATTCCACATTTACAGCTGATTAGCTAACGAGGAACTTGCTAGCTAAAGGCTACTATGGCTAACTTCAACTTGAAATTTCAGATAAATTCTAAAAGCTACTTATAGAATGTTTCCTCCAGGTCAGAACCGATACAGTGTCTCTTTCACACGTTCTCCATGCATAAAGTGTAGCTGCATTGCCTATCATTCTTGTTTAGGGGGAAAAATGTCCTGGCTTGTTTGTATTATGTATTATGTATGACCTTGCTGACACTGATTGGTCTTTACCTTCATTACTGTAAAAAATCAAGACGCTCGCAGGTCACTGCTGAACTCTGCTAATAACACGCTTGAACATACTGTACTAACTGTACTGTACTCCTCCAATTTATTACCACATCATGTCTACTTATCTTATCTGTAGGTTGAGAATATAATTTAGTACAAGTGTCTATCATACTCACCAGTGATGAGGGCAGCCCTGATGACAGCTGACACAAACCCACAGGTCTGAAATGTCCTCATCTCTTGGAGTTTTTCCGGGCAGTTAACTGACTTCTTGAAGCGCTGTGAGTCTTTTCTCATATATAGTGATGAGCAGTTTCCTGATATTGTGGGTTTCAAAGCTTTGCTGATGAAACGATTATGCTCTCTGACTTTTCTGAGTGTCCTTATAGTTCCTGCAATGCAAGGCCCTTTGCGTTTCTTGGGGTGAGTTTTAACCACAGGTTTTGACTAGTGAGAATCATAGCACTTCAAACATCCTGCAAATCTGTATTCATATCACCTCTGTGTTATGTATTTCATGTATTTTTAGCTTGTAGGCTACCTTGGCTGGAAGATACATAGCCTACTTGTTGACATTGTTAGATGTAGCTTAATGATGTTTGTTGTTGTGGGAAGATTTGTGGGCCAGATGTTGCCACAACAGTTTTGATGCCCCTCAGATTTATTACTGACAATAAAATATCATAGGTCAAGGTCCTGGCTCCAATTGATAGTGTGTCTCCATTTCATCCATGGTTAACATCTCGACTTCTTCATGAGATGATGATATAACTGCATTTGCAGCATGTAAATGCTCTCTGTTGATTGGTCAGCCACCTGCAGTATCAGCCCTCAGGGGTATCAGTTATTGCAGTCCTGTCATCATGCCCCTCGCACAAATAACGGCTTGCTGTATGATGTTATGTTGGAGCAGTCTGCAGTCTATAGGCTCCTCTTTTACGTTTTTAATACCTGTGAAATCCAAAATGCACATTTCTTCCAGATAGATCAAAACACATTCATTATTATCTTTAAAAAAAGTGCAACATCTGTTTCATTTCTATAGTGATCTATCTGATACTTTCATTTTGACATACATAGGAAATGAGTGACCACATTTGTTGTGGTTTTTGCTGCCATGTGAAAACGTAACAGAAGTGCTTTATAACACAAAGTTATCTTACCATCATAACACATAACCATCATAACCTTTGTGACCACTATACTGCCCATCTGTGCAGGATGTATGGACACAAAGAAGAGATTTTATAAGAATATACATATATATATGTATATATACAATATTTCTCAGTCCCTAGATCTTCATATCTTCTTCTGCATCTGCCTCAGCTGTCCAATAGTTACCATACTTTGGTTTACTAGCTTGTCACTCCTGAAGGCCAGCTACCCCCTCTGCCTGTCTGTCCCAGTTCTCAGCCAGGCTGCTAGCTGGCTCCCTGTGGTTTCACAGCCAACCAGAACACATGTGGGTGTCAGTCATAATGGCACAAACAAAGAGTGAATCCTGACCCTGGTGAACTGGACTTCCTTATTTAGTGTCTCACCTTTCTGTCTGCTCTCTGCTTTTAAAGCTGTCCTCTTTGTATGGCAGGTTGACAGGTGTATAACTCAAAGCAATCAGAGTGTCAAACATCTTTTATGACTGCGATAGATATATATACATATATACTGTATATGCTATATATGGTTAGCTATTAACATCAGCATGCAAACCCAGCCCTAATGAAAAAGACCAAAAAGATGAACGGATCCATATCTCTTTTGTCGACCTGTATGCTCAGTATTTTTTAGTCAGTGTTTTTGTTCTTGTTGTTTAAAATGTAGAAATACTCAGTGTCTAGCCTAAACCATGTACTGGTCTTGGACTATGTCTATGGGAGTCATATATATATAATAGTAAGTAATCAGCATTAAATACTACAAATGACCCCCCGCCCCAACCAACACCCCTGAAGCGATGGAGTGTGATTTGTTCATTCACAAATAACGACGAGACTACATTTTACAGCCACCGTCCAATTTTACAGTTTTGTACTTTATAATTGCTCATTCTTAGAAGATGATTAGATTTTTGATAGAATTTCACTATAGCATGGAATAGCTGTTTGGCTTAGACCTAGGAAAAGAAAGGTTAGCTGGCACAAACACATGGCCTAACTTGCTGTCGTAGGGTTGGAGGCAAAAAGAGAAAGGTGAGAAAGGTCTAGAAGAGGAGGGGCAGGCCTATGCGAGGCCTTATTCTGGGCAAGACGTGAGAGCAGTATCTCAGCTCACAACGTGATATTCCCACACTGTTCAGCAAGTAGGTCTGTCTTCCAAAAATCAAAGCAGGGACTTTTCTCACAAAAAGTAATGAAATATTATTTGTATAAATCAATAAAGCTGTGAGCTTACCTAATGCTATTCAACTAGCATGTGCAAGTTTAGCAAATGATTGATTAGCTGAAGTGTGGAAGGTACAGTCAGCAGAGAGACAGGCTGTTACCTTTTGATATACAACATGACAAAAATAGACTGGCTTAAATATGGCACCTTGCTCATAACTACACACTGTGGATGCTGGAGTCATGGAGTTGTTTCTGGGACCAATTAGGGCTCAACAAAAGCTTTCAAAACTCATTTTGTGGCCAAACCTTTATATAAACAGATGATAGTGATGCTATATATTGGAAGTTGTCTATGCATAGACAACAGGTAATCTTATTCAGACACATGGTCTCATTCTCAAGAGAGACCTGATTAACATACAAAACCAGTTACATAGAACAGGACATTCATACAAAGACAAAACAGAACACATTCCAGCAAGTACAGAGTAACATGCATATTGTTCTTCCATGACATATAAAATTAAGTTGATCCGCACAGTGTTTATTAAACACTCCACTTTCTCAATTTAGGGAATACAGTGGGTCAACCTTGGCATGAGACCTCATCCATTGACTTCCTCTGACTCATGAAGGGTAACAAGTCAAAAAAATACCCCCTCCGTTTCAGCTCAATCTCACAGCAACAACAGCTGCATGATCCTAAAACTAGACTTCCCAGTTACACATGTTCATGTCCACATCACAAGCTTGTAAACAGAGCTTGAACAATAAGAATTAGCCAAGCCCTGCCATAGTCATATCAGTCAGCAAGCATCCAGCCACCTCCAGCTATCAATCTCCACTTCAGTGACTGCCACGCTAATTTGGAGTTGTGTGATGCAATGGGCTATATCAAAAAGGTTGTTTCCCTGGGTTACAGAGGCAAAATGAGTCACAAGCTTAATGTTAGTCAATGGTGAGTACGCCCCACCCGTCTGTATTGTCTCCACCAAGACTCATGGGCTTCATTGACATGAAGGCCCTGTCATCTTTTCAATGGTGCCTAACATTAGAGAGAGGAGCCTATCAGCCCTCACTGCTTAGTTACAAAAATAACCAATGACAGTGTCCATTTCATCCTGCTGGCCTGCCTTACCCTGCCACACGACACCCACCGGTTATTCCAATGTGAGTTAGCTAGCTGCGTCCCGTGTTGCTGCTCAGTTTGGCCACACTGACTTGTGTATCTATTTTGGTATCTTCTGAGCTCGCTATCAGGACCCTGGCCACACCAGTGCATTCGAACATGGATCTGAGGGCTTGACTCACTTTGGTGAGTTTTCTTTGTTTCTTTGACTTCAAGAAAATTACTTTGTTTACTATGAAAGGCGACGGCTAACAAGACTTTATTCTCAGCAGGTGATTCTGACATGGACTTTACACTGAGGATTTGTGTTTGATACCACAATCTCAATTGGATGGTTAAGCTCAGCATGAAAGACCCATCACCAAGGTGAGGGAGCAGTTTGATTATATGGATGTTTACAAAGACAAAAAAAAATACTGAGGGCCAGTGGACTGAATATAAGAAGTTTTAGATTTGGACTAAACATTATTGTCCAAAAAAGACCTAAAGCACAAGGGCCCCTGGACTTAATTGCTATTAAATCATTACACATACATGGTGTCATATAATTGACATTAATATTGATACATCTTTGAGTGAAATATAAAATTATATTCCAATGGTCGCGCCTATATACAGTATAGTTAACTAGGCAACCTCATTCCTTGGGTATAAATACACAAGCAGATGCTGGGAAAGTACCGTAGTTGCTAACTGATCTCTTGTTATGAGAGCTGGTTGACTGTTGGCAACCAAAGTCAGGCTAAATATACAGTAAAGTCAGTAAGTATTAGCAGTTTTACCTGTTTTGTTTGGTTATAATAATTATAATAATAATAATAATTGTCTTATTGGCTGTTATAAACCCACTTGCCTCTCTGCAAATCATCCCTGACTGTGAACATGAACATCTCTGGACAACTGAGATTGCTTTCAAACTACACATTTTTAAAGTACAGATAAAATCAAACACAAAAGTGGATGACTGAATGTCTGTGTTTATATATGTCTCAGCCTCATCTGCTTATAAGGAGAGTCATGGTTATGCAGATAGTTGAAGAGATGAGTTAAAAGCCAGTGGCTGCTCCCAGGTCAGGACATATAAATGGGTTAATGAGCTATTCTAGGACCTCACCCAGATAGCTAAAGTAAGCTCCAGTAGTGCAGCTGCTGTTGAGGGTGCACTGTGACTGATGTGATGATTTACTTGCATTTCCTGCCCTCTGTGGTGTAAACCTGCAGGCACAAATATTGTTCTGGAGCTTTGCAAAGGAATCGTCTATATATCACGTTCCTATAAATGGACTAGGAGCTGTTGTCATAGCCACCAACAGTATGCTTAGTGGTCACAGCTTAAGGAACCATAGATTGTTTAAAATAGCCATGCACATGGCGTGAAGTGTTTGTCTGTTGCCTGCATAGTGACAGCATGGCCAAAGCCGGCACATGTCATGTACATAAAGGTCATCGGTGCAACTACAGAGTTCAAAACCTTTTATAGTAATCATCAAAAAACCTTTTTGTGAGTCTTTGAAATGCACATATTCTGGAATGATGCTTATAATGTGTGAGTGAGTAGATTGGTTTAAAACCATAACTTTTAAACACTGACACTGATTTCCCTGTCTTGTTTTAGGACGTTTACATATCCCACCACTTCCCTGATGTCAACCTGAACTAGACGAAGACCAGAGGATATACAGAGCTGCAGGAGCTGAAGAGGAGGCAAAATAGGTGATGCAAGAGACAGAAAGGAAGTTGATGACATCATGAACTGTTTGGAAAAGAGACACATGAGCCATCGGGTGGGGAGCATGCTCCACCATCGCTTCCCCAACGGGTTCACCGACTTGTTCATGGACGAAACCGATCGCGAGGTCAGCACTCTCACCGATCGGGCCTTCCGAAGTCTCTGTGTCGGAGATGAGGCTGTCTACAATGACGAGTTGTTGTATGGATACTCACCTTTCAGTTGCCACAAACCTTTGGTGGGAGAGCCTCTTAAAAAGACGCATGAAAAGGAATCTAAAAAGCAAGGGCAAAATAAAACAGACAAAAACTATGCCCTGCCGTGGAAACAGCAGCAACAGAAGAATATATCCCACATGTCATCTTTCCTCAAGGCATTAAGTGCCACAGAGGAAAACTGCGAAGGGATGTTGATTAAAAATGGAGGTACGACAGACTCTAATGGGGAATCATGGGATAAGTCTGCACTTCGCAGCATCCAAAGAGAGCTATCGGAATTCTCCTCAGATTATCACACCAATCTCACAGATGGACATTACAAGAACCATCATCGGCATCACTCTGGTGATGGTTCATCAAACAAAACAGGCAAAGATACTGCCCTTCCCTCTGGAAAATCCTCAAAGAGAAAACATGGGAAATCCACTGTCAAACTAAGAAAACTAAACATCAAAAACTTTTTCCTCCACAGTGAGTTTAGCCCTTTCCAAACATGGAGAGATTTTAACCAGTTCCCCTTTGGCAAAGATGACACCTCAATCCTCTCCACAGATAATATCCCTAAATGGTATGACTTGCCTTTTTACAAGGAGCTGACGGAGGCACACAGAAAAGAGACTCTGTATACAGAAGAGACACAGTCATGCCAGAAAGCAGCAGTTGAGCCCCCTCCTCCCACTGCTCCTAAACCCATCCCTCCCCCTCCTCCGCCAAAGGTCCTGCCAAAGCCCTTAGCCACTCCAGCTGAAAAGAGGTGCTCATCAGATGGAGGAGATGGAAGTGCTGCCCCCTGGAGGCGCAACAGGTCCAGAGCAAGTGTGATTCCAGTCAATCAGCCTGGGATAACCCCTCAGGAAAACAGTTCGAAACCAGTTGATGAAAGTCTTTGGTTGGTAAAAAAGGAAGCTAGATCTGTGGAGGTGACAGCAGTTGAGGAAGTCAATTCTTTGGCATCGACTCCGTTCAGCATCTGCCAGCTTATGACTCCCCTCATACCCTCCAGACAACCGACAGAAACATCAGAAATCCTTCAAACTGTCCTCTCTTCCTCTGTCCTCGACCTCCCACTAAGACCACACTCTGAGGCCAAACTGACCCCTGAACCTCCACTCAAGCGGGACAGCTACAAATCACTCGCATCTAGCATCCTCTTCAACCTCAAAGACAACAGGAAAAGGGTGAAAAGCCGTTACAGCCCTCCTAAATTTAAAACATTAGAGGTGCCTGAGGGTGGCACCCAATCTCCACAGTCGGATCATCCGAAATATCCACAAGCTGGCTCTGAGGGCTATGCCTCTGGCTTAAGCACTCCTGCCATTTTAAAAGATGGGCAGACAGTTTTCAGTCCTTTTTTGGAATCTAATGGCACCCCAATTGTTGGTCTTACCAAACCTGATACTGACAGACCTCTTTCGGATGATTATTTGTTATCAAATCTACTGCAAAGCAAAAGGGAGGCTGTAGGTAGTCTTGGTGAAGAAAATCCCAACTCCCCCTTTATACACTCAAAAATTACCAAGAGTCCCAAGGCTAAAAAGCAAAACTATCCATCTCTGAATTTGTACAAGAAGGCCAGCCCTGTTGACAGTGATATGAAATACCTTCTTGTCCCTCTGAGCCCTGGTGCTCCTATACACATAGACCAACCAACTGAGGCGAATGAACTTTCACCACTCATGCTAAACAAAGAACTCTCTCCAAAAGCGCAGCCAACAAACACAGGGCTTTCACCAAATACCTTATATGTTAACAAAGATCGTTTGCCTATTATTTCACCCCATGCACTTGAGAAAGAGGGGTTGTCATCAAATGTATCAACAGGGAAAAGAGCACCAAATGTACCAGACAAAGCAAAACAACATGTGAAAGACATTGGAGAAAAACAATTAAGCTCTATGGAAAATGATACCAGTGGCCAACCCATTAGTACAATGGATGTGATCAGAGCAGCAAGAGAAGCAATTAATGCAGCCAAAAATAAAGCTCTATCTGCAGCTCAGTCAGATAGCATCAATACGCCTATTTCAGACACTGAAGAACTGAGGCAGAAAGAAATAGATAAGAAGGCCGCCAATTTAAAAGAAATGGTTGGCACCAAGAGGGAGGGTTCAGTACCAGCAAACAACTATGTTTTATCTCAGAGTTTAAATGAAGCAACCGGTGCTGCACTGGTAGGCAAAAAAGGTAGTGTTAAGAAAGAGCCCCCACCAGTTCCAAGGAGAAATTTTGCTAAATCTGATCTTCAACTCGCTCTTGACAAACAGCAAACATGTAATGTTGACAATCTCACTAATGGAGATTCAGAGGAATCGAAACTAAACGTATTGCCAAAGGAAAATAAATCTGTCCAGAAACAGGGTAAACTCAAGTATATATTCTCAGCCAGACAGAACAATTACATCAAACATCAGAGATATGCAGTGACGAATGATGAACAAGGAAAGGAGTTTGAGGAAGGCAGTCTGAATGTGAACACAGGAAAGGAGGTGGATAAGGAGACGGGGCCAAGCAGAGAAATGAGAGATAGTGAGCACATAATTAATGATTTGCATGCTTTGAAAGAGCTAGAGAGAGTGAGGCTAGGCGATCGTGTTCTTGAGAACGCAAAGAAAAAATTTGGTGTCATTAACATAGATGAGGAGGCGAAGGCTAAGAATGACTTGATCTCAAGGGAGCTAAGGAATATAAAGAAGGGTATGCTGTCTATGAGAGGGAACACAACGGCTAAGAAAGAACTTTTTGCACAGAAAGAGAAGGATCAGAGCAAGCAGGAGACTTTCACAAAGATAGACAGTAACGTCATAGTAAACAAAGCACTTATAAATGACAATTATGACAGAGCCAAAATGGCACTTGAAGAGATCATCTCAGACAGGCAGAAGAGAAATACAAATGCAAATACAGTATTTGATGAGAACACTGATGAAAGTTATGTAACTAAGGTACAGCAATGTAAAAAAGCCATGACAGATTCTGTGACAGAGGCCAAGGAAAAACAAAATGGCAGCACTCTTGAACAACAAGAGATAGATTTAAAAGAGAGGTTAGGTGATCTAAGAGACCACAATCACATGAGAGAGATCCTGTCCCAAACTGAACCTAGACTCTGTGAGACTCGTGGATCAGGTGGTAGGTTAATGTTACCTGTTGTAGACAAATTAAATTATCCTAGCTATGAATCAGAAGAAGTGAATTTGAGAGACATAGTGAGACAGATATCTGAAGAGAGCGGAGAGAATCTAATGAAACAAAATGAAGGCAAAAAGGGAGATGCTCCTCCTGTTCCTCCTAGGAGCAGAAAGGGGGGGAGTAGAAGAGATGGAAGTGTAATTAAGGAGACAGATAGTTTAAAAGATGTAGTAGAAGAGGATATCTTTAACAAAAATGCAAAATCTGAAAATGGTGAGGTATGCTTAAACGAGATATGGAGCACAGGCTCAGGAAAACAAGAAGTAGACAATGACCTGTCCACTAGAGAAGCCAGTCAAAGTGAAACCAATCTTGTAAAAGACAAGTGGGATGTGGTAAATAAAGCAAATTTTAAATCCATCGTAGTAACTGATGCAGCTATATGTGAGTCAATTTTACCTTTAAATGACCCACAATCTGAAACTAGATTTGATTTATCAACAGAGTTTGGAGGAAATGAAAATAAGCCAATTAACTTGCAAGTTGATATGAGCCCCACAAGGGAAGCCACATTTGAAAACAGCAATGCACAGGTAAAGCAGAGGGCACCTTTAAGACCAGACCATATAAACACACCAGATTACAATGTTATTTATAATTTAGTGGCAGAAGAACCCGACAAAATAAATAGAGCTGAAGAGGAAATAAATGTGGATGCAGAGGCTTTTGGTGAAATCCCCAGGGATATAATATCACCCTTACTACTTGTCAATGGTATTAGAATCAATCACAGCCCACCTGATCAAACCAGCCTTTCTTCAAAATCATCATACTTCTCTGTGGAGAGTGCACTGCACAGAAATACAGAGACCGAGTCAAATGTTTACCACTCTCTGGAGAACTTGATGGGAGAGGTGGAGGAAGTGGATGAGGTTGATGAGGTGATTCTGAACACAAAACAGGATTTGCAAGGAATGGAAGTGGATTATTTGTTAAGTGATCATGAAAGCGATCACGAGGTTGTAAAGCGACCGCTAAAATCTACTCAAAAAGACACAGGAGTGTCATCCAAGGACAGCAAAGAAAGTGAGAATACCACTGTAGATCAAAGCTTGACTCATGATGAAAATAATCAGACGCCAATGTCACCCTCCAACACTTTCTCACCTACTTTGGCGATCCCTGCCTTATTTAAGGTCAAAGACAACACTTTAAGTAATAAACTGAAAAAGACTATACAACCTTGGTCACCAAGAGGGAGTCTGAGTGGTTCAGGGAGGGGAGAGGAGTCACATCAAGTAAAGGAAATTCCAGAGCTCCATTCAGCTAATGAACCTATCACCAGAGGTAGCACACCAATCCCAGATGAAATCTTGAGGAAACCCAGAGAGATTCCATCTGATAGTTCACCTCCCCTGTTGCTGTCTCCTTCCAATCTGCAAAGTGAAAACCCTAAGAAACCACAAGTTGGAGGGTTCCTCACTGTCCCACAGGAGGAAGACAGATTTTCTGGGGTGAGTCCATCATCTGAAGGTGTGGAGAGTTTTACAACTAGCACAGCTGACACATCTGATGAGATGAGAGTAAACACTGGAGTATATGAAGTGTCAAAGGTACCCAGTGAACGGTCTGGGTCCACCTGCAGTGGTAATGAAAGCCAAACAGGACTGCTTAAACCACCAGTTGTCTTACCCAAATCTGAAAAGGCTGTTCTCAAAGCCATTAAACTGGCAAATAGAAGGATGAAGAAGGAGGAGGCCCAGAAGTCCTCCCACAAGCCGTCTCAAAGCAGCAGTAAACACAGAGTGGATAGACACAAGGGTGACAAATCCGAGCACAAAAGCAGCAGCAGCAGCAGCAGAAGTAGCAAGAGCAGTGAGAGAAATCACAGAGAAAAGATGGAAGATGGTCATCGTCACAGTGAAAGTCACCATGGCAAAAACAGTGACAACCAGAGTGAGCAACTACCCTATGAAAGAAAAGGCCACAACAGTGAAAACCCCCATCACAACAGAACAGATGTGCACCACAAGACGCAGAGACAGAGCCATGATTCTGTGGAAAGCAATAACCGAAACACTGACGCACTACCCAGTGTTGCAACAGAAAGGCAAGGTCGCAGCAGCAACAGACACAGTAGAAATAAGCCAGAGCAAAGACACTACAGTAGTGATAGGGTCATAAGTAATGTTCCCGTGTACAAAGCTCAGCTTAGTGAGAGATCACAAAGCATTGATAGGTACTTAGGTGAAAAAGCAGAGTGCAGGCTCAGCGCCGATACGTCGGTCAACGAGAAGCTTGATCCAAGGAGCCAGCGTATTGAAAAATCCATCATGGATGAATTTCAGCAGAGAGGCAGAGCCAGAGACAAGGCTAGCAGGGACAAGTCATTCAGAAGAAGTCACAGCATTGATGTGTACCCTATACCTAACCCTAAGCCTTTAACTCTTTCTCGCCAGTCAAGCTACAACAGCCACACCAGCCAGCTTTCTCGCCAGTCTAGCATTGAGCATGCCATTGTTACGCAGTCCTTTCCTATGACCCAACGTAAGCTCCTCCAGGATCCAGACTCAGGACAGTTCTTCTTTGTGGACATGCCTGTACAGGTCAAGACAAAAACATTCTTTGATCCCGAAACAGGAAGCTATGTGCAGCTGCCAGTCCAGCCACCAGAGGGTGCTGTTCCTCAGGCATCCCCTTTGGAAGTTTTGACCCCGCCTCTGGTTGTTTACCACAGCTTTGTCCCAGTGCCTCTGTCTCCCATGGCTCAGAAAGCTACCGTTCAAGGCCCTCATATGGAGCCAGATGGGTTTGGGCAGAGAAACCTCGAAAGGTTGAGGCAAATGCACTGTAAGGAGGGACATCCATATTTAGAGCCTGTCTATGGTCAACACGACCACATGTTAGGGGAGTTTCTAGGCACAGAGGAGCTGGACTGTCCAAGCTGATAGACTGTGATGTTTGAAAGGAAAAACCCACCCTCCACTTTCGCTCTTTTGACAATTGTGGTTTAATCTTGGACAGGCTTTCAGGGTGGATTTTCCCAAGGTTAAGCATCTTGTATTGCTTCCCTTGCCTTAACTAACATGAGACACAGAAGCTGCACAGGCTTTGTGAAGCTACTGAAGCCTTGATTGTTTCTGTGAGGAAGAGCGAGTTTGACTTTGAGTGTAAACTGACAAGAGATAATGAATTTGTGAATTAGTGATAGTTGTAGTCGAATGCTGTTGTTTGAATGTGGGTTGAAGGACTTGTGTAAGATAATGTGCAATTTTTGAGAAAGATAAAGGACATGGGCGAGCCATGTATATAATGTATTTAAGTGTAAACAGAGAGGGTAAGCTCAATTGTAAATGTGGAATATTTATTGTAAATGCTGAGACTTTGTTATATATAACTGCAGTGGTATTGGGGTCTCCACTGCTTTTCAGGTATTGTGACCTTTTGATATATTACCTACAAAGTTTGTTTCCTTGAGGTTTCTTTTTTCACCAGACAGTTTGCAGTCACATAAGTTATCATTAGAGACACCTGAAGCAAATATAAATCACTCAAAATTGGTCTTTAATTTGTCTGCTATTAACTTTAACGGATCCTGTCCACACGACTAAACATTAAAACATGCTGCATGCTAAAGCTGAAATTGCAATTGAATGCGTTTGATACAAATACATTTCATTAATGTTTTCCAAAAGCTTGAACTGGCATTGTTGCAATTAACATTTTTTTAATATGCAGATTACACTAAAGAGAATTGGTTTTTCAAGTTTGTTGCATTTGTATTTTTTTTAACTAGAATAAGCAGGGCTGTCTTGTGTCTGTGATCCATTCCAATAAAAAGCAACTGTTGTTACAGACTTTTATTGCACTGTAGTCATTCTTTTCACTGCATTCTCATTCTTCATTGAAGAATAGTCCTTTAAATATAATTATTGAAACTGTTATGATTGGTGATTCACTTGATTAAAGTGACATATTTTTTTTCCTGAAATACTCTTAGAATGCAAAGCACAAATGTCCATTACAATCGGGTAATTTACTCCTTAATAAATAAATACAAATACAATTGAGAAAAGTATGTTTGTAATGTGTAATAGGTTTAAAGTGGTTCTAAAAGCACTAGTTTGTGTATTTTGAGTCTGTTTAAAATATATATTATTGCAATCTGGGCCAGATACTGCATAATTACAGTAATGCGGTTTTTAGAATCAACCAAGCCTCTATCTCACCATCTGTTGGTCAAATACTGTAATGACAGGAGTGAACTTCAGAAAATGAATAACAACCTGTGTGTTGCCTTACTTAATTAATGTGCACAATTAAGTAAATAAGAACTAAGATGAAATGCTGAATTTTTTCAGACAATTTTTATTTTCTGGATGAAACTTTTGATATGTAGAGGTTCATAAGGGTACGATTCTTATTGACCATCTAGCCGCTCACCATGCTCTGGTTTTGGATAAAATCTGAACATCTGACCCAAACAAAATCCAAGTGACGATATTCTAGCAAGCTTAAATTATAATCAAAGAGAAGAAGCGATGGTAGGTTATGAGATGTTTTATAAACACCTTTCAATAGGCGGGATAATTAACCTGGACAGTGTCATCAAATCAAAGTCCTTCAGAAGACCTTAAGGTACGTCCATAGGGCTCACAGGAAAATATATTCAAAGTCATTGTCAGTTCATATCTACCCCTGACAAACCTGCAGACACTAATCAGACCGTAATCCTTGATTAAGAACAAAAACACTCCACTAAGGATTGTTAGAGAGAGATCTCTGGAATTCAGGTCTATTGGAAATGTATTTGGGCATCCTGTCATGAGAAATTTTAGAATCCCAGGACTAAACTAGACAAAGATCACTGATAAATGATTAGAATGAGGATTAGTTGTTTTATTTCTTAAAATAATACAATATATAAACATATGCACGAAAATACAGTGTTTTGATCAGCTCAAGGAACCTATCATCTCCCCATCCCTCATTGTCCCGGTGTTAAAGAGTGCAGAAGATGCACAGCCAGTCAGTGACAGCCGCAGCTTAATGCCACCATGTCGTCATACTGCTTCAAAACCACGTTCTCCTCATCATCAAAATATAACAAACTGATGGACTGGAGTCTGTCGGGAACACAGCAGGGCGCTCCCACGTCATTACTAGAGAGCTTGAGCGCGTGCATGATGGAGCGCACCGTGGCATGGTTGGTCGCTCTGAGGTTTCCCCCCAGCGGGAATGGGCAGGAGCCTTTGCAGTGGTAGGCGTTGTATCCTCGGGGAGAGATGATCCAGCCGGACCAGCCGATCTCCTCAAAGTCGACGAAGAGGGGAACCCTCTGGCAGGACTGGGAGCGGCCCTGGGGCAGGAAACCTGGAGACGCACGTCTTCTCCTGATGCGATGGTCATGAAGCTCCGGTGCTGCTGCTGCAGCTTGGGCTTGTCCTACAGAAGGAGGAAGGTGATCACAATGGGTTAGAATAGAAACATATGTAAAAAGTATTTGTCATAATCATGACGCAGACAGATTAATTTGCTGAATTCAAACAGAATGTCCACTTTTACAATAATGTAGCACTTTACACTTCACTTTTAGTTTATGAGCAGTATATCACTATATAACACACAGTTTACAATTCACTGTATTAACGCATGAGCAGCTTTGTTGAGCTAAGGCTTAAAAGCTACAGAGTTTTAGTTACTGTGTCTTTGTACTGAATTTATTTACAGCAGCAGACTCCAGATGGTTGATTCAGAATAACAGCGAACGGTCTAAATTGGTTAGCAGTTGTTGAGCTTAACGGAGGCTTAACAGAGGCAAGGGGAGATGTGATTGGCTAAAAGGCAAGAGGGCAGTGACAAAACTGTCATGAAAAGTGACATGAAATAAAAGTTGACATGAAATGTGATATCTGGGAAAATGGGCATTATGAAATACAAAAACATCAATCATACAATCAAATTCAGCCTTTATGAAACTGGAGGACAAAATGACATTTCATAATGAGATGAGCGTTATCAATCAGTGTTATTATACACTTCATTTGACTGATTATTTATATCATAATGTCTTTTTTTAATTAATTCAATTTTGAACATTTTGGGCTTGACTATGACATGTAAAGTACATGACCGTTTAATGCCCATGCTCAGTATCTCCCACCGTATGTAACACCCATCACCTTACCCAGGTATGACTGGTTTGATGCTACTTTCCTCCCGTCGTCAGAGAATATGACCAGGTAGGTGTTGGTTTCTGTCAGCTCTCTGTTCCTCTTAGATGAGGACACGATTGACTCCATCCAGTTACCAGAAGGAAGTGTGGTCACCACAAGGATGCCATTATTCTCCTGGCTGCTGCGGATCCACTTTGACACCTGACATTCAGAGGATGAATGAACACATTAGTTGAGAAATACTTAAAGTTTCTCCTCTCAAACATATGCTTTTCTTCTTGTTCTCACAGTTGAATGTTTGAGCTTCACCGTGCAGAATGATGTGCGTGCAGAGTTTGACACTCGAAGGCTGTTTTTAAGTTCATCTACTGAAAGCAGAAAGTTTCTCTGCACTCATTGAAAATCCAGTTTTAAGTGATGGTCCCACAAGCATGATTTGTGACATGACAAACTGTTTTGAAGTCAGTGCTGATTAATATTCAACTTACACAACTGATGTAGAAACTTGAAGTCACATACACTGGGTGGACTAGGGTACAGAGTAAATGTAAAAACATGTTTGGAGGGTCTCTTCAAAAACTTGTCATTATAAATAACTATTTAGTGTGAACAAATTATGCCTCACACCAATCAGTGATAGAACTAAACATGTTTATGCATAAAGTCATGGAATTGAGCATTAAAAAACCCAATACTAAAACACTTTTTTATATTAACATCCAGAAACTCTTCTCAACAACAAACAAAGTAAACAAAAATAGGCAAGCTGTTACCGTTTGAGTGACATTGAAGACTTCCCATCCTTGTGTGTAAAGGGGCACCAGCCTGGAGGTGAGGAGGTTTCCTCTCCATGGCTTCACTCGGCTGTCCAGCACCTCATACAGATCCACCTGGAATATTCCAGACACAAAGTTGTTAGCTCACTAAACTGTGTCCATAAAAAAGTCCTACTTCTCACAAAAACATCCAAACCTCAGTTAACAGATAAGATGCACTAAATGTCTGCAGACACTAAAGCAAAATGTTCTGTTCTGATTTGGTGAGAGTGGCAGATTACTCACCAAAATAATGCTCAGAATAATAAAAGTACCTGTCACAAAGCTCTCTGGGGATGTTTACTCATTTAAACATGATGATATCGATATACGTATTACTCAGCTCTAACCCGAAAGACATTTTACCTTATAGAAATGAGGCCCGTATGAATTTCCGAGGTAAAACTTCTGTTTCTTTCTGAACCAACGGAACTCCGCTTTGATCATTCTCTCCTCTCTGCCGAAAGACGACAGGTTGAAGAAATGAAACCTCTCTCCATCATGACCTGCAGGCGGAAACATATCGAATACACCTTTAGTGAGAAGTCAAAATAGTCTTTAGTTAAAGACATCTAACAAAGTATTGAAAATAAGTTGTTAACATGGACGTTAGCCGCGCGTTACCGTGCGTAATTTTGCGATTGGATAACAATTACGCACTCTTATCCAACATTGTTGCCGCTGTATGGGTTGATTTAATTTCTTTTTTAAAATACATTCTAACAAAACATTCGTTGTCAGTTTTACTCACCTTTATCCTCAAAACTCCGCACAATGTTTCCTTCCAGAATCTCCTTCTGACTTTTCGGGGACCCATCGGACACTGCCACCGCGTTAAAAAGATCCAACATAAACTGAGGTGCCTTCTTGTGAGGAGCCACAGCTGGTCGAGGTAAATCCTTCCCATGGAACAACTTGCCCGGCTTCTCGTTCGCCGTGTTGGTCGCATCCAACCCGTCCTTCCGTTCCGCCGTACCTCTGTCCTGCGGGATAGCCAGCAGGGTGACGCACCTCAGCTGGAGAGCGAGAACGAGCCCGAGACGCAGAGCTCCTGTTGTCATTTTTAGTGAGAGCGGACTGAGCTCTACACCTGTGTGACGGCGGGTGATAAGGGCGACCCGCTGCCTTTGATGACAGGCTGCCCCTGTATTCAGCTAACACCAGGAGATGATTGGGCCGTGATTGATGATGGTGGAAAGACAACACAAAGGAAAGGTGAAAATGACCCGAGAGTCAGCTATAAAGAAACAAATTAATAAATGACTAATTCCCCTTTATTTGAATGTCCAGGTTACAGTAGGTCAAAGGTTATATTTGTCTTATTTGATCCGTTTAACCAACTTTCATTGGTTCGCAGGGGCATGTTTGCAGTGATATTAAGTCATTAATGCAAGATCATTAAGATCATTTTAAATAAGTGATTATTCATTCTCATAGAAGTCACCATGGAAACTACTAGCCTATCATAAAAGTGTTTAAAACCCCCCCAAAAATTTCACCTGATAAAAAATTTAAATATGGATGCATTATTTGCTAGATACAAAAGAAAAATATCACTAAGATGTTGTATACAAATATGTGTCACTAATACATGTTAAGTAAATGTATAAATATGAAGATAAAACCTTATTGTGAGAGGAAGCCTCCTTTTTTTATTCCACTGCTGCATTACAGTTGTTTTCTAACGGGCCAATTAGCGGGCCAGTCAAATAAAGTTATCCCATCAAGATGTTTTGTCGCCGGGGCTCCTCGTCGTGTGTCCCTTGGCCCAGTTGTCTGTTATCAGTATGAGGCCAGTTGCAAGAGAGCAAACGAACAGACGAGCCGTGACGCAAATGAAGCGCGTTTTCAAAAGCTGCTTGTTAATGCGCACATTTCCACAAAACGCTGCCGGTCATCGTGTCTCCCCTCCCTCCAACCTCCTCCGTTACTGTTTGGACAGTGACTCAGAGTTAACACCAGAATCAGCACGACATGTTTATTCCTCCGTTAAGATGAATCCGAGATGATCTCCCATCAATCAGGTCGAACAAAAGGGATCAAATTCCCAAGATCATCATGCTGATCAATACCCCAAGCCCCCCCCCCCACAGTTAATCAAATTCATAAGGATTACATAGGAATGATGATCCCCTCATTTAGGAGCCATTACTCATGTTTAAGGCCTCATAGTGAATTGGCCCTTTTCTGATCTCTCTTGTATCACTTGGCAGCCACACTGTCAGATAAGCCACTGGATAGATTACACCTATAAACACTGTAAACGACAAGATACCAGCATGATGATTGGATGTGTGTAAAACTGTAATTTTTCTCTGCTTTTCATGTTGTAGAAAGTCCATTTTATTGTTAAAAAGTAACACTTTCAACTTTGTTTTCTGAGGGAAAAAAGGTATTACATGTGATTACTCAAATGTGCGTGTATCAGGAAGACAAATGAGATGAGATGCTGAGGAAGCCGTTGCTAAAGGTGCTGTGAAGAGCAGAAAAATATTGTCCATGTCTTCCAGTGATGTATGTGATTGTGTTTCTCTGTACTGTACAGTACTGTATGTGTGTTTGTGTGTGACGTCTGGCACGTGAACGTATATGAGACGGCTGCTGGGTGTGGGATGTCCTCAAATGTTTACACTGACCATGTGCTGATCACAGATAGACTTAAAGGGAAGCCCTCTGACGTCGATCCCTGCAGAGCTACACCTAACAGTTAAGCACAGACGAGTGTGCCCTGCACATGCGGCTGTATTTGCAGGTACTGTACTGTAACCTCTACATTGGAGTTGAGAGTTTAAGACACGATTTTAGAGAAACATGCAGTAGAATTTTATTTTCAAATTAAAAGGATAGTTTGACATTTTGGACAAAGTGCTTAATGGCTTTCTTAGATGGTACCGATCCTGTCATCTTTTCAGAATGCAAGTAAGCTGTGAAAGAAAATGAACAATACTAAGGTGTGAAAAGGAAGCGTGGGCGCTAATCTCACAAGGACAGGAAATTCCAACTCGTCCTCATCCTGACTCGTCCTTTACAGACGCTTTGTCAGGACCATTTGGCGTCACTTGCCCATGCACTGGGTAGCCCATAAAGTCAAACTGTGATCCTCCATTACAGTCGCTGTTTGAAACATGGACAACAAGTGGTTGATGTTGTGAATTCAAACAAAACTACATGATTAGGTTTAGGCAACTGAACCACTTGGTTAGGTTTTGGCAAAGATCGTGGGCAGAATTAAATTAAGTTTGTAACGTAGCTAAAGTGACGGTATGGGACACACAGGACATGAAGTGCAGTCTCCTGGGTGAGAGTTCTAGGTTTGTTGCTCTTAATCCTGGAGCACTTGCTCTGAGCATCTAATATTACAGCGGATGGGTAGATATGTGTTATCCTCGGAATAAGAATGGGCTGGAAATTCCCGCACTACACTTTATGCAACCTCAATATGCAGATATGGAGATAACTAAGATATTAAGATAGCTAGGCCCTGTGGAAACTAACCCACTGTACATGGACTGGTGTGACTAGTTTGCATTTTTTTTTCCACTTAGAAGCAACAGTTCTGAGCTTCATGCTCTGACTGCATGTCTATGTGTTTCAGTCGGGAAGACATTTTTTAGGTCAACATGTCCCATCATTCTGTTACTGATTGGCTGCAGGAATTCTCTGGCCATACTTCACTGCCAAAAGTTAAATGTTTCCCAATACTGCTGCAGCTCGGCCACCGCAGCTTTTCATAGACGTAACATGGCAGCATGCCGCATTTTGCCACTGCTCGGTGTGTTTTTTGCGTGTTTAAGTCAAAGGGCTAGAAGCACAACCATTAACAACCAAGCCTTCTTGTTCTAACACTGTTTAAGCCTTTGTCTCACTGACTCCACATTTACACTTACACTACACTTTACACTACAGGGAGAAAGGTATCATATCATTCTGAGACCTGTTTTTAAAGGGCAAATTTGTTGATTGAGAGTCTGTCCCATAAGCATGGCTTGCCCAGGATCAACTTCTTTCGCTATCTCCAGGTTCGCAGTTTTATTAAAGATCATTGCAGTACATTTCTACGATTACTGGCAGATTAACCTAAAATTTTTAACAAACCAGAAACTTTGATAAAAATTATATCAAAGCTGTACACAGGTATTCTCCAGGCTAACCCCTCTCCACGGATCACAGCAAAACAGGGCTGGGAAAAAGAGCTAGGTATCCAACTCCAGGATCCTTGGTGGGAGCGAGCCAAACTACAAGTGAATAGCTCCTCAGCCTGTGCCCGCCTTGACCTAATACAATTCAAAGTACTGCATAGAATGCATTTCAGCAAAGCAAAACTAGCAACAATTTTTCCTGGCAGTATTGAAGTTTGCAATAGATGTCCCTTTGTCCCAGCTCACTTAGCCCATACGTTCTGGTCATGCTCGAAGCTAACATGGTTCTGGAAGAGCTTTTTCAAGATCATGTCAGAGGTTCCAGGTGTAGCTATCACTCCCTGTCTGCTCTTTACTATTTTTGGGGTTCCCTCAAACTATTCCGAATTCAGTCATCAGACATTAAATGTTTTAGCATTTGCCTCTCTGATTGTCCGCAGGCGTATCCTTCTACACTGTAAGTTGCCTAAACCCCCAGCAGAACAATCTTGGCAGACTGACCTAATGTCCTTCCTTAAAGTAGAAATAAATCTAATATTCACTCCGAGGGTCAACTGTGAAATTCTATATTACATGGCAGCCTCTTATCTCACATTTCGATAATGTAGCCACAACTCCTATGGTGTAGGTGTCACGCCACGGTAGGTTTGTCCTGTCTTTGGGTATTTTGTCTTGTGAATTTCCTGTTTTATTTTGAAAGATAACTCTCCTCTCGTTCCAGGTCACTTGCCCTTCCTCTTGTGTCACCGGTCTGAAGTCATTCCCTGATTCCCGATTGTTTCCACCTGTTGCTCCCCTTCCCTCATGTGTATAAAGTCTGTGTCTTTACCCCTGTTTTGTGCCAGATTATTTCGTACAGTGAGTCGATTGTATCCAGCATTTTGTTCTGCAGTCTTGTCTGTGTTCTTGAGATCTTTGTTTCTTTGTTGAGGTTTTTGTACTCCTTATTTTGGTCCAAGTAAGTTTTCCCTTTTTGAATTCTCTTGAGACTTTGTTTTTTCCTCCAGGTTGGGGCGTCTTTATTTAATTTGTTATTTTGTTCACTTTGTATTTGTTTATTCCTCCCGTACAGAGTGTGCTTATTTTGAGATTTATTTGTTAACTTTGCCTTTTGTTTTTTCCTCCTGTACGGACTGATTTTTTGTTTGTGGCTTTTTCCCTGTGTCACGTCCCAGTCGTCAAGATAATAAATTCAGTGTTGAACCGCAAACCTCCGCATCTGAGTCCTCATTCCTGCCCTGGGTCTGACAGTAGGGGTAAACGACACATTCTGTTTTTCTGTGCAGCTGTGCTCTTACATCATTATAAATTTACAAATGTAAGGTGGTTGAGATATTCTGTTTGAGAAGGGAAGACCAACTGGTGTGGGTGGTGGGATAATGTTCTGTGAGTTTTCTACTTTTTTGTTTGTTCATTTTGAAAAAAAAAAAAAAGAATTACACATCTATTTGTAAAGGTCTCCAATCATAGTGTCTGAATCTGTGTTTGGAATGTAGAAGAGACTGCCTGTATCCATGACAACGGCTGTCTCACTTTGCTTGTCACTTAGCTAGCTTTATGAAATGGACAAGATAACCTTTTTGGGAAGCATTCTTACTTATAGACCCTTCCCAAGTCCCACTCCTTTCACACTGTGCTCGAATAAAAGCTAAGCAAGCTTGATTCTTTGCTGTTAGCTAATGTTAGCTTGCTAGCCTACATCAAGAAGATTTAGCCTTGATCTTTTCTGACTAACAATAATTCATGTCATATCATCTTAAAAATAAGTCAGCAACCAACCAGTTATCCTTCTCAAATGTTAGCACAGAAATAAGGAGAAAGCAAACATGGCTAATGTTAGTGATCTGACATACCCCCTTTAAGTAACTATATACTGTATTAACTAGTTTACCTAGTTGGCTACAATTTAGCTAACCAGATAGGGGAAAGCTGACTGCTGGGTACTAAGCATGCCATAAGTTTACAGTTTTGATTCTTTAGGTATGTGATGTATGCCTGACACACAGACATTGTTCTGCAGTTTTCAAGTATGAATTGCTAAGCCATGGTGTTGACTGTTCATTTCGCTCATGATTAGCGATGATGCATCCACTTGCTATGAATTGAAATGGTGCCTTAACCTAGGCGTTAATATAAGCAGATAAATGTCACAAAATAATTGGATTTCATGTAAATATCTTTGGGTGTAATTTGGAGTTTGTGTTCACAGGAGACCAGGATTAGGATGTGTTATAACAGGATGTACTGTAACTGTACGGTTCCATTAAATTCACTGCTTCAAGCCTTTTTCACAGGATACATTTGGACTAGCCCTAGCAGGATAAGCACATTAGCTATGACTCTGTTCTATTCAAGTGTCCCAGTAAGCCATGGCAGCTTGCCAGTGAGCCAGCATACACAATACAAGAACCCTGAAAACTGAGGCAGCTAAATGGAATCAAGCCATAATTAATTTTAATATTCATACCAGTGCTTTCCCTACTGGTCCATGTATACAACATCATTAACTCAGTTTTCACTTCTACTGGGTGGATGCAGTGTTCTTAGTTGAACAGAAGATGGCAATATTGACTTGGGCTTTTTGTGCTGGATGCTCAGTTTCATTGACGTGTAGAGTATAATCATATTTCAGTATAAGGTTCAAAATGCCATGTCATATTTATTGTAGGTGTCTCCGGGTTTTTAAATAAAATGACTATCATTATTTTCATAAGAAAACCTCAGAAATGCAATTCTAGTGTGTTTAATTTTTCTTTTAATTGATTTGATATTCTCAGGCCCCATATTGTCTTGACTAAAGTTTGGATAAACTTAAAAGTAATGTAAAATGTTGCTCAAGCTTAACAACGAGGTTTGTCTTGGATGTATCATAAGGGTCCTTAAGTGAAAAACACCCCAAAGTGATGCTAGTGTCTAAAGTAACAATGTCAAATGTACTCATATTCAAATTTTTTGTATAGTTCAATATTTGTCCTCCAAATCCATTGTTTAGTCCCCAGCTGTTGAAGACTTTTACAGACTGGCTTCTCTGTTTTTCCTGTTACATTTTAGTAAATGCTGAATTTGCTGAATTTTTCCATTAAGAACTGATGCACAAGCATGTTGCCGATGATTTCTTTATCATTAGCTTTAGTGTGCTGTTGTCTACTCTTTCACCCAGGGCCGCCTGGCTCCACATCTGACAAGTGTGACCATGTGTTAATGACTTCACCTTGTGTTAAATATCTCTACTGAGGCAATTGGAGACACATGGAAGGCATTTGTTACAAGTGCTGGCCACTGCTGCAACTCTGTTTGAATGAATAATGAAGAGGAATACAATCACAGCAAAAGCGGAAACATATGACACGGGTGTCGAAGTCAGCCACAATGTAACGTGATTTTTTAAAAATGCATCTCTATTGGCTCTGACCACAAACAAGCAGGGTCAGCAGGCCTTCTCAGTGTAGCTGCAGCGATTACAGGGGTACAACTATAACTAATATTGTCACTGATGATTGGTGACATGTCTGATTTGCAATCACACACTGTATTCTACCTCTTCATGCTTAAAGGAACAGTTTGACATTGTAGGACACTTACAGTGATTGTGTTGTGTCAGCAGTCAGACAGATTTTGGCTAAAGTTCTAGCTAAAATTTAGTTTAAACTACAAATACAAATGATGGTGTAATGGTTTCAGTTGGTCTTATGGTGTCAAACTAAAGTAAACTTCTTACCTTTCTTACCGAACATCATTTTAACCATTTGCTTTGGCTATGACGAGAGTTAAACATAGATGCTGCCTTCTGTTCGTATTCTGCATTGATCTTGTCTGTATTTATACATGTTTTCTGAACTCTTACAGAACTTACAAGTTCTTACAGAACTTGAGAAGGACAGCCAGAGAGCATAGGGGTAGTATAGCCAGAAACTTTTTACTTTGAGCTGGAAGTAGTAACATCTATGCTGGATGTAGTAACATCTATGCCAATAGAAAGGACACAAACACGTGTTGGATGGAATGCTAGCAGTGGCTATACTCTCCTAGCCTCATGAGACCCTCCTGTTCGTGACAACTCCATTGTATTTTACTCATGGATCAGTCTGGTAATGTGGGATGGAGACGATTTGGAGCCGTTTGCCAAGCGAACGTCCAATCAGCGTTGGTTTTGAGGCGAGTGTGTGACGCAACGAGAAGTGAATGTTCAGTGTAAACAACACGGCGGCTTAGACGGATGAGATGAGCGGAGCTGTTGAGCACGTTTTATTGCATTGCTCTGTTAGTTCCATCATAGGCGGTGATAGACAGATAGTCTACCCAATCAGCAACCAGTTATTTCACCCCCTTTACAAAGATCTCCAAAAGAGAGTTCCCAGATGGATATGCAGAGCAAATGTGAATCATGCAAGTCAATCCATCGGGTGGAGTCAGGTTAATACTCTGTTGTGCTGAGGACAAACAGAAGGCATTTTCAATGCCGAATTTCCTGCATTCTTTCTAATCAGCTAATGAATAAATGCTTTGTTGTTTTGGACCACACACTGAAGTGAAAGCGAAAGGACAGTTTGTATAGGTGTGACTGTATGACTAAGCAATATAATAGTCTTGCAAGAATCCTAAATTGACATCACCCTCTTAGTCTTTATTACAGCATACAAGGCCAGAGGATAAAGGCTAGTGAATCAGTAGATTAGTTGTGTAATTCATCAAAGCAATCCAAAAATCAGTTTATTGACACAGTTATCTCTTACCAATTATATACAGTACATCTTATCAGTCTTCAAATGTAGCTAGCTACATTTCTACCTACCCTTAATCTACAAGCAATGTCAAGCATATACAGAAAAACACAACATCTTTAATATGCAGTATGTCTAATATGACATTTCCTCAATGAAGGTTTAATGTCTTTAACTACTGTATACTATTATAATTACACTATTGACTCACTATTATCTCAAATTCAAGTCTGTAATTGTATATTTTGATGTCTGGCTTCTGGCCTAGTTCACACTTATTTTTTTAAATTTAGATTTTTTTTGTCCACACGCAAACTACGTTTTAGATAACTGTAAAATTGATCTTTTGAATCTGAAACGCTGTCCAGGGTGAATATTTTTAGAAACTCAGCGCTACTTGTGTGTGATTTTTTTTTTAAAATGAAGGAGGGAAAAACCCTGTTTACAAAAAGGCTTTTGTATGTGTGGTCTAGGCCTGAGTAATTTCCAAGTAGGATAAGGATATAGGATATAAGTAATTTCCCCCTGGGATTATTAGTAGTATAGTGCATATAGTATAGTATTTCTGATTCTGATTCTTAACATTTTCATGTACTCTTTTTCTGAGAAAATAACAATGACAGAATGTCTGGATGCTGTGTAATGTTACAGGTTGAACAGGTTTTACACACTGACTACTATGCATAATCAGTTGACTTAACAGGTTTTTGACTGTGTCAACACCCATGACAGCAATTTGTATTAAGCAAACAAAATGTTATGAAATAATATGTTGTAAAACATGAAATCATACTGTATGTTGTAAAATATAAGTAAGACTTTGATTTCAAATAGCATATTTCAAACCAAAACAGAGGGAAATCAATTACATTATTTTTGTTTCAACCTCATGTTTAAACATTAATATATTCAAGCAAAGAAAAACAATAAAAACACTTTGATCATTGGAGAATAATAAAACAAAATGTAAAGACAGAAATGTAACATGCAGTACATAAACCAATAAACCCTCCACTCTATTGCCCCAAATATATAAAATATCTCTTTTAATACATCTTCGACTTACAGTTAAAATGAAGTTAAATGCTGTTATTCTGGTTGCTATAGCATTTACGTATATCTGCTGTGTAAATCATTTGTCCTGTGCTCTCCTATCAGAAATTCATGATGCCGCCAATTACTTTCGCATTACTTTGTAAGAATAACAAGTTCTACGTGGATGGAACCAATCACATTGTGCATAAAGCAGTAATGTCTGTGTTCTATCATAATCAGAGTTCTTATCTTAGCAACACGAACACAAGTCTTGTATAGCACCTTAGCTTGTTTAACGAACCACCAAATAAACATTTGCTGGGGGAAATTGCACAGATAATGTCAGTTTGAAGGCGAGAGAGCTAATTAGGTGCTCAGCTAATCACTTTGGTTAGATGCTGGTCTGGTGTTTACTCTTCAGTACCACCACCACATGCTGTCTTCCCATGACATGTAGCACAAGTTTGTATACTTGGTCTGTGGTTCCCCTGCCGGGGCTCAGCCTGCGAACAGGTGTCAATGAAACACAGACACAGAAATGTCGAGATGAAAAGAAGTATTTGATATTTCCCTACATTTTTTCATCCTTTTAACAATAAAAAATAAACTATTAACTGTACATTTAAAAACACGTTGAGATTATCTTTGACAGCAAAAGGGATGACTAATATGATTTCAGTTGGACTTTAAATCTTTTGGAGACAGTTCTGCTAAAATACTGTGTTTTTTTAATGATTGAATGTCATATATTTCTATTCTATTATCATTTCCTCAAAGTCCTTGAGTGTATTCCTCATCTTTGCATACTCAAGAACTGTTCTCTCACATTGCAAGGCTGATTCTGTGATACAGGTTCTTAACTTTGCGTCCTCTTCAGAGCTAGGAGTGATTCGGGTGATACTGACGATGAAGTTTAATAGTTCCCTCACTCGCATCAGCATGGTTAGAGTCGCATCCATTACTTTCTTGCTCCTTTCTGACAGTTCCGTGGTTTGCTTAAGAACTTGCTGAAGCTGTTTTGTTTTTGACAGACTTATTTGTGTCTGTTCCCTAGTTGTTGTCATTAATGAGGAGGAGTTTTCCTCCAGCTCCTCAGACGCCTTCTTAATTTTTATCAGGACATCTTTTAGTAGTTCAATAATTGCCATGAATTCTTTTCCCAATTCTTCCACTGTTTCTATACTTATTTTCTCTGTTTCTGCCTTGGTTACATTTGCTGAAATAACAGCTGCACTTCCAAAAAGTGCTGCAGTGCCTCCTAGTAGTGCCATCCTTCCAGCTCCTTCACTGGCTGACGATCCTCCTGCAAAGAGAGCTGCAGCTACTCCCACAACTCCAAGTCCTCCAACAAATGCCCCCATCATTCTGGTTGAGTTTGTGCTTTTCTGCATCTTGTTTATCACTATAGATGTCCCCAGAAGCTCACTTGCAATGGTTTGCATTCTTTCTTTCTTATGGTCATACAGCTCAATAAATAATGTCCCAGTTTCACTTAGTTTGTGTAGGAGATCAGACAAATGATGTGGTAGCTGTCTGTTTAGGCCTTTTCTTCTTGAGGCCATTTCTGGGAAGACTCCAATAAAAAATGTCTATAAATTGCTGAACTTGGTCCACTGGGTGCTATTTGATTGTTGTTCAGAGCCTGTACATTACCTGCCTGTAATATGAAAATAGGTTTTATTAGTTATACTTTTACCAACTAAAGATGGCTTTTTTGCATATTTTGAGAGCAATAACATTTTAATATAACAAAACTCAGCAACACAAAGAACAGAGAACAACAGAGGGGGCATGACTGATAGTGTGTGTTGTGCTGCTTTCATGGTCCTATACTTACACAGAAAAGCTACAGTATGTCACATTAGATATTAACACTGCCGCTACAGATGTTCTTTTTTCTGCAACCTTGAAACACTGACAGATAAAATACAGAACAGACGGGTATCAATATTTCATTTACATTACATTCTCATTTACAAACTAACTAATGTACAGTATATCAGAAAGGCTATGGCAAAGGCAAAGTGATAAATACATAGTAACATCCTGCAGTAAGTATTACCTTGTTGTTTTCACGTTCAAGTTGTTTTACCATGATGCCACCATCTTTTTTCTCAGGAAGACAATGAAGAAGATTTCTTCAGTGCAGTAGTCAGTCATTCTTGATGCAGAAATCTACAGATAAACAGTAAATATCTTGCGCATCTGTTACCTATATGTCAAACTGGCATCATATTTAATTAAATTAAGTTAAATGAAATTCAATTTTATTTACAGTGCCAAATCATAACAAAGGTTATCTCAGGACACTTTAAAGAGTAGGTAAAGACCACACTCTATGACTTATTTATGATTTACATAGACCCAACAATTCCCCTGTAGAGTACGGTGGCAACGAAAACCTTCCCTTTAACAGGCAGGAACGTCAGACAGAACCAGCTCTGTGGAGGACGGACATCTGTCTTTACCAACCAGACTAACTTCATTTCAGTCACTGACACATTTAAGAGAATGTTATTGGACCGATTTTAGCAGGATCTAATTGGCTCTTCCGATCACTTTATTGATCACTAAATAGGAATCTCTCAGCAGATTTCTGTGGTTTCACAGATTTTCAGATTTTGACACTTGATCATATTTACAGATGCTGTCATGTTGGCTCTGTGCAGAGATATTGTGACTGTATGCTGAAAATAAAATATAAATATACAGTACATGAAAAGAAATGAAAGACACTACCTGTAAATTTAGATATTTTCAAACTTTTGTTCCCCCAATGGTGGTAACAAAAAACTACATGATCCAGGTACACCAAGGTGGATAAATGTTTCACCTGCGTAGTCACATTTATTTCCTTTTCTTACAAACAAAAACGAAATCCATCAGCTTATTATAGATTCTATAATCACACTGATACTGCTATGAACACACACGTTTTTAGAAAGACGGGACTATAGGGTAACTATATTTAAAACAGAAAGTACTCACTAACTAAATCATATTAGTTTGACAAGTTAGCCAAAAAAATATACAAATAATGATGTAAATTGAATTAAAATGGCTTACCTGATGGTTCATCCTTTGTGTCGTCTGTGCCCTTCACTTTTATATAATCTGTCACTCAGCAGTCCACAGCTTGTTCCTTATAAAGGACACCTCAGTCACATGGCTCTGTTGCCATGCACACGTGAAAATATTCATCCACTTTCAATTAAAACAGAAAGTAAAAAACCAAGTTCCTATGGTGTCATCTGCCAGCCAGGTTTCACCGAAAAGAAAACTAACTTAATGTGTCCAAAGATTTTAAAGCTATATTTTAAACCCTGTAAACTGCTTAAGCTACCGTAGTGAGGCATGGCTCATTTGTTAAATCAAGGATCCAATATTAAAAATGCTCTGCTAAGTGGTTAGGCCCTTTGCTGCATGTCTCCACCTCTTTCTCAACCCATTTCCTATCTGTCCTATATATTAAAAAAAAGGCTTGATAACTGTCAAAATATAATCTAAAAATCAGGCCAGGGACGTAAAATTGGAAAGCAATAAGTGAAATAAGCCGAGAAGCAGAAAACTAAACTGAAAACAAAATTAAATCTTGAACTAATAATGAAACTTTAATGAAAAAGGTGACACTAAAATGTGTAATTACAGATTCTCTTCGTCTGTTCCCCCTGACCCCCTCCTTTATCGATTGCCCTGTGAGAATTTTTTTTTTTTTAAAGCTATTTTCATATCAATGCATTTATTTTTTATTTAAGTGATAGTACAACCCTTTGTTTTCTCCCATACCTTATTCTTAGCAGGCCCTTTACTTCAATTAAGAATGGGCTTTATTTTGTGGATAACAGAAACTGAAAGACAGGAGCTCGAAAAGTTCTTTTTTTTTACTTTTTTGTTGCCATTATCAATGAACATTTCCGGACATATCAGGCAGGACATGTAGCCTTATATGGTAACATTGAGGTGTAAATTATACTAATTTACAGTTCTCATGAACGCGCACAGGTGATACTTCTCATGTTCACGCAGGCACAAAGTTTTCTGAAGTTAGGAGCACTTGCTTAATCTGACGAGGCACACTCGTATGAACCCAATATACGAAAAAAGTAAGAGCAAGATAGGTTAAGAATACGAAAAGGTTCATGCCCACTCTTTATTAAAAGGAGGTAAAAAGAAGTACAATGGCCTCTGTGCTACATTGGTTCTGATTGTGGATAATTCTAGGTCACATAGGCACTTGATTCATTCAATATTGGTCAAACAAGAATTTGTTCTTATTTTGATTATTTCTCTACTTATGGAGAGGGCACAGGGAGAACTATTACAAAAGAGCCACATCAATGCATTTGTGGAGGGAGATCATCAAGAAATGTTTTTCTTTTCCAAACCTGGTCCAACAGGTCACCCTAATCATCATCATCATCACATGCTTCAAAGCTTATGATGCAAACTGCCCAAACCAGAAAAGCATGGGTCTAACTCTCACTCATCGTTCTGACCTCTTTGTACAAGGATCCGTGTTAAAGTGCTGTGAGAGCCGCTCTTGTGACATAGACTGAGCTGCATGTTATTGCTCAGTCGCTCATGTAGCTGTATTTATAGACACAAATACACACCCAAGAAAACTGGTTCTCATTGCCGTATTGTGTTTCAGCACAGCACTTTCCAGCACAGTGTCCAAAGGTACCAATGCCTCAAATACAACAGGTTTTTGACATCATTTTAATGTGTTTGTCAGTCCTCAAAACACAACGCAACAATATGTCAGCATATGATTGATTCTAAACTCTCAATTAAGTAAGTTAATAAAAGCTACATTTATTATTGAATTCAACCAGTATCTAGAATTTGGGACTGGAAGCTTAGTGTTGAGTTAAATTAAATAGCAGTACCCTTGCATTAAATGAGAACGTAACAGAGAGTGTCAAAAGAGTCTGTAGCACCTGTGGCGTTTGGCCAAAAAATTATGCCTTGCGAGCAACCACAAGGAATCAACAACATGAGGTTTGTGCTGTTCATTTGGTTATAGCTGGATGGAATTATGTAACAATAAATGTTACCAAAGGGGACACTAGGTAAAAAGGCAGGAAGACACCTTGAACGTCCTGTGACCTTCTAATTGTTCCCTGTAGGAGCAAACATCCGTTAAGGCCTGAAGTGAGTTAGTGGCCCTTGTAAACACATTCTCATTTCCAACTCCTTACATACGAATGCTTAGACAGGACTTTTTAAACCTGCTGGGTATTCTGCCCATAGAGGGAACTAGGGCGATTGTACTATATTATTATTATTTTTTAAATTCATTAATTACATCCTAGGATTACAATTGTGTGGTCAATTATTAGCGTAAAGGGCATTTTCTGCAATACAACTAACTAAAAGCAATGGCTGCATAGAAATATTTATCTTATCTCTCATCACTGTCTCTATCGAGCCGCTTCCGAAGCGAGGAAAGCTGCTCTCACAAATTTACCGGTCCCAGAGCGCTCATTGTTTCCACAAACACACTCATTAAGAGGTTAGGCTCGCAGCTCGCTGTGCTCTATGGGATGAATACATGGGACCTCGAGGCGATACAAATATTGCCCAAAACCACTCCCTTAATCTCTCCCCAATTCTCACCCATAGTGTTTTTGATGGGTTATTGACAGCCTACGTGTGACTGGAAACTCAAACGATAGTTGTGTTTGGAGGGTCCACAACATGGAGCCGACCAATTTCCTTAACTGTTAAATCTCTCAAACTAAATCTGTTTCAGAGAAGATCACTATCAGAAGAACTTGTTAAACAACTTGGACCGGATCAGCGCAATGTTACAGTTGTCATGACAACCAGTGAGTGAGGAAAAGGAAGGGATCGATGGTTTAACAAGAGGTTGGTATAAACGTCACATCTAACTGCCTGTTGTGATGCTCAGGAACTATCCTGCCTTCCTTTCCTCCTTTTCAAAATCAAAATAACAGATCAAGCCTGGATAAATACTGGAGCCAATGACCTAAAGCACCTTTCTGAAATATATATAGGATAGTTCCCTATATATATATATATATATATATATATGAAAAAAGAATGTTCAGTTCAGTTACAACATGTGTCAATCATTATCTTTTGGGGTTATTGATAGGAACCAAATAGGGACAATGTGAACTGTCTGTGTACATTATATTGACATAATCTTCTCACTGTTTTTTGCCAGAACAGGTTATATTTTTCTGTGAGAAATTCTGCTTTATTTTTGACAATGCCAACCCCCAGAAATAAATTTCACCAGCCGCCACTGCCTAGGCGTCAAACTACTACATACCTCAATTTTAAACACATGGTAAATTCAAACAAAACCACTTGATTAGACTTAAGAGGAGGTTGTAGTTTGGGTCAAAATAAGTATGTTTGTTACGTAACTTAAGTTGTATTTGAATGTAAGTAGTCAACGTAAATAAGTCACCAACTATTGGTTTAACATGAAACACAAACGTGTTTGTTATGATTCATCTGTCACGGCACATTATCTCCCGATTGGCTGTCCTGCATGGCTGTCAGGCTATGGGGGGTGGGCTCACCTCGTCAAGAGGCCAGAGTAGGTTGTAGAAATGGGTGGAGTTGTTAAGAGGATGATTCAAAACAGGTGAAGAGCATAGTTACGGGGAAGACGTGTTTCCCTGGAGTCTGTGTTCGTCTGTGTCAGCCCACATTTGGATGGATTTTTAGGGTTCTCTTTTGAGCCTGAATTAACCCAAATAGTCAGTCTAAGTATTTCATTAAGCACGTTTATTGTTCTGTGAAACAAATTCAATACATCATGTCAACAGAATGCTGCTTTTAGCCCCAAACAGCTGAGAAAAAAGTTTCAAAGATTGAGCAGAATTGTGTTCCTTTAGCCAGTGAATAGAACTACAGGACGCCCACCGCGGGTGCATTGATTGAATAAACACCAATATGTAATTTCTTTGTCTGCCATTTTATCCTACACATTTTCCTTCCCGCTATGAATTCCCTATAAGGTCAATCTAAACGTACCTTCTCCTAAATCTCTGCTTCATAAAAATGTCAAAATATAGTTTAAGTACATTTTGCAGTAAGGCGAGCTGAAAATGAGAGTTTAGAGAAAGACACACTGTAAAAGGCCTAATGAGAGAAATGACTGACATGGATAGGGGATGACAGAAAAGAGAGACTGAGACGGAGAAAAAAAAGAGAGCGAGACATAGAAAAGTGAAGATTTAGACTGAAGCAGCCAGGTTTCTGTAAGCCTCCATTGCCATACTTGAGACAGGGGTATTAGATTAATACTCACTGGAGCCATTAGGATGACTAGAGGATATCCTCCTCAGCTCCATTAGAGCTGATGAGAGTAGTAGTGTGGACTATGTGCTGGTCAGGTACAGACTCAAGGACCTTTGTCTTCATCTTTCCATAAATGAACTGGCTCGCCTTTAAATAACTCATTTTCATGATGGAAGATTGCCCAAAGTTATAACTGTGTGCAAATGTTTAGTCTGTGTGCAAACTGGTATGACTAATGTATATGAATACATATCTGTAGACATCATAAACTACAACAAAAGAAAACACAAAGAGATACTGACTACACTGAAGTTTTTACCAGATGCTAAAGCAATGCTGATACTGTTTTCACCTTGTGAGTCTGTCTGTTCGTCATCATGGCAAAATGTGATCTTGGAGACACCTAGTGTAGGGGAAATTTTTGCGGCTATTGCCAGGTGTTTATTTTTTTATATGTAGTCACAAAACTTTACAGGCGTGTAGTTGAGGCTGAGTTTGAAAATAGGTGTACTCCAAGCAAGGGTGCAGGGATGGGAAGTAGGGAAAGGGCCATTACCTTCAAGCCCAACTCCGGACACATTCAATTATTTAAAAAATACTCTGCTATGATTAATATTTTCTTTGACGCGGTTTTCCCACATAGTAAATAAAAACAAGGGGCTGGAAGTACATCTACTCTTTCACCTTCATTTAGAAATTCTGCATCTGACCTCGTTCTTCCCTCTGCTGCTTGTCTGATTGAGATTGAGACTCTTCTGTGACTACATTCTATTAGCTTCTACCTGAGATTGACGTGTAGTCCTAAGGTGAACCAGAAGCTTGCAAACCGCACATCAAGATGACTAAACACACAGTGTCATGTCAGAATCAGAGCCAGTCGAGCAGACAACAAAAAAAGGAGCTAGTGACCAAGCAAAATGGTGAAAGCTTCGCATAATGAAAGGCTGCAATGTAGATACTAGGTGGACTTCCTGTTGTTGGACTAGTAAGTAATATTAGCTGCCTTGCTATGTCTTGTGTTGTTGCACTTGCTTGATGTTTGGCTATAAGCAACGTTATCTACTTGCTAGTTTTTTAGTAATGAGTTTTAATAATAATGAATAACAAATGTACATGCGCAGTGTTATGACAGTGGTGTATAAGTCAATTTTTCTGTGAAACTGTGGGGGTGCCAAATATTAATATTACTCGCATACCTGTGTATGCGAGTATGGAGATGAGTATGGAGCTAAAGTCAGGGGTGATTAGCTTAGCTTAACATAAAGTACCAGGATGCTTGACTTTCATCTACCAGCAACTCTTAATCTCTCTAATTAACTACTTGTTTGTTTATTGTGTACAGAAATGTAGAACTTAAAGAGAAAACCAGGCTAGCTGTTTTCCTGTTCCCAGTCTTTATGCTAGGCTAAGCTAATTGCCTCTTGGGTTTCGCTGTATTTAGGCCCAGTCCACATGTACAGCTTTTTTGTGCATTTTGGCCTTTCGTCTGCACGCTGCATTTTTAAACTGAAAACGAATCTTAGAGGGTGAAGATTTTCAGAAAAAATACCCCTGTTGACGAGGCCTTAGAGTTCAGAGGATACAGAGGGTATAGGCCGAGGGTAGTATTGATCTTCTTACATAGGCTTACTCTTGCAAGACAGTGTAGTGAAAGTGTATTTCCTAAAATGACAGACTTGGCGATATTGTTATTGCACAAGAAATACAAGAGGAGGCTAAAGATGACACTGAATAACATCTCTCTCCCTTCTCATTCCTTCTAAACTCTGTTTGCCAGTGTCCGAATTCAATCTTTCATCTCATTCGAGTTTTAATTCGGAGAACATTTAGTCTTGGCTCAAGGACCGGAAGCAGTGGTATTGTATGTGGCTGTAGGCCAATTGTGTTTCTTTCTCTCTCTCAACTCTACATCCCATTTCCCCCCGCTCCACATAGAAACCTCACCTTTCTGTCATTAAACCAGCCAGACGCTACTTCATCAAGCAAATTGTTGCGGTTTAGATGATATTCCTGATCACTGAAACATACTTTTTTCCCTCATTGCTCTGTGTTCATTTGTCCAATATTTGCAGTAGAAATTGCCTTATAACATTCACCTGTTCCTAATTATGCTGTTTGTTATCATGGTCGGCCACCTGTGAGGTCTATGTATGCGTGCTTGTGAGAGTTTACTTACGTTCATATTTGATTGCATAAATGCGTCTCCCTCTGTGGCTCTGTTATGACCGTGGTAGTCCTGGAGTTTTTTATATTTGGTATTTGGTCTTCATTTTTGTTGCTAAGCTCTCGTTGCTGTAGTTCTTTTGGGACCCAAATTTTCTGTTGAGATTCAGTAGGCGTCACTCATGTTAGCTGCTCTTCTTCCTCGGTTTACAACTGGACATGTTATACTGCCTGTTAGTCAGAGGATTTCCCCAATAACAAATCCCCAAAACAATAGACCTAAAGTGTTGTACAGGGCCAATGTGTTCAACAGTTTGGTGGCAGTGATGAAGAGGAATGGAGGCCAACAATGAGTAAATTGGTGGCAGATGGATGAAAGGAGGGAGCGAGGGAGTAACTAATGGCAGAATGGAGTGGTTAAAGCCTGGCTGGACCGTCAGTGTCCAAACATTTTTTCCACCAATTACAACAGCAGCAAATTGGATGCATGGAGCCAGAGGGAAATTAATCCCTAATGTGCCAATGAAATGCTTTATCTGTAAGTGTTTTCTCAACAGTATGAACAAAAAGTAAGCAGAATGATAAGCTGATTTGAGGGTTGCAATGAATAGATTTAGATCAATTCATTATGAAGTGAGATAATTTACAGGTAAATATTTTACTCAAAGAACGAAGAGATGGTAGAGGAAAAAACATGGGATTCAGTGACTGGTTGAACATTTTTAAGAGCAGCCAATAAAAGTTCCAGTTTCCTGACAGTAAAACTAGATAAAGAATACAATATAAAATATCAAAATTACTATGACTAGCTTAAGAATAATCAAATAAATTAAAGCTGAATGGGCCCTCACACCCCACCTGCATGTGACGCTGGGTGGGGTGCTGGCAGACCCAATCATACATGTGATGACCATCACACACTGCACACACACTGCATGCATATCTCAAGATATTATTTTCTGCATGGGCTACAGGGCACTGCAAATCATATATTTATATTTTAGTATCGCTTCCAATGTCCACTACGTGGCGCCAGATAGCAAACACTGACTATACACTATGTTGCTGTATATCAGATGTAGGCTAGAATGTGAAATCTAGGGCCAAATGGACAATGTAAAGTCAAGTTACAACAGTTTACTATGTCATGGCAAAACATACAATTTACCCACATCACCATGGCATCCCTGTTCCAGTAAAACACAAACGCTTCACAATTTGGCATCGTGAAGGTGTTGTGATTCTGCTGACTACATTTGAAATGGATCTGTTGAATTCTCTAGGAGGAGTTATGAAAAAAAAACATACCTGTAGTACCTAAAATAGTGTGTTGTCACATGATTTATGACATCATCTTTAGAGGTATTGTCTATGCCTTCACAATTTAGCGTCACATTAGCGGTAGGATTATACCAACAAACTATAAAAGGAATCTAATAATCTCTCAGCAGTTTGAAAAAGTTTGTATAAAGTACATGAAAAACGCACAAAACTCAAAATGGCCGACTACCTACTGGGCTGAGCTAATGAAAGCTAATTTGAAATATGTCTGAAAGGATTAACACTATGTGAGTACCAGATATTTCGAATATCAGAGCAACTTTGTTTCAACTAAGGCTTTCAATACGTTAGGGGGCGCTATGGAGCCAGCTAAAAACACATGAACCAAATCACTGAATATTGCTCAATGCTTAAGGGTTTTCATGTGTTTGCCAAGTTTTGTGCGCTTTTGAGTTTGCATGGGTTCTCTCCAGCTTCCTCCCACAGTCCAAAGATATGCTAGGTTAATTGCTTAGGTGTGAATGTGAGGGTGAATGGTTGTCTGTCTTTACGTGCTTCCCAAAAATGAATGAATAAAGCTTTAAATGTGAAAAGTCATACTTTTTCAAAGTGAGATGGATGAAGAAGTAATAATAGATGTTAAAACAGAGAAATGGGAAGAATTGGATGTGTTGAAGGGATGGTTAGCAGGAGGGAAATTTCCGCACTTCTCTCCCTTTCTTTTTCATTATGTTCCAACATCCTTTGGCTCCTGCAGCTTGACTGATGTAGATTAAGGTGGACTAGCCAAATAGACTGAGGTAGCCCTGTTGTTGTAGCTATGCCTCCAGTGGCTCCAGGGAACCAGGCACGTGGAGTAGCAAATGTTTGTTAATACCATATGGGCTGTACTGTGTGCACATACTTAGATAGGATGTGTGTGTGTGTATGTGTATGTGTATGTATGTGTGTGTGTGTGTGTGTGTGTGTGTGAGAGAAGTTTCCAGAGGGTTTATGCTATTTAAATTGGCTCATACATCTTACTACCAGCCCATTGTTACCGAAGTCTGCTATCTGAACCACACATCTCCCGCAGCCTTTTTGTGTTCTTTATTTGCATAAACTGGTCACTGCTTTGAAAAACGTTGATCACAAATGGTGCGTGGAAAAACTGGAGCTTTGCCTATCTTCTTCAATTTGTTCCATTTTCTTTATCGTTACGTTGCAGTATCTGATTTTCATTTAGAGGAAAAAACAGGGGAAAAGTTACTCCATTTCTGTCTTTCAGCAGGCCCGGACCAAACACTCAGGCTGGGGCATGCTGTAGATTGCAGAAGGTTTTCAGTTGTGCTTCAAATCTACAGACCTGCACAGAGATACTTGCCAGTCATGTAGTTCTCTATCGCGGGTCGTGGGGGGGCTGGAGCCGATCCCAGCTGACATAGGGCGTGAGGCGGGGTAAACCCTGGACAGGACAGTCTATCGCAAAGCACATAGAGAGAAACATTCACACCTATGTCTTTGGACTGTGGGAACCCGAAGTCGAACCAGCAACCCTCTTGCTGTGAGGCAACACTGCTAACCACCAGACCACCATGCCGCCCACATGTCAAAATGTCTGCTATGAAAAGGCTTACCTGCTCAGTCAAATTTATTGGTGGATGTATTAAAATGCCCATATCTTTGGGCTTTTCACTTCAGAATTATATTCAATGATGCATTTTATCTATTACTGACTGTTTCTTATCATAATTTGACCACATTTCCTGAAATGAAAACCAGGGACATTTCTGTTCAATACATTATTTAAAGGTACAATATTTTCATCTAAGAAATAAAAAAGTGACAATTCCAGTTTCAATTATTTTGATCATGGTAACTGTAACTGTAAAAAAACAAAAACATGATTGAGATGCCAACTGGTAGCTCTGCTGCCCTGCAGTCTGTCTCGCCACATAAAAAAGAATGTTGAAAGTCTGTTTAAAATGGGGACATTTCCAGGAACACACCGGGGCATTTCCCAAACAACATATTCTCATCAACCGGTTCATATGATATCTTACGAAAAGTTCCTTAAGAGAATTATCTTCTATTTAATCTGGACGTTGAACCCACCAGTTACGTTTAAGAAACAAAAGGTGACAGTTAGGGTTACGCATCAAATCGACTTGGAAAGCTGAGAAAAAGGGTTGTGGTTTAGCTTAGTATTTCCGGGACATAAACAATGGTCTCCGGCTGAAAGTTTTGCCACCCATCCACAAGGGAGTTTATGGGAGTTTAGCGTTCTGATACTACATGATACTGAGACTGGAGAAAGAAAAGTAAAAAAAAAACAATAGAAAGAGAAGGAGAGAGAGACTGATCTGTGTGATGACATTTATTTCATAGCTCTCATTTACATATTTGTCTGTTGTCAGACCATGAAAGAAGAAAAAAAAATAAATTGCTTATAAATACCACATCTCAACCAGCCAGTTGTTTCCATCAGCTGCTCTGTGGTGTTCATATCAGTGTTACCAGCAACATCCACACTGGTATTGTTTTCAGTTTGTGAGTCTGTGTGTGTGAGTCTGTGTGGGTCATGACAACATGTGCCCCTGGAGACACCCACTATAGTGTGAACTATGAAAGAGGTGGTTTTGAGTATTTTACCAGGTGTTTATATGTCTGTCTGTCTGCGGCCACATTTTGTCATAGTGTAAAATACAGTAGTTGAGATCAAAAGGAATGTACAGTATGTGGTCTGAGCATGGGCACTGAGTGCTAGCAAGATAGATGCTGGAACAGTGCACAAAGAGGGACCTAATGGTTACCAGTGCGTATTAAGGTAGTTGGGATGAGCTACTTTATTCAGTACTTCAATTCAATTCAAATATGTGGAATATCACATATGCTGGACATGTTGCTCCTCAGCCTGGGGTTAAAGGACCTAGTCGTTAACAGTGTCAGATTGCCCATGAGCGAAATCCTGGTGCACTAATACTCTTTGTATGTCATCTTGAATAAAAATATAAAGTCAATGTATAAATGTAATACATAAAAGCTTGATGGCAGAGGATGAAGAAACCCTAGATGCTGATTTGTGGTCAGTTTTCCTGCTCTACTCACTGATGGTCTAGGATTGGGATTTGGGATGGGGAACCTGATACAGGCCTGTTGCTCCCGTCTGAGAGGAGAGCAGCATATGGAACGCATCCACCACATACATCCATTTTTCATCATCACTCTCCTCTCCTTTCTCCATTGTTGTGCTGAGTTCCTAATGGGACTCTGGTTGACTGCTGGGCCATGTATACGCCAAATGCTCTGCACTCTTTCATCCTCGCGACTCCGGGAATTGGCTCTTGTTTTCCAAAACGTCTTTAAGCGACAAAAGGCCTTAGCATTAAAAGGTAACAAGTTTCAATACCCAGAAATCTTGTTAGGTGATGTCACTTAACTGGACCCTGAAGTCGTTTATTTAAATTAACTTATTTGAGGGTCAAAATTAACACAGCTGGTCTGGTTTTTACTTGCCTCTTTCACTTAAAATAAAGTAATACTTATTAAAGTTTATCGTACCCCATTTCTTTTGACCCACTCACCATTTGAGTTTCAAAAATGTCCGGTGAACATTTGGAAATTTACAGAATGTACGAAAATTCACCCTTATGTTGTTGTTGTTTTGATTTGATGTTTAAATCAAAACAACAACAATTCCAAATTATCACTGGGGTCTGTTTCACAAAGCAGGTTAAAAAAACTCTGAGTCTAACCCTGAACTCTGAGTTGATCTACTCTGAGATAGGAAACTCTGAGTTTTCAGTTCCAGAACAGCAGATTTGCGTTAGGTTGATCAACTCAGAGTAGTTTGACCTGGACTTAAGCGCGTGCACCACAAGTAAAAAATGACAGAATCAATGGATCCCTGATTGACGAGTCACCATAGCAACGGGGAAGCGGAGCGCTACGCTACCACTGCAACTGTAAATATTAATGCGCTCATACGGAGAGTTTGAGCAGGTTTACACCGCTGCAGCAGCAAAAGAGAGGGAGACGGTGCGGGAGAACATTGCGGCTCGGGTCAGTGCATAAGTTTAAATGTGGTCCTGTTGTAATCATAACACATGTTTTACATGGTAGAGTAAATATTACCGTAAGTGGCTGTTTTTTATTCAACATATAAATGTTGTATAAAAAACTCCCATTTGCAAAAAAACGCAGTGCAACACACAATATCTGCTGTGATATAAGAGCATTACTGGTTGTTAATGTTGGAAATGTAAGGAGGGATGAGATGGACTGTGACATGAAACGGTGTTGTGCGTATTCAGCCCCCTCGCATTATAGGTGATATTCTGGATCAGAAGGCTGTATAGCAGTAATTTATATACCGGTAACCCGATTAAAAGCACACACTTTTGAACCTATGAATTGCAAGAAAAGCTGGTGTGGGGGCGCGAGGAGATGATTTTAGTTTACAGTAAGGTGTTTAGAACATCAAATAATTGTTGCCAGACAACGCCACCCTGGGAGTTTCACCCAGGGACTTTAAGTGAACTAACTTGAAATGGGAAGGCATTCAGGTCCGTAACAAAATGAGGCAGAGACAGTAGTTCACTGATATAAAAATATTATTTTATTATTATTCTGTTATTTAAAAAAAGGGTTAAACGAAATCATTCACTATGGGGAAATTTAATTAAACCAATCAGGGCTGAGACCTACTAGTGAAAGATTGGGTCAACAAAACGGGGATACCAGGAACACCACACGTGCAGCAAAATAAGGATAAAGTGAATACTCAGCCAGTGAAGACAACACAAAAAAAGGGAAGGGCACCACCACCAGACACCAATCCACCACTGTAGGCTCAGCACCTGAAAGGGGGGAGGGGGCACCAGAGAAACAGTTTAGGGACAAAGAAAACAATATAATAGCTATTAAGAAAAGAAATTAATAAACTTGAATTTACAATATATACACACAATAATTAGGCACAATAGCAAATCAAATTGCTTACCCAAATATACAAAATCACAACCCTCAAAAAGAAATAATGACTAACCAAATCTATGGGTTGCAAAAGAAAAGAAAATTATAATAATGAACATACAGCAAACAACTACTAAACAAACACAAGATAACAGAAACCACCATAAACATTCCCACACTGTTCTCTCATGCACATACATACATTAAGACGTGGCAGAATAAATGAAGCGACAGCGTTGCTGAACCACAGGTACGCCCAGGCAGCACCGAAAACACCCAGCCAGCCAAACAGTCAAAGCCTAACAGAGCAGGCAGGGGCCGAGACGGACGAGGCGGCAATGGGAGCTCAAGCACAGCAGCAAAAGGTGGTACAGCAAGCGATCGATCTGCAGCAATAAGCGGTGTCTAAACGCCAAGGAGGTTCTGCGAGACATGGTAACTCCAGCAAGGCAAAGCAGCTCCAGCCAGGCAAACAGCTCAAACCAGGCAAAGCAGCTCCAGCCAGGCACACAGCTCAAACCAGGCAAAGCTCAAACCAGGCAAAGCTCAAACCAGGCAAAGCAGCGGTGGTTTAGTGGTCAGATTAGCCGGCGCTAAGCCGCTACATCGACATCTTTAGCCTACAATAATAAACAAACATGAGAAACTTACAAGTGGCTGAAGGAGGAAGCTACTGTCACTCTACTACATACCGGTCAGGCAGTCGCGGCCAATGCAGCGTGGGGAGAGTTCGGCGCTATACGAAAACAACCTGTAAACAAACACACAGGTCGCCACACGTGCAATGCCACAGGGGAAGACACGGGAGGCAGAAAGCTCACCTACCAGCAGCGAGCAGCGTTACGAAGCGGTGAGCAGCATGCAGCCAGCAGCAACACCCAAGCGAGCCTCTGCTAACAGAGGGGCGGAAGTGACGGACACCGGGAAATGACGTGGCCTGGCCCCAGGCAAGCAAGAGGAAGACAGGTACTCTCCACCCCCTTTTATGCGGCCTTCACCCACCGCAATTGGCTGGGGCCGCCTCCTGCGTGATGTCAAAGGCCAAATGACTGCGTCCTGCTACACTGGGATTATAATTAGGAAACGCTAAGTCAAATACATTCAACTTGCTCAAAAGATCCATTTCATTCATTTTGTAATTATGGCTGCAGTATATTAAGGACGTCTATGCGTGGTCTGATAATCATCTCCCGACGAATATTTAATTCTCTTTGCTGCAATGCGTCAACTTCATCCACGGGATCGTTATCAAAAGGACATGCCATGGTAGTGGAAATATTCACCACTTAATACAACTTCTAATGTAGGCCTACTGAATGATTTTTATACGTTGTATACAAAAACTCCCGTTTGCAAAAAAACGCAGCGCAACACAGAATATCGATTGTGATATGAAACGGTACCGCTCAAAAAGAGAATTGCCTGGAAATGCAAGAACATCTATAATCAATAGTTTGATAATCATCTCCTGACGAATATTTAATTCTCTGCGCAGTAATTCTGCACCTTCATCCACGGGATCGTTATCAAAAGGACGTGCCATGGTAGTGAAATAGTTGCCACCTAATATAACTTCTAATGTATGATTTTTGCAATGATTTTCTGAAAAAAACAGACGGAACTGTACTACGCCAAAACTCGGCCGCTGACTGAATGAATGAGGAAATCAAACACCGTGTGTGGCTGAAAGAGGGCGGAGACAGAGAGAAACTCAAGGTTTTCTGAGAAAAACCTGGTCCCGACCAGGTTAGTTTCAGAGAACATGTTACCATGGTAACTGACCGAGAGGTTAAGTTACCTCTCTTTGTGAAACAGGCTAGAGTTACCCCTCTGTCTCTGGTTTGAGTTACCTCCCTTTGTGAAACGGAAAACTCAGAGTTTCCCTCATTTAAGGTTTAACAGACTCAGAGTTTTCACTAAACCTGTTCATTTTTGAAACTCAATAGAGTGGGTCAAAAGAAATGGGGTTTATCGTACCCCATATATATATATATGCACGATATGAATTGTGAACTTCAACTCATCTGTCCTTAGCATCACCACTCAGCTACATTATTTTACACAGCAAGACAGCTTCATATTTGAGAAGAGCAAGTATTATCTGTATATTTGGTTCAGATTGTTTGTCTGTTTGTTAGCAGGCTTACAGAAAAATGACTGTCCCAATTTTCATGGTGGATGTGTGAAGCACGGGCCAAAGAAGAATCCATTAAAGTGTGAAATGGATCTAAATATGTGTGGCATATACAATATTCATTTTGCATTTTCATTAACATTGTGAAATAGGGCATGGTATATTGTGAAGGTCAGCGCTCTCACAGTATCTTTCTAGTTAAATCAGTTATTTGTTTTGAAGATGACATACTGTTGATAGTTTTACAATTGTACATGATTGAGTGATGTGCCATCACATTGATGTTGTATTTCTTAAAGCTGGACTGTGGGACTTGTGTCTCATCTCTCTGACAGTGGGAATACTCACATAAACAATGTGGACATGCTTAAGACAAGTAGTAGAATTCACAATAATGCCCCCCAATACCTTTTTCCTGTAATTGGAAAGTGTACTTCCAATTCCAAGGGAATTGGTTATGAATTGTGTAACTTGTCAGAGAGCCAGAATAAGTAGCTAATCTCTGAAGACCTGTAAGTGAGCAAGGCACTTTGTGTACTGCTCATATAACAACGTTGCTGTGAAGTTAATATACTACTCTTTCTGAGGACTAATAAGCTGTATCGGCCTTCTGGTGCACCATTGCTGGACAGTGAAAATGTGACAGATGTCCATTTAATGTAAAAGTCCTGCACTCTCAGATATCTTTAGGTCAGAGGTCAAGGGACCCCTTTGAGTATGTCCATTCAAAATTTAGCCCAACTTTAGCCTGTTATTTAGCCTCCTTCCAAACAAGCTAGCATGACATGGTTGGTACCAATGGAATCCTGAGATCAGTATTTCATACATTAGTCACTTTAGCTTTAAAACTGATGCCACTATGGCCTCTGAAAGACCGTAAGTGGACCTGCTATATTAGGTGGCGACTATTTCACTACCATGGCGTGTCCTTTTGATAATGATCCCGTGGATGAAGGTGCAGAATTACTGCACAGAGAATTAAATATTGAGATGATTATCAAACTATTGATTATAGATGTTCTTGCATTTCCAGGCAATTCTCTTTTTGAGCGGTACCGTTTCATATCACAGCAGATATTGTGTGTTGCGCTGCGTTTTTTTGCAAAAGGGAGTTTTTTTTATACAACGTATAAAAATCATTCAGCAGGCCTATATAGAAGTTATATTAGGTGGTGAATATTTCCACTACCATGGCATGTCCTTTTGATAACGATCCCGTGGATGAAGGTGCAGCATTACTGCACAGAGAATTAAATATTCGTCGGGAGATGATTATCAGACCGCGCATAGACGTCCTTAATATACTGCAGCCATAATTACAAAATGAATTAAATGGATCTTTTGAGCAAGTTGAATGTATTTGACTTAGCGTTTCCTAAATATAATCCCAGCTTTTCTTGCAATTCATAGGTTCAAAAGTGTGTCTCTTTAGTTGGGTTACCGGTATATAAACTACTCCTTTAGGTGGAAACAACAGCCTTCTGATCCAGAATATCACCTATATTGCGAGGGGGTCTATTTCACGGCAGGGGTGCTGAATACGCACAGCACCGTTTCATGTCACAGTCCATCTCATCCCTCCTTACATTTCCAACATTAACAACCAGTAATGCTCTTATATCACAGCAGATATTGTGTGTTGCGCTGCGTTTTTTTTGCAAATGGTAGTTTTTTATACAACATATAAAACGGCGACTTACGGTAATATTTACTTTACCATGTAAAACATGCTCAAAATGAGGCGTCACCATGAGATTTTGCCGATGTTTTACCTGTTTGAACAATGTTTTTATTTTTCATCTTAAGCTGCTGCCAAGTGCGCTTCTCCCCCACGGGGTTGCACTTAAATGAAATAAACTAATAGGCTACCACTCAAGCAGTTTCTCCTGTGATATTACTGTGATTACAACAGGACCACATTTAAACTTATGCACTGACCCGAGCCGCAATGTTCTCCCGCACCGTCTCCCTCTCTTTTGCTGCTGCAGCGGTGTAAACCTGCTCAAACTGACCGTATGAGCGCATTAATATTTCCAATTCCAGTTGTAGCGTAGCCCTTTGCTTCCCCGTTGCCATGGTGACTCGTCGAATCAGGGCTCCATTGATGCTGTCTTTTTTTACTTGTGGTGCACGCGCTTAACTCCAGGTCAAACTACTCTGAGTTGATCAACCTAACGCAAATCTGCTGTTCTGGAACCGAAAACTCAGAGTTTCCTATCTCAGAGTAGATCAACTCAGAGTTCAGGGTTAGACTCAGAGTTTTTTGAACCTGCTTTATGAAACGGACCCCTGCACTCCACCTAGCAGTGTATCCAAGGTTAAGTTAAAGTAACGTATGCATTGGAAGTTTTAAAAAAGTGGTAGAAAAATGTATGCGACTAAAGCATGGTTGAATCCGTAAAGATGCTAATTTTGATTATGTCTTGCAGAACATTAAATTGCTGACATTATTTTCTTGTATAGGGATGAAGCTCATCAGTAAATTTCTCCCAAATTTACTGTTGAAGAGTCAGCCGGTTCAAACGTTAAATGAGAGGACATGTGAAACTAAATATTTCTCTTATGTAATTTTTTCCCTCTTCAGATAAAGGCTAAAAAAAGAAAGAAAAAAAGAAAGATCACAGCCAAGGCTCTTAACCTCTATGGGTTTTTGCTTTAGGCGGATTGTGGTTTTGTTGCAAAGCCTCCATGGACAATCTGAGACAGGCCTCATTTATAAATAAGTGCCCCAATTGCTTGGAACCAGAAGACACTGTATGTGTGAGTGTGTACTCTCATAGTTGGAAAGTGTTTATATAAAGTGTGAGTGGGACAGCCGAGGCCAAATGTAGCAAAGGATCTTGAGTTTCAACCAAAATGCTTGTTTGAGGAGAAGCTGATAACAGTTCGGTTTGACTGCAATTACATTTAATTAATGACCAAAAAGTCTTTTGCCACTGCAAACCCCAATCGTTACAGAAACACACACATGCACATGCATATACATACATGAGTTGGGTTGAGGTGTTAGGCCTGGCCTTGGAATAGCTACGGCTATTTGACTTCTTCATTATTGGATAATTACATTGTAGGAATGTTTATTATCACTCAGACTGCCGAGCAGTATAGATCAGGTTCCCTGTCCAGACTCTAATGAGTGACATTATTGAGCTTCTTTAAACAAAAGGAACTTAGAATAAGGTCTGCAGAGTGGTTTAATCTTTACAATGTCTGTACTGACAAACCATGACTTAATAAATGGCCCTGATGAGATTGATGGTTTTAGACTTCCTTTTTTTGAAATTACATCACATATTTTACAAATTACACCAGAAGCAAGAGAGGAGCAAGCTCAGCGCCAAAACAAAGAACACGGCTTCTTAATTACTCTTGGTTTAATGTTTTGTTTAAATAAATATTATAGATAAAGAAATACTACAATATAACAGTGATTATAGTTTGACTGTCCCTGTCAAGTTGCCTGACAAGTTATCTCAATACACACTAAGAGCCAATATACAAGATTATTTTTGGCAATTTTCCAAGCCTTTATTGTATAGGACAGGCAGGAAATGGGGTGAGAGGGAGAGACATGCAGCAAAGGGCCGCAGGTCGGAGTCAAACCCACAGCCGCTGCCTCGAGGACCTTCAGCCTCTTTACATGGGGAGACTGCTCCAACCACTCAGCCACCGGCCGTCCGTTGTGTGTGGTTGCTTGACAGTTTTACTGTATGCATATTTGAGTTTTTGAAGTGCAGGCTATACTAACTGGTACTGAATAAATTAACTGTCACAACTTCAGCCAGGCCTTAGTTTTTTTATCTGTCTGTTTCCTGTATGCCAAAACTAACTCTCATGTCATTTCAGACTCTGCCACTCCCCTCTACTCTGCACCACCTGCTGATTGCATTCACCTGGCCTGCCCCACCCCCACACTCACCTGCTCCTCATCAGCTAATCAGCACCTCAGTGTATATATATACCAGTCCATTTTCCTCAGTTCTCTGCCAGATTATCCAATGTGTGTTCACCTAACTCGCAGTCTGAGGGTTTCTGAGCCTGTTCCTGCATGGCTGTGTTTCTGCATGCCTGTGTTTCTGCTTGCCTTATGGATTTTTGACTACTCCTTTTGCCTGCTCCCACTGGATTTGTTTGCCACGCTGACTGGTTGCCTGGTTTGACCCCTGCTTCAAATTAAACTTACATTTTTGCACCTGAACTGCCTTATGTGTTGTGCTATTTGGTTCTTGTCTGCCGTTTTGGGACACCTGACAAACTGGGTCATTTTAACTACAGCATCATGGATACATGTTGATTTTGAGTTATTAATTTTAAAGTGAAATGTAAAAACACCCACAAGGTTACTCTGCTGTGTCGCATTGTCTTTATTTTTTTCCAAATTAAAGTGGCAAGTTGCCTGCGACACAGCATCACAGAAATTTCTCGCTCAATTTTGTGTCACACGATTTTCCTCCACAAACTTGCATTTATTCGTGTCTTTATTTTGACTTTGTATGTGATTGCGCTGCGCTTGTGTGTTTTAGTCTGGTTCTAAACACACCACTAGCCATTATTTGAGGCATGAAGAACGACTGTATGTAGCTCATTCAAACATTTTAGAACTGCTTAACATCTGTCAATAGAGTAAAGGTTGAAAGATCAGAGGGGGCATATCTTAAGTTATTAACTGTTTATTGACTTCAAAATGTCTCTCAATGCCATGTTGGATTGCACAGTGGTGCGTGGAAACAAGTCTGAGACAAGAGCAGTATCAAAGGAGATCACACAGAAATTCACAGAGCATCGAAGATGCAAAAATATACACTGATACCATGTGCAGCAGATGTACTGTAGGTGAGATGGTGTTCATATATGTTGGCTCAGTAGAGTCAATGTTCGACACATGCCCCAAATATGTGTACGAAGAATGCATCACATTTGCAATCGGCTCCACATGGACCTCACATCATTTTCTTGTAATATCTCAAAAACTTTAATCCAGACTCTCAAGTGGATCTTGTAATCAGTTAGTACACATTGTCTGAGATCAGTTGTGTAGTTTGCTTTTGGGACTAAAAATGTCTTGTAGTGTGAGTCTTTTTCTGTTTTTGTAAATGTACTGTTTCCATTTACTTTCATTGCTGGATATTAATGTTTGTTGATTGTATAAAGTGTAAATGCAATTGCGGACTACTATATTTTTGGTTTGAATATGGACCCCAGGAATAGTAGCTGTTGCCAAGGCTACAAATAATAAGGGATCCCATTAAACAATAGCTACTGTGCAGTGGTGTATTCCTGCCAAATCATTTGCATTTAGAGTTTGCAAATCAGGAGCCTGTAGTCAACACTGTCAGCCAGTGTAATATTAGGGTCAAGTCTCTTATCAGATGCGATAAAATATTCAGTTGAAGCTTGGCTGGCGCGGTCCAAGTTGGCGCCACACCAGCACAAAACTGAATAATGGTCTGCAGCCCCACAGTGAATGTTATTTTTAGAGAGAATGGACTTAAAATTATAGTATTATTACACTATATTTCCCACCAGCTGAAGAAGGTGATGGGAAGAACTTTTATATTTGTCGTTCATCTCTGTTAAAATTTTACAACAAAATAGCATATTGATGTTTGCTCTGTTGCAACCAACCAAGATGGCAGTGCCAGATTTTGGACTTCCACCACCACATAGAAGTATATTAACAATTAAAAAAATAGTATCTGAAAAACATAATTTAATCCTCAAACCAAAAGAACTTTTCTGATAAATCTTGCATGACAAACCAGCAAACAGTTGTAAGAAAATATAACCTACTCCACATGCAAAAGCAGAAAATGAGAATGGCACACAGATGTGCTACCACCAAATACAAACCAAAAATAAGTGAATTACTCATTATCATTCGCACTGCAACCCACACTGAGCCCACGGGGCAAGAGAAGCTCATTTCATGACTGCGAATGGATTTAGGATGCAATGACACAATGTTTTGTTTTTCTCCTTGGGAATCTGAGGTTCAAATGAGGACAAATACAATGCCTTGATGATCGAAGGGACAGAGTGAGAAAAAGGAGAGATGTGGTGAAGGAGACAGCTGGACAGAAGGTGAGAGTCTTGTGTGTATGACTAATATCCGATGAATTTCTTTCCCTGAAAGCACTGTCTATAATTGATGCCAAAAGAGAATACTAGACTGAAAGAAAGCTCATAACAGGTAAAGTGAGAGAAGTTGACCTCTGGGTAATATCATTGTTTTATCACTTTAACAGACCACTGTGATGTCTGATGACCAGTGGATTGCCTATAAAAGAGGTGAATAGTTTTTCAATTGAAATAATAGTGAGAATTTTGTGTTTTCTGTATTTTAAGACATGAGTAGATAAAAGAGTATCACCCATGCAAAATATAATGCTTTTTATTTAGTTTTTTGCATTTCAAACCTCTTTAATCTTAAAACACATGTTTTGAACACATTGAGAAAAAAAAAACTCTTCAGTCATTTGTGGTTTAACTAGCTGCCCATCGACAGTTTATTGTCCCTCAAAAGGGTCATCCCTATGTTCCCTGGGTCCTATGTTCCCAGTCGCATGAGTCTCTGCCTTCGCTAATTTAATTCATCATTTTGTTAGGATTAGGGGGTACGGTTACGGTCTACATAGGCTTATTTGCCGTGGAATTCGGCACTGATTGTGGAAAAAATAACCGACCAGGGATTATCTGACCCTTTTTGGGAAAAGCGGGGAATATCAGTCACATACAAAGCGGGGAACATAGGACCCAGGGAACATAGGTACGATACCCCAACAACAGCGAGCACTCTTGGCCTCAAGTTGTGGGTTTCACACCTTTAACAATGAGCAAATTGCCTAAAAAGCTTACAAATCGCAGAACAAAGTCCAACATTGGCACTGCTGCGAATAATAGTAGAAAGGATTCTCTGTACTAAAGACATTTCAGGCTGCGCAAATTTAATGAAATAGTAAACACTGTCTCCTACTTTGGTGCATCCTTGTTTGGAAGTGGTGTGAACGTCATGTAGATGAATGAAATGTACATCATTTTTTTAATATCTATATCTAATTTTTATATTAATTTTATTTGTGTATTTATGTTTGAACGTTAGCTGATGTTAGCTTAGCTGTGTTGCTAGAGAGACTGAAACAGGTGCGCATTTTACAGTAAGTATCCTCTAGGAGCCAAAACGTGTGCTAAAGTAACCTCTAGGAGCCAAAACGTGTGCTAAAGTGCCCTCTAGGAGCCAAAATGTGTGCTCAAGTGCCCTCTAGGAACCAAAATGTGTGCCAAAGTGCTCTCTAGGAGCCAAAATGTGTGTTATAGTCCCCTCTTCAGCGGTGAGGATGCACTTTATGTGCCCTTTTTCCCTTTTCCCCCCTGCCCTTCAAAAAGTCTGTGCATGCCACTGCCTACACTACACAGCTATGGACAGGAAGGTTTATTCCTAATCAAAGATTTATTGGGGTAGCATCACAACTGACCCATCAGTGTTTTTTTAAACCAATCATTTTACCTCTGCTCACTATCCTGCCATCACAGTTTAGCTCGTAGCTTTCGAACGTGACTACGTAGCAGATTGATACTGACACAAAAATATTACAGGAAATGCTAAACATATTTAAAAGTTAAAAGTGTTATATTAATTGAGTAATTAATGTTTCCTTTTTTTATTTTGGACATTCCTCCAAGTACCACCAGAGAGAGCTTAAGCACCAACAGTGGTACAAGTACCACAGTTTGAGAACCAGTGCTGTAGATGAAGTCAGCGATATTACGCATTGCAAGTCTGAGTAACATCTGAGGTGTTGAGCTCTCTTGGATTGTAGTGTGGTGAGAATGAATGATTGAAAAAAGCGTGACAAATGGTTGTAAGGTAACATAAGAGACGAAGCACAGGAGAGGGATGAGAAAATATAAGAGAACTCAATATCTCAGATCTGTTTGACCCAAGACTAACTATACACAAAACCTGTTGATTACCTAACTGCCTTTAATTACATTACAATAATACACAACCATTATTCAGGTGTTGTATCGTAGTTCAGAATGAATATGATGAAAAGTTCACGCACACACACACACACACACACACACACACCGCATCGTTAACTGTAGAGTTCACTGGGGTCATTTGTGTGTTGCTGTAGCTGGTCCAAGATAAACAGAGGAATCCGGGGCCCTACAGTGTGGACGCCACGTAGCAGGACAGCAGTCTTGCTATTTTAACGTCTAGTTCATTCGTGTTTATGGCTGTAGTTCTGTATTTATGACACGGTGCTCTGCTTGTGTTGGTTCCTCAGAGTGCTGGTTGATCCAGCACCACAACGGTTGCAGCTTCTGTTATTTGTTCCTGAAGCGCAGCCTGAAACCATATTTTTATCAATCGCCCTGTGTGTTCTTGCAAATAATCTACTTGAGTGGGTTTGTGAAGACTTGTTAGTGTTAAGCGTTGCTATGGTTGCTTGTGAGGTTAGCAAAAAACATGGTCGACGCGGTTCACAGTGCACCATCAAATCTAAATTCTAAAGTTTGGAAGAAATTTGGATTCTAGGAGAAAGGAAAACTCATCAAAGCGCTCGATGGCCTGAAGTTATGAATCGGTTGACTGAAGCTTTGCTGCTTCTGCACAGCGTCTCCACTCTACTGAGCAGAGTCTGCTCCACTCTCTGAAGAGGTAAAAGGTCAACACTAGATTCGCGAGACTCACGTTGATGACAGTGTAACGTTAGACCAGTGTTGAATGTTGCTTGTGAGGAAGAACAACATGGTTGACACGGTTTAGAGCGCTCCATCAAATCTAAAAATCTAAAGATCGTATCTCATATATACTATTACCTTGCTTTTCAGGGTTTCCGTATTTATTTAATAAGGGATGGAAGATCTTTTACTTGTGTAAAAGTACCACAAGTAGAGATACTATTTTAAAGTCCTGCATTAGAAATATTACTTAGTAAAAGTACAGAAGTATTAGAATCAAGATATATGTAAAGTACCAAACTAAATGTGTGTGTGGAATGGCCCAACTACCCAGGCAAGTTTTTTTCATTTTTGTGCCACCACCCCAGCCTCAGCGGTCCAGCTTCCATCCTGCTTCCCAGTTTGTTAAACTCTGTTGCTTGCTGGTCATTTTCAAATTGCACACATTTTTCAAACACAATAATTAATACTAAAAATATTTATATATACGGAACTATGAATTTTTTGGTGGAATTTACATTTGTTAATCTTCATGACAACACAAATAAAACTGGCCTATATAATCAACTAGTTTCAGGCGATGAAGCAAGTTTTTCATCAAATAATAAAATTGGTTAGCTATTATTAATTTAATGATATATTTGATTGGACTGCACTTCATATATACAGTAGCCTATGTGGTGAAAAACTGCTTAAGGTTACTCCTTCAAATCTACCAGGATTGCTTGATAAAATCATCATAAAGAATAAAGAGTGAGGAAAAAGAAAGAATCTGTCAAATATAATCAGCTGATCGTACAGTGTGTGTGTGTGTGTGTGTGTAAGAGGCTTAGGGAGGATTCGTTCCCCTTAAAACAATCAACATTTGATTTTTGTCCATAGGTTCAAAATGTCAGGATTCATCCAATTGATATCCTATTACGCTGTTGGCTTTGACATCCAAGCTTGGCTGGAAGTACAGAGTGCCTGCCCACCGCTTTCTCGGTTCTGTTAAAAGGCAAGAAGTGCCAAGAACAATATAAACAAACTGCACAAGCTTCTTGAATTGATTTTTTAGAATCACGTAGCTCATGAACAGTTCCAGAGCATGCATGCTCCTTTTTTCCCCCTAAAACTGACCCAGATTCACACAGTTAAATGTATTAGTCATATGTTATAATGATTATTAAAATGACCATTGTGTGTTTGCATCCCACTGTAGCTGTATCATATGTTTTACTCCAAAAAGTGTAACTGCAATGTTTGTCGTTTACACCACGAGTTAAAAGGAATAATATGTTACTGAGATGATCTGCAAATGAGATTCAAAAATAGTGTGTACAATTACTTCTAGTGTAATGCCGAGTTCATATTGGAATTACCATAAATATATGCTTCTGTAATTTGTTTTAACGTGCACACATATTTGCAAATGCAGTCTAATCAATGCGTTTTGGCGTTGTGCACATGAAAACTTAGTGTTAAGGGGATTTTGTTTAACAATGAAATAGAGAAAAAACTGTTTACAAAAATTCCTGTGTATTTGTGGACTAGGCCTATGTCGCTTTTTAAAGAAACGTTACCTTACAAATCAAAATCAATAAAACACTTGTTTTTCAATTCAATACACAGTTGTTTTCCTGCTACAGCCTTACTGGTATGCCTATTAGCCTAAGGTCGCTAACTTCATGACTTTTCCACTTTGCTGCTGGATTTATACTTCTGCGTTAAGGGACTACACTGTAACTCTGGGGCTATGTGCTCCAAGGTTATGCCAATGGCTGCTACTTAAGGCTACTATACAGAGTAGCCTTTAAGAAATGTAAACATGTCGGGGAATTATAAATGGACTTGTACTTATAAACTACCTTTCTAGTCTTCACACAGACATTCATACTGATGGCAGAGGCTACCTGACCACCGTCTGATCATTTAAACCACATCCCAACACCCATGTGCAGCACAGAGAGCAATTTGGGGTTCAGTGTCTTACCCAAGCACACCTCGATATGCGGACCGGAGGGGCGAACAACGGATCGTGTGAATAGAGATGACCCAGTCTACTTCTGGGCCGTGGATACCGTGACTGCAAGAACTGTGATTGGCTACTATTCACTGAGAGTAATGTTGTGTCCACACTGGCTGCGTAATTGTGCTCTGGGTTGCGTTTTTTGTGCCGTTTCAATGGAAATATTTCAACATGCAGATACGTTAATGATGCGAACTTCACGACTGCACCGCAAGTTTGTTTCTATTCATATCTTCACATTAACTTTGGATACAATTATGCTTCCCAATTCATGTGAAACGTGGCTGATGTGAACACGATTTAAATAAGTTAATGGGCGTCTGGTGTCTTAGTGGTTAGAGAAGGCATCCCACAGAGGCTAAAAGTCCCTGACGCAGCAGCACAGGCTTCGACTCCGACTTACGGCCCTTCGCTTCATGTCTCCTCCTCTCTCTCTCCCATTTCCTATCAACCTTCAGCTGTTCTATACAAATAAAGGCATAATAAGGCTAAAAAGTTATCTTAAAAAAAGGTGTTCAAGAAAAAAATCAATAGTCTTTTCCCTTTCGGCCACAAACACCTTACAAAGAGATTACACTACAGACCACTACTGCGATCTCCACTCTGCATTACTGAATGTAAACACAGCGCCTACTCAGTAATAGCACACAACAAAATAATGGTATAAGTTAGAAATCTGTATGAAGCTCACTGTCGCTCTGTATCACATAGTCAATGAAAGTGTTCAAACAGTATGGGGAAATATAGAGCACTATAAGGCCTGATCATGGACAGCACGTACTGCATTGGTGATATCATCTCAGCGGGTAAAATCCGACCCTCAACTAGAAATCAAAACCGTAGGTATGATGAGACTCTCTTAACTTTATCAACTCTTTCTGATTCAAGTTTCTATTATATCTTTTTCACTCTCAGTCTACTATTCTCTGTTTCTCTTTTCTGGCATGTCTTGTCTTCTGTCAGTGTGAAATTCCCTGGAGGTTGGGTAGAGTTGGTGAAATGTCTCCCATCAGACATCTGCTCCGGCTTTCCACTGCAGTTTCATCTGGCAGGAGATTTGAGCATTGTTGTTGCTTTGTTTCAACTAGTGGGAGAGAAAACTCAGGCGGTTTTCTGATTGCTCTTATCCAGAACGATTCACATCGAGTTACAGTAACAGCACAAAACACTTCAATCTATTGTTTAAACGTTGTGTATAGCAGTGAAAAACTTGTGAATAATTATTGATCTAATGTTGCTTCATGCTGGCAGTAGGAATCAAAAATTAGCAAAACGTCGGATGTTAGTTGTTTTCAATAGCCGATGAAGGTTGTGACAAAAGTTAATACCACTGAAAATGTCTACCTAAACATAACTACTAGATATAGAAATGTTTCCATCTGTCTTCCACAACCATCGTGGCAAAAATGACCCATTTGCAAAAAGTACAGCCTAAAAATAGAACAACGTGAAATTACCACAACCTCTTAATACCGCATTACGTGGTAATGGTATGTAATGTGTTACAATTACGTGCCAACACCATGGAATCCATGCCAATGGAAAGTCAATAAGGATCTTTTGTCGTTTTGGACACACGTATTCCATGGTTCAACACAGCCATGTCTGAAAGTCTGCATATGGAGAAGAACGGGGTGGATGGATGTTGATGGGTGGGTCAAACAAGGACTTTCATACAGGAGACTGCTGTTTGTGCCCTGTGTAAAACAAACAATGTTGACTTTGTTTAACTTATGTATAAGTCCAAATATGTAACATACTTGCATCATGTAGCTTGGTTAACACATAAGTGGATAAAATCATAAGGTTTTCTTTGACATGGGAATGTTTACAGTAGGGATGTAACGATTCATCGTGACACGAACAAAAATTGGTACAAATGCGTGATGTTGACAGAAATAATGAATCACACAAGAGAGCGACGTAAGATACGTTCTTTTTTTTTTTTAAATAGCCGTGAGGTTGGAAACTACCTGTGTGGCGGCATTTTGTATTCCCCATATACACAAATAGGACCGGTGAGAAATTTACAGACAAAACCAAAACAGCATGTAAATATTGCAAGACACTGATAACATATGCAATATGCAGCAGCTTATTAGCCGCCACCACAGTGAGAAGCAAAGTAATATTACGCCATCTCCTGAGTGAAAATTGACAAAGCGGCAAACCACCCTGATGAGAGGCTTTTCATCGTCTCTCCACCATAACAACGCAAGAGCGTAAGAAACCACCAAGACAATTGGTTATTTTATTGGAAAATATTTGAGGCCATTTTCCGTCGTTGAAAATGAGAGCTTTCTTCTGTTGATGAACGCGCTGGAGCCAAGATACCCCAATCCTGTCACGACAGCACTTCAGTCAGGTGGTGGTGCCAAAACTCTACCAGGAGGTAAGAGCTCATGTGGTTGAGGTTCTTCAGAGGGATCTACAGCCATGCAAAATTATATCACTTTTTATGATTTTATGTTTTGATGTTATTTTGATGTGGGATTTGTTTTTAAAACAAACAAACAAATCGTGAGTTGAGTGTATCGTCCCTAGTGGGCAGTGTTTGGCTACCCTTTGAGGCAGAAATCCCTGTGGAGGGTAGAAACAGAGGTCCGTGGAGATCATGATGTATCCTTTCGCGTCACCCACGGTGGACCACTGGTGCTCTGTGCGCTGCAGCTATGGAGGAAAGCCGTACAATGTTAATCTGCAGAAAACGCCCACATTGCCATGATACAGAGCTGGATTTAAAACAGCACAATATCGCTTTAACCTACGTACAACCAAAACCGTGATCTTTTCCTAAATCTCACTAGACAGTTTTGCTGCTTAAACCTAAATTGTTTCTGTGGTGCCGACACGTAACGCTGTGTTAAGAGGCTGTGGTCATTGCACATATTACTGTCGGATCAGGATGAACAGGTTGGTGTCTTCAGTGAACTGTCTCTATTGCAAAGGATGAGAGATACATATATGTAATTTGGAAGAAACAGAAGTCGACATTAATGTGAGCTGTTTTAGCTTCACAAAAAAAGTCCTTTTTACAAATTAGATGATATTTTTGGTGGTGTTATAAACTAGTCAGCAGGCAGTGAATCACTATAAAATGAACTGGATTTTGGGCACGACTAACTTACTGACTCAATAGGCACCGCTACACTGATGAGTAAGTCACAGTAGGCTCAGTCTCACATAGCCAGAACATACCACACAACGCTCTGGAGTAAGGTCTGGCTACACTGCTTATCGAAAACACACAAAAAAAACACTCTGTCATGTTTGTATTTCTTTAAAACAATCACAATTGTTCGTGCAGCCTGATCAGAGCAAAGATAACAGAAGGGAGAGACCAGGCCCGCAGGAACTGTACCAGGCCTTGACGCCAATTTTACATAGTGGCCAAGCAGTGGAAATGCAACTACTTAGACCGTCAGTTCATGCCCCCAAAGACCTTCACATTGACTAACATAGCATAGAGTCATCTGTAGTAGTTCGATGAATACTTTATACATCACAACTCGCAAAATTATGAGTTTCACAATCAGAATTGAATCCATTCGGGCAGATATCATTTGAAAACCTGGAAGAGCTGCAGGATTAAAACATGTAATCCCCATTTAAGTTAGCTGGAACGCTAAATTGGAAGTAGTTAGCTCGGCCGGCTGAAGTCTCTTTTGCGCCTGCTCTCTGGTCCTCACAGTGCAGAAGTAGTGTAGCTCATCTGGGTATTTTTAGATGCGGCAGTTGAGCTTTTTTGGCTTCATGAACCACTGAGCAGCTTTCACTGGAATGATCGGGGCTCCACCTCAAACACTGTATTCAGTTCTCTTTAAACATCCATGGGGAGGATAAAGTTATCCCAGCGCCGTACAACTGGTGAGCAAGACTACAGCAGGTTAAACTCAAAATGATGCATCATCTGCCACTGCAGACTTCTGAATTTAGTTATGATAGGACATTTATCACAGTTACCATGTTTAAAAACTTTTGTAAGGGTTCTTTTGGTGTTGCTATTGAAAGTATGTATTAGTATGACAAGCATGGTCAGGCACTGGTGGTGTGTTCAAATGTTGATGAAAAGCATTAATAACCAAGTCCAGTTGAAGAGAGAAGCTACAGCTTTATGTAATGCAAAAGGCTCTCAAATTCATATGATCCTCTTTATGAAGTGTGTTTTCTTATTGCTTTTTGTCTCGGTTTCATTTTCTGACAATGTACTCAAGCTTTAGAAAATGCAGAAAAGTTTTAAATCTAAACATATGTTTTGGAATCGGTGGATGTAAACAAAGTATATCACCCCAGCTGCCTTAAAGTTTTCACTCATAGCTTTCTCATTTTTATTTTCTTCTCCATCTGTATCTCCTGTGTCAGGTGGATGAGTTGGCAGATAGGGAGCCTGTGATAGTTGCTGATACATATAATGAGTGTTATGGGCCTTCAGGAACTATAGAGTCTGTAAACTGTTAGCGTCCAGCTGGCTCTTACATTTCGCTGAGCAGGGAGGGGAGAGATAATGCATTTTCCAGCGCAACAATCCTTATGATCGTGATAAAATGCTCTCATCAAATGACTTCTTCTGTCAGCGCTCATATAGTAATAGAACAACGTAGAAATAAAAGAAGACGCAGAAAACAATTAGTACACTGAAAATAATAATAAAATGACCAGAATGCAACAGTATGACATCTTGTATTTTTGTGGATATGATGGCAGCGCTGTATGAACTTATGAAGGTGAATGCTCTCATGGCATTCATGTGCAGTATATATTTGTTTTACATAAACAATAACAAAATGTTCAGTGAGACAGATCATTTACATTTAGATCTGTTTTTTAAAGAACTGGGACTGAGGTCAAGGCTGCTCCAGATGTACAAATGCTGAATACTTTTTGTAGCAGTGTCGGTCCAACTCTGACCTGCTCCCCCCGTTTCTCATTTCTTGTCAATCTTGAGCTGTCTCGTTACTATCAAATAAAAGGCAAACATTCCAAAAAAACAAAAAACATATACAAAATAACTGTGACCAAGATAAGACTTCTTGTCTGGTGGGCAAAGAATAACTGTTTTCTCATATAAGGTCCGGACAATGTCAGGAGAGGCATGGCATGAAGCCGATTACACCAGCTTCACGTAGCTGGTTCAGAATGTGGTCATAAACAACAGAGTCTCTTGCTGTCCCATGAATTTGTCGACGATTTCGGCGTCAGCCCTCACCGACAGAAGTTCCTGGATTACGTCGTCTGGTGTGTTACACATTTTCGTTGGCATCATTGTGTAAATCACCTCCTCCTCACCCCTGGATGTTTGTTTTCTTCTGGTTTCTCGAGCCGCTGATAGAAACGTCATCAACATGCTTCCTCGCTGGCAATGACAATTCAATTCAATTTTATTTATAGTCTCAAATTATAACAAAAGTTATCTCAGGACACTTTCCATACTGAGTAGGTCTAGACCCCACTGATTAACAGACAATGAGCTGATCTATTCACACATGGGCTCAATTGGAAAGTGCACAGACTTTGTAATAGGGAGCTGGCAGGATGAAGTCTGTTTATTGTCCAATCCAAATGATTCAGGCATTTGGGATCTCACATGCAGCTCCCCAGGGCAATGTCCAGATCATTTCAGGTTTGAAGTGCATGTGTGACAGGGGCTAATGAAAAAGAGACACAGTTTCTAAATGGCCTCAAACCTAGTTCGGCATGTCTATAATGTAATTTCTTGTTACTTATCGTATGACAGATTGGTATCTGTTACCAATCAATGGGCCTCAATCAAACCTTAAAACCATGCAGGGGAAGAAGTAGAACTTTTTCTCAGTAGTATAGTCTACTTATCTCCCCAGACATCTACAGTCCCAACAACCTCAGAGCAACTTGGGAGGCAAAACTCAGAGCAAAACAAACGGCTGCAGAAAATGGGATTTCCAAAACTGTGCAGAATGTGTTCCTATATCAAGAAAAAATTACACCCTTGGCTCAGCTCCAGTTGTTGCTCCAATGTAAAAACGACTCTTTGTTTCCAGTCATCCTCATTCCTAGGCGTTAGTCAATATTTCTTTTGAAAAAAATATGATGATCATTGCTGTTGTGCCTTCATACTTTACTCTGCCTTCACTGTGTTTTGTGGTCTGTGACAGGTAATTAGTGAAGGCTGGTATAGAATCAGAATCAGAAATACTTTAATAATCCCAGGGGGAAATTATTTTCATTGCAAACTCCAGCTATACGAACAACATATTTAGCAACAACAATATATATAGACAACATACTATATATTTGGAAAACAATATATATATATATATATATATATATATATATATATATATATATATATATATTGTGTACCATATAAATAATATCAAATTGACAATACTAGTATATACAAAAGTACTGTAATAATTTGCAAAATATATATAGATTTTACAGTGTAGGTTTTCCTGATTTAATACAACTGATCTATGGTAAGGTAAGGTGAGTGTGGTGATCCCCCTCTTGGTCATCAGTCTATGTTTTGACCATTACTTGATGAAATGTCACATCTTCAATGTCAAACGTCAGTTCCTAATTTGACCTGATGGGGGTAGTAAAGGACCATGTAAAAGCCAAGTTAATTTCTCAGCAACAGGACATGTGTGTCTCAGCACGTCTGTTACAGGAAGGAGATAATTGGAGGCAATAAATAAAAAGGTCTTGACAAGATATGCTCTGTATTTGTCTACTGCTGTTTTTCTCAGGTTTTCACCTTTACCAGAAGTCCCCAGAAGATGCAGCAGGTACAGGTGTTCACTGTCTTGCATAAATGCACAGCCTATGAGGGAACTGAACCAGCAGCTGCCAAAAAAATGCCACACTTTCTCTTCTCTAAAACTCTGTCTTCACATTTACAGCTGGATGGGTCGCTCTTGTTTTTACCGGCTCATCGTGTAGCTCTATAAACCCTGATGGACTGAAGCACTGGAAGATATAGTGTGTGTGTGTGTGTGTGTGTGTGTGTGTGTTTGTGTGTGTGTGTGAGTGAACCAATAGCTCCTAGATAAGATAGACTATCCCACTCACCGCACACACATAAAACACATTTGCCATCTGAGTGGGAAGCATGTTTTGAAATAAATGCCAAGTTCCATAGTGTTCTGAGGAGAAACATATGTTCAGACACTATATAGATGGTAAAAAACACTCTTTTTCTTTCATGTTTTACAAGTAAAAACTTTAAAATAAAGTTGTGAACGGTTCTCTATAAAGAAAACAGATGTGAGTAACTTAATAAAACAATCATATGGTGGAGAAGTAGTTTGGAGGAATTAGCTCCAGAAAGTTATAACTAGCTTTTCTCTTGACATGCCAGTATGTCGGTTTTTCATAATGGTGGCATATTTGCTGATATAATGATGCTGCTGAAATAAAGCAGAGAAACAATTATAGAGGTCTTATTGAAGAAATATATAGGCGTCCTCAAGTTTGGCATATTTGGCACGATTAGTGCCATTTGAGATTTCTTAGGTACCACGTTGTAAAATTAATTTAATTTAATTTAAATGTCATTTTGGATCTAAGAGAAAACAGTTTTTGAAAAAAAAACAAAAAAAAAACTAGGACCCCCCCCCCCCCCTTCACACACACACACACACATAAACCCTACAAAAGGACTACATTTGTCTCCAAAAGGGTCAGATTAATGTATTCACTATAATAAAACAATAACTGTAATGATATAATAATAGTAGGGACATAGTAATTAAAAATAGTAACAATAATGATGGAAATCAGCAACAGCAACAACAACAATGTGCCACTACAAAGTGCAATAGCAAAGTGCTGGCCAAAATATTCTGCAAACAACTATTTACAAGACACAGATCCGTGGCTTGCACAGCCACAGGAAGATAAAGTGCATTAAAGCAGCAGAACAGCGAGTGTCAGTCCGTGTATTCAAGCCAGCCTCAGTCTGTCACCGTGCGTCACAGCGCTAACGGCGCTAGCGCGCTAGCGCGACAGAGCCCCTTTGCCCTTACGTGGGGCTATATCTTCCGTCCACATTGGTCAATCTTGAAGCATGACACCTCGTTGGAATCGTAAGAACCAATAGAATCAAGTTGTGAGCGTTTTTTTCACTTAAACCACACGACTAGCGAATCAAAAAGGGATAAGGACGAGCTACACTACGTGACGGACAGGCGCTAAGACCCAATCAGAGCCTTTGAAAAGCGGGCTTAGCAGGTCAAAGAAGCCGGAAAAACCTCCAAAGCATGCTGGGAGATGTTGTCCTTCCATTTCAGCGGTTTTTATTTCTGTGGATTAAACTTTTCACTGTGATACTACAAAGGTAAGACAGCATTTCTGGTTTTGGTTTGGTTGTTTTCTGTCATATTTGGCTGCTGGATCAGTGAAACTTGGTCTTAGAGTGATAAAAATAGTATTTTTGGAACGTGTGGAGACTCTGCTTTGGAGTGGATGCAGTGAAATCTTGCTGATATCAGAGCAGCCACTGTGCCAGCTTTATTTGTCTGTGTTGCTCTTATTTCTGTTTTTTCGCCTCACATTGTTTGATTGCTCGCTGTTGTAACTGTGTTTGTTGGTCATACAAATGGTTTATATGAGCGTGTAGAAGAGATTCTTAGCTTTCTGTGGGTATGCAGCATGTGTGTCTGTATGCAAGCTACATGTTGCTGCAGAGGGGGATGTTGTTATACTATCTGATAGCCCCCACCGGCGGGGTCTCAGGGAACAGGTTAAACCTATTTAAGGCCTGGTATAAAAAAACAAAAACATTCTAGTCCGTATGTTTAGCTCATATCTCCAAGACAACACTGAGGGCGGGTGAATTTTTTTGTACCAGACTAGTTTTTATTTTATTGGAGGCTTAATTTTCTGAATAATTTGGGGTTGTGGCCTCTTGAGTGACAGCTAGCCGCTGGCCCTCACTTCTCAGCGGTTTATGTCAGCCAGATGGATGTATCTCCCTCCCCCAAACGTTACATCAATGCCCCTTTTTGGTAAGAGGAAATGAGGTGGAGTCAAAGTCTGGCAAGACGGCGACGCCCGTAGGCGAGTACAATAAGATCAAGTTGAGAGAACGGACCTCGTGGGTATGCTATGTTCATTATTTATACAGTCTATTGGTGTCACCTGACTAATACAGAAATGCAGATTAGTCTGAAACCTCCAAGTTATTTTCTATAGCAAAAGTGCAGAACAAAGTATCTCTGGACCTACAACCAATCAGCAATGACATTACAAAACGCTGAGCAACACTTGTAAGTTGGGGTGGTGCTTGGTCTGTTTTGAAGAAGGCTGGGTCACAGGCTTTTTCAAAGGACAGTTAAACAGTACACTAAAATGCGTTTCTGATATTGTTTTAGGCGTGAAATAGGCAATACAGTAACATCATCTTGTTTCATATTTAGTTAACACTGCCTAATTTGAGAGTTTGATCTGAGTTTTGTGAGCTGGACTGAGAATGACAGTTATGTTTGTAACTAACATTCAAGCATGAAACTCTGTCTATCATTGTCTTAATCCCGACCCACATGAGATGTTTTATAGAGTATTATAACCTGTAATGTCGGATTGCTAACCAGGCCCGGAGTGGCTAATCGGGAGGACCGGGACAATTCCCGGTGGGCCGGTCTGACTTTTGGGCCGCGAGGGCCGGTGTTCAATTATTATTTTTATTTATTTTGTGCTGGTGTTCAGTCATGGCACTGAGTGGAGTGGGTATCACGTGTATGCTGTTACCGCTGTCGCTGGTCATATCAGGGAGCTGGCGGTCTGTTAGATCATGCCAATGAAACTGGGACGCAGACGCAGGTTAAGGGCACGCCCACCAACAAGAAACAGACGCAGACGCAGCCTGATGTAACGTACGTGTAGTGCACTAGTCCGCACACTTCAGTGGTGTTTGCCTAGCTCCAACCACAGATGTACAAGGAAAATAATAACCCAAAATGGAAAATAAAAAGAGCAAGGGTGGCGCAGAAAAAGCGAGGATTAAAAAGAGAAAAGCCCTGGAGACAGATGCAGCCAAATGTGCAAAAATCGGCAACTCTCCTCTCACACTCGGTCACAGCGTCTGGCAGCGCGCAAATTCTCGGTGACAGCGTCTTATAACGATCATATAATAGTATAATATAATTTCATATATAATATCACGGCCAAAAGCTCTGTGCGCCTCCGGATGGCCGTAGCACGAGGAGCTCTCGTAGGGAACCGTTCTTCCGCGTTCCACACAAGACCGGATTTTTTTTTTATTACTGGAAAAAAAAAAAATTAAATAACTTGGTGTTGGCCTCAACCACTGGTAATACCGCATACCGCGGCAACCCTGAATGTTACTTATAATTGGCATAATAATTTCTTTCGGTGTTTCGGTTTTAGGCCTTGGTTTCCTCATTTTCGGTTTCGGCCAAGAATTTTCATTTCGGTGTATCCCTAGTTGTAACATATAGCCTGTCTAACCTAACGTTACATAATTTAAATAATATTATGATGCAACGCCACATAACTGGCCACAAACTTTGATTTGTAGCCCCTCAGATACAAGATGCATCACCAAGCACCAGCCATCAGCCCACAGGTCCAGAGTGTGCAGGTAGGATTGCTCATTAAGTGAATATTATTAGAATTAATATAATGAAGAGTATGGTGTAGACCTAGCCTGGTCCTACCAGACTCGTACTTCATTTCATTTGCACAGAGAGTCTGGACCTACTCAATTGATAAACGTTAACTCACTTGGAAGGCAGGTGTCTGTTGAAATTTAAAACTATTGTTAATGTTAGCATTTAGCAAAACGTACAGCACAGAGGTGTTAGAATGGCTGTAGACTCTCTGTCTTACATCTTGCTTTTCTGATAAATGCCTTTGCTGGACAATGGTATAAGGGAATTGGAAAATCAAGAAAAGCAAAAATCCAGTTGATTGTTTGGTTTCAACAGTTTGCATTGGAAATACTTCTTTGGTAGAAAGTAGTTCAGACAAAAACTGTTCACTGTAAGATCTGTCAATTATCCGAAGTAACAGGAACACTATTTCTAAAAAAATGATGTTGCTGATGTTAAAAAGAAAAGAAAAGAAGAAAAGTCAACTTCCGTCAAAACCGATAACCAAAATACCACCCAATTATATTGGGTTAGCAGCAGAAACCTTTAAGACTGATATCGGTCAGACAAAATACATGGGGAATGGACACGCAGCATACGTGGGTACAGTGCGGTTTTTCACCTGATACACAGACTCCTTCAGTACTGTGTGGCTGGTGCCAGTTTCACTGTGCTTATATTTATTTTTTTCCAAGTGATAATGCAGTTGGTTATGCAGGGTTTGGAATCTGTGCTGTCTCACATTGCCCTCTGATACAATAAGGTATGTGTCTTCATTATTTTTAAACAGATTGTACTATGTAGTTTTTACCTGTTGGAGGGCTGCGTATCTGCATGTAGAGAGAAAAATAAACGAGCCATGAGTTGAGTGGGCGCTGCACAGCTTCCGTGGTCCATGTAGCAGCTTCAATTGGATATAATGGACATGCTCTGCCATGGCTGTATGCCAACAGAGATTTGCTTTTTTATTTGTTTTTATTGTAGTTTGGGTGAACTTACCCTTTAAGCTTCTCTTTTGGCAGTTCCATTGCCTCCATCTGTCTTGTTCTCTCCATCTCTTTCCATCTCTCTCACACTCTCGCCCACCGTCAGGATCTGCCCTCGTCAGTTACAGTACATGATCTCAAGGATTATCAGCCAGTAATACTTGGCGCATGTTACTGATGTCATCATTAGGTCCCTGTAGGGATGTTGAGGTCAGCCGAGGAATGATAAAGGGCCTTAGTTAAACACCAGAATGGTGTTGTTAACCCCTAAATTGGCAGTACAAACAAGATTACTGTGTTTTTGGAGGAAGTCAGTCTTTGGAGACTTGGCTGTGGTGGCGCACGCTGTTCCAAGAGTCTGGGTTTCTGTGGGTGGGAATAGGAAGATGGGCACAATGTGGGAAGCTGACACAAAATACTGTCTGAGAAGAAATGAGACTGTGGATGTGGCCTCTTCCTTTAATTTACTATTGCTGTTTCTGTAAGCTCTTCTCTTTGTCTTGTTCATCATGGTGGCTATTGCTGTTAATGCTAAGTGCTCATGACAGGAAAAAATGCAGTATGCAGCATGGACTACTGTACTGACTACTGTATGTGATATGCATAACGTTGACTTCCTAGCAGATGACACTTCATGACACCAAACTTGTTCCAGTTCAGCTAATCTGTTGTCCAGTACATTGATAACAAAATATTCATATTTTTTGACTGGTACAGTATTATGGGAAAATAATTATTTGACAATGTGACACTCTTTTATTGTCTGGCTTGTATGGCTTGCATACTGTTAATGTAGTATTTTGTTATTTTGGGTAATACTCTATTTCACTTTCTTGTCAAGATTTAGACGAGAAGATTGATATCCTACTCATGTATGTGTGTCAAGTATAGAGCTGATTAGCTTGGTTTAGCTTAACATAAAGAAATGGCTAACCTAGCTCTCACCAAAGTTAAAAATGATGCCTGGTAACTTCAAAGCGCACTAGCATGATGTATGATCCGTACACGATCAGAAATGATAAAACAGTTATTATAGGTTTTAGATGTACATTTAGCTGCATTTCCAGTTATGCTAGGCAAAGGTAAACACCTCCTGGCTCCAATGCTTTCACAACATGAGAGTGGAATTGATGTTCTCATCTGACTCTCGGCGAGAAAGAGAGAGAGAAAGTGGATTTAGCACAATATTTACCTGTTATTTTAAACCATAAACTTAAATATGGCCATTGTGAAGATGAGTGTTATTCAAGCTCCTTTCTCTAACTTTCAGCTTATTGAAGAAGGAAGGCAGACATCTAAGTACAGTGTACAGGTGTATTGCTGTCCTTGTTTCTAGTAGCTAGCGAGTGGGGAAGTCCCAGTCTGAGCTAATGACTACTGGCAATCAGCTGTTTGCCTGAGTCAGCACGTAATCTCCCTCTACTACAGCAGATGACTGACACTTCAGCCCCCTCCTCCTAAACACCCACACACCCTCTACCAGGTGTGTAGCATAGGTGAATTTAGTACTTTGTGTGTGTGTGTGTGTTTGTGTGTGTGTGTGTGTGTGTGTGTGTGCGTGTGTGTATGTTGAGATGACCCTTGCAGCTGCAGTGTCACTGACATCACCACTGCAGCTTTTGGAAGACCTCTCTAATTAGACCTAGGTGCCCTGTCATCACATGCTGCTGTTATCCCCTAGGCAGCTGTCTCACATTGCACACACACACACACACACGCACACACACACACACACACACACACACACACACACACACACACACACACACACACACACACACACACACACACACAGGTGCTCACACCCCCACACAGGTCTCCTAAGCTGAGACAAATATCATAGCAACCTTTTGAGAATCAGTGCGAGACAAAACACAGGACAACAAAGTTTTCCTTAAGTTACAGCTAACTAGCTAATGTTAGCTTTGCTAACAACTGAACGCTGAACAGAGACATTCTTTTCGACCAAAATGTTACAATCAACTTTAATGAGGTGAAACCACACTGACAACACACAAAAACAAGTTCACTATTAAGCCATTTTTAATGTACACAGTTCCATGAATATGCATTGATAAACCTCTATTCTGTCATTAGCACAGCAACCTGTCAATCGCAAGGAATCCAAACCCCAAATCATCGCCTGCATTATGATCTATTTTACTCTAAACGGGAGCATGAATCATGAACATTGTATTGAAAAGGACTTGAAACTAGTGATGGTGTCCATAAACTCATTAGGAAAATGTTTACTGAGTTAATAAGTTAAGTGAGAAGTAGGGTAATTTTCTCATGATTTTTATCCAATCAATCTAACAAAATATCTTTTTAAAAGCATGGTATATTTATGGAGGGGCAAACTACGTTTTGCTTGAGACTGAACCAGCCTTGAATGACTTTTTCTTGATCCATTTTCAGTGGATCTGCAATGCTTGCCATCTTGTACTAAGTTCTTCTTCTTAAAACACATGCTTTGACTTGCTTTTATGTGAGGTCGTCTTTTTTACCTTTTTATTTTATTGTTTTATTTGATCTCTTTTACTTGCTTACTTAGTTTTTATTTCATGGTCTTTTTGCTGTCCTCTAACTTTGTCATCTGTTAATGTCATTTTTAGTAGAAGCCTCCTACTCTTTATCTTGCCCTGTCAATGTGAATATACTGTATGTATGGATTTCTATGTGCTTTTTGTCTTTACTCTGCCTGTCAAAGCACTTTGTAAACGTCTGTTTTTAGAGGTGCTATATAAATAAGGATATTATTATTAATATGTTTATTATTATTGTTATTATTATTAAGTACTTGTCATCTCAAGTTTTTCTCCTTCTGTTTTAGAGCAACTTATGATGCTGATTATTTTGAGTTTCCTATCATTACTACATCTAAACCAACCCAAACCCTGTGCAAATGCAGCTTGGGTCACAGCCAGCTGCTAGCACACCAGTGGGTGACTAACCTGGCAGAATGCTAACTGAGGCAGCTGGTAGTGATTCAGCATTTAAAAAAGGGTTTGAGCTTTCGAAACCACACGGACCGAATGTGTTTTAACTGAGTTCTGGGCAATGGGACTCTCCTTGGGCCAAATGGCTTCAAGATTACAAGCGTCATAGCCCAATTCGTCATCTGTATCTCAGGAGAGAATTTTGTGGTTTTGTTCACGTGCTCAGCAAAGGCTTTATCACTGAGCAATGTTTTACATGACGTAATTTGGTAAGAAGTGAGAAAAGTAAGGGACGCAGAAATGGTAATGCAAATTGATTCTGTCTCTGCAGTCGTCTTTGTCGATGTTTGAGGATTACTATGAAGCACATTCAGAATCCTTGCCAATCTTTCCTTGTAACTTACTTATGTTTTTCTTTTTTTTGTAAATGTTCAGAATGAGCCCGACCTCCCTGTCAAAAGCCCGGCTGTATATAGACACAAATTACTGCCTATTGCTAATTTCCCTTGTAATTACAGGTTCGGCTCCACTCTAGAATTCACTGAATATTCTGAACAACACAAACCAGAGCTGTCAAAGTGTCAAAAGAGGGAATTTCCCAGGTTGAATTCCATTGAAAACGTTTAGAGTAAGAGAAACAGAGACAGACACTGAAAAAAAATATGTTCTTTTGAAGAGATGTATTCTTGTATGTAACATGAGTCTTCAACCAATGTGAGCTTACACTGATGTGAAAAATGTCACATCCATTTTTTCGTACCTGTACTCTCTCCAATTGTACTGTTAAATTATGGGCTGCAGTTATGGAATATTCCACAAATTATTAAATCGAGTAATCCCATAACAAATACTTTTGCTTAATTTAAGAGCATACAAAAGACAAAATAATTGAGTGCCATATTCAAGCAATACCAAAGAGTTTTATAAAATTTTGTTGCATTGAGTGAGGCCAAATGCCATATCATCTGCATGTGTTACCCGGCTGCAGTACAGTGGAGCCGGTTGAAAGTCGGCAAAGTGTCCCTACAAATGCTAATGTTAATGTTAAAGTTGTAATCCGGAAGAATTGAGATATGTTGGTTCTAGGGTCGCTTTGGTGGTAAGATGTAACTAGAGGCAAGCCTCTGGGACTTCATCTCCCAGAGTTTCTTTGGGAACCAAACAGTGTCGACTGTGTGACGTCATTAGATTGGCAGCTCTCACCTCCACGATGTGGCGTGATGCCTTCACATGCTCTACTGCATGTCTGCTGTCTGCCATATGTCTGATCCTCCATTGTGAGTGAGCAGTAATGAAATGTTACTGCACCGGTCAGACACATCAGAGTGAGCCTGACTTGGAATTCAGACTTGAACGTTACCTCTCATTGCACTTTCACTTGTCAGAAGTTGGAAGTTCTCGATTTCTGAGTAAGATGAAACGCAGCATAATCTGCAGTGACCAGCTCCACCTGGACAGATCAACAGCTGCTGAATGACATGAAAAGTGTCACTAACTGCGGTGCATTTGAATAAAGCGTGGGAATGTCGCCACAGATGCTTTATGGTATTTCTCTGCAAAGAGGCAGGTCAAGTGCTATCCTTAGTGGGTCACATGATCAATCACCATTGTTTTAACTCACTCTTTGATAGATATTAACTTAACAGACAATTAACTAAAATTAAATCTTATGGACTACAACTTTAAATGCTCCAAGGTGACTGGCTGTGTATACTGGATGCTTTCTGCTGAGATACTGAAGCGTTGGCGTTGTGCTTTTGTGGTAAGCTGGTTGGTTGTCTTTTCTCTTTGCCCCTTGCTATCTTATCTTGCTTCAAATAACTGAGCCTTCACAGCTTCTTCGCACCATGTGTCCACAGCATAAGCTCATTGTGCAATGGAAAGAAAGCGCACTGCATATCGGTACATTGATTACGCTAATTACCATTTAATAACCAGCCCCACCCTTTCAATATTCTTGATAAGGTCCAAACTGGAATTGGAATTCTTACCCTCACTGACACTTATGTCCTTCCTTTCCCTGCTGCGTTGACTTATCTCAGAAGAGAGTTTGACATCCATCTGGAGATGCTTGCCCCGACATGTAACACCTGTGACAGAGGGGTGGCTCACACAGGAGCTTCCACTGAGGAAGTTCCGCAAGATGACAGGGAGTTCTGGGAAGTTAGTTAAAATTGCCTTAATAAACACATTGTCATTGACGTTCCCTCAATCGTCAACATACAATCGGCTTAGTGTGATTATTTGGTTCTTTCAGAGTCAGGTTATAATCCCATGAACCTCCTGGAGTGGATCAACTTTGTAGTAACTTATTCAACCCAAAATCACAGTCGCTTTTCTGTACAGCATATAGCAAGCTCTATTCAGATAAGGAAACACTCCAATCTTGTACTACAAAGACTTTCCACAGAATGACAACTGTAGATTTTGCCTCTTTCAGCTGCAGAAGAATCTAGGAAGGACTGTTTTACGGCCAGCAGATACGGTCAAAGTAAAATGTGAACTTCTGGATTCCAGAAATAAGAAACTTAAATCACTAGAAATCCAGCTTCAGAACATAACCTTACCTATACATCTGGATATGAATTGTAAATAAAAAAAAATGTATATTACTAAATAAGAAAAGTCAATATTTTTTATTTAATAATTCTATATGTATCAACATTTGATGATTCAATTTCCCATGAGCTGCAGACCAGGGAAGTTCTTGAAAACCTCCATGTCTCTCCTTTATTGTTTGTTTTTCATTACTCTGATAATACCACAGGCGGTTCTTTTTCATCTTAACACTGTACAATAAATGCATGTTTTAATAAGTTTTTTATTTAGACTCTAGTGTATGTGTGTTTTTTTTAAATTATTTTAGTAGATTGAGCCATGAGCCATTATAGTAAATATTAATCTAGCATTAGACTGTTTTCCTTGACCTACTTCTAAAAAAATGCATCATGCTGCTTTTATTTTAATTTAACTGAGACTTGCCCTAAAACTAAGATACCATGCGTTTGTGGAAAGAGGAATGACAGTAGATTTCTACAGAATAGCACTGTTACTTCTCCCGACTTATTGTTAATGTGGCACTGTGGCATATCAACCACTTGTAAATCTGCAATTGGATCTAAACCCATAAAGAAATCCAAAATGTAATCTCTGCTTTTTTTCTCTCTCTCGCTTGACCATTTATGAAGAAATTAGTTTAATTATGCATAAATAGAAAATAGCTTTGGTGAATTTACCTCATTTTGTTCGCCTTAATGGGCCTTGTTACGGCTTTACGTAAGCAGCACCGACCAGGGCCTGATCCGTAACTCAAATGATGTTATCGAACACATGTGCTACCAAGGTTTCACCGTGCACTGTGGAAGAGAGGAAAGAAAAAAAAAGCCACCGAAATAAGAAAGGTTTGTAGAAATGTGAAATAGGATAGTTGGATCCATAGCTCTATTAATGTTATTGCACCTTAAATCGGCAACCTACATTTCTTGATCAGGCATGGTTAGCTGTGCTTCATGGGAACTATTGCCATGGCTTGACCATACCATCGTCCAATCAGATTGCTTGGCTGAAACTACCCACTGTATAACTACATTTACATTATGACCAGTCAGGGGTCAGTCCTCCCCCAGCCAGGGCTGCATATTCCACCTCCACGCCTTCTCCCTTCATGCTCTGCGGGCAGACATGTAGATAGGCCAGATAGAAGGATATGACATTTATACAGCCCTCGGTCTGAAGCCATTATAAATAGAATTATGTCACGGTCAACTGTGCGCTATCTGATTCTGAGTAATGGTAAAAAATCCCCTCCCACGTATGCTAATGCTGTTTTTGCAGCCCCTGTTGGGAGAGACACAGCAGGACATGCCAAGAAGTTCAGAGCTTGAGAAAAGTGAGTGGGCGAGGTAAGTGGTTGATGTCTTTCCAGTAAAATATTAGAATTAGCTGAGAAGACATTCAAAATGCTTACAGACAACATATTTTAATGTTTCTGTCTTGCCTGATTGTGGTATTCTTCTGTATATTCATCCAAAGGGAATGTTCGCTGACCAATCCACCTGGAAGGGGTCAGTAGAGGCTGAGTCCTTTGAGTGGCTCAGGTTGGAGTCCCACTTCCGTTTGCATCTGGCCCTTTGCTACGTGTCTTTAGAAAACAAAAAAAAATGACTTCAAGGCGTTTAAGCATTTAGGCGCTGCGGCCACAGAGGTGGCCTTCGCCTGTGGGGATGTCACACGGAACTGGATGGGTGTTAAGTTACTCTTTTGGATTACTGATTATGTTTATTACATTTTTTAGACCTTCAATTGTGTTTGATAGAGGCAAATAGTTCAGCAACCTTAAAGATATATGAGAAACATTAGATTTTCATTAAGGTGACTTTTTAGCAATGCTAGCAGTCGGTTGATCAGTCGGTCGGTGTAAACTGAAATATCTCAGCAGAAAATCGTTGCATGTGAACACCCTAAATTATAAGTTTAGCCCAAATATGCCTATTTTTGTTTCCATTTTGTGTTTCTACTAGAACATGTTTACATGTTTTAATGTTCAAACGACACATGACTTTTCTCATATTGTCTGTCTGTATATATCAGTATAGCCAGTGTATAGCCAACATTCAAGTAGAGAGTATTCAAGAGTATTTCAAAGTATTGAATACATCAAAATGAAAAAAAAAAAAACTTTTTTATTTGAACAGCATCACTTTGTGTTCTTTTTCTATTCCTACTGCTTTTCCTGCCGCATATTTAAGTTCATACTGGGGGTTGTAAAGAGACATTCCAGGAACTGTGGGGAACTAGATGAAATAGTCGAGCCAGAAGCAAGTCAATTACAACTCTTTATGAAAAATAACCCTCTCTTAAGAGTATATGAGGGGGAGTTTTCCTCTGAGAACTGGACCCGTATGAGGACAAGAGCTAGACAGAGAGCTGCGGTTGATGATGCAACTGCATTTTGTTTTTAAGCCTCAAAGTCCGACAGTTGGCCTTGGACTCTCTTAGTTAACATTTGAAAGGTACCGCAAGAGATTCAGGCATTTTCTTACTCAGTCTGAGCTCATAGGCCCGCAAGACAACAATATTTGTCTTCCAACTGCAAATATCAATAAAATAACAGAGTCAACATCCCTCTGGCCTCAGTGTTGGCTAGAGGACGGTTCATTCTGGTGTACACAAACATAGGTGAACCAACCTGCCAACATGCACACACACACACACACACACACTGAGGACAACAGGAGATGGGACTTGTCTTTTCTAAACAGACACAGAGACAGATGTTCCAGGGTTACAAGTTGCTGCCTGGAGGTGATGAAGTCAAAGTGGGTTAACATGTACTATAAATCCAAAATATTTCCCATCTTCTACTTTAGGCCTGCAAACTAAACAGTCTTACCACAAGGGAGGAAAATATTTCTCTCAGTGTGGCACAGATTTCGAGATGGAGAGCGGAGAGCCATCCGAGGACATGGTTCATCACTCTTAAGGTTCCACTACAAGGTGTGCCACCCATTAATGCCCTTACTAATATTTATTTTTCTTGATAACATTGAATATTCATGACTAAATAAGCAACAATCCGAGGTTAAGTTTGAAAAAAAAACATTGTAAAGTTTTAATTATTAGTTCAACTGTCAATAAATTAGAATTGTGGGTATGATTTGATTAGATTTGACAGTGGCATGCCATCCACTTCAAATAAAGCAAAGTTTTGGTTGGTGCACCATGACCTTTTTTCAAGCGAGCCCCGCCCATCTTAAATGCAGTGAGACGAGCACACGTAAAAACACCAAAACTGTTTTAACTTTGTCAGATTATGTGTTTTATTTTTATGCATGACTCAACTTCTTGTGGTAGAAAGCTTATTACTGTCAGGGCCTTTAAAGGGGCAGTAGTTTGTCAGTACTGCCTGTAATGGCATGGTTAGGATTTGGTAATAAGTGGTAGTTTTAAGGGATGATGTTCTGTACAGCAAATGCAACAGATAATTTGACTATATTTCCCACTCATTTTTTGCATTTTGCAAGTTGTCATGGATTCCTGAGATTAATTAACTTTATTAATTAATTAAATTAACTAGTGTACTAATCCCATCTGTAAAGTAAAGCTGCTATAACCAATATTTTTATATTAACAGTGTATCAAATGACCATGCGTAATGTGAAAGAAGTCACTGATGAACCACCAGAGAATCATCACCGGATTAGGTAGTTCACTTCAGCTTCATGGAGCATTTTAGTTTCTTTCATCCAGCTCACTGTTTTGGTTTTACTGCCGGTAACTTTACTGTTGTGATTAATTGTCAGCTAAAAAGAGTTGTGTCTCGCAGAGACAGGTCACCAAAAACAGGTAGTGTTCTCAGAAAAGGAAGGTCACCTTTACTTACCCACTGTATGCCAACTGCCCAGTACCAAAAGGCACACAGACAAAGTTAGCAACTAGCTAGTGAACACATGGATCATTTAGCAGCTTCTTGGTGGAGACCAAAATAGAGCTAACAGGAGAGTGAATATAGACTTGCATTTGTAAGGAGGACACCATGACTCTAAATAAATGCTAATGTTGCTCAATGTCTGCTCATGTGTAAGTTTGCCACCAACTTATTCGCCATATGGTGACGTTGTTAAGCTGCAAGTAACTGGTTGTGGACACAGGTCAGCGATAATCAGTGACTGTTTATTGTTAATTTTATTTTCTAGGGTACGCCTTTGGGATGAAACAGCACAGTTGTAGCAACACAAGGGTTATATCTGGTTACTGTTCTTGGGAAAATGTGTCCAAGTTTACCATTCTGTTGTTTCACACATTAACTGAAGACTGTGTGGACTCCTGTTTATTTTCACTGGTTGCAGGTCAAAAAGGTTGATTACTCATTTCATCAATGTCACTTCTTTTAGATTTTTACATTTCTGCTCTCTCATATATAATTATAGCAAGTAATACATTTACACATTAAGCTTTCCCACACAGGACAAGCCAGGAAGACAGTGAAGCCAGCAACAAGAAAACAGGATGTCTGTTTTATGTTTTACACCTCAGCACATTGGTAATTATATGTGAGTTTTACTGAAAACACGAATCATTAGTGGCTGAGTGCCATGAATGCAAGTTCACTTGAGACCACAATACCGGTTGTGATACCATACTATTTAAAACAGGATTTATTAAATGATGTACAACATTTAATTAATTACAAAGAAAAATAGAAGTAACCTCTCACACTTTTTTTCCATGTTGGGTCACACATTCTAGAGTCAGTCTTTTTTTTTAGACCATCAAGCTTCTTTTAAAGGCTCAAATGTATAGAGTCTAGGCGTCATCAGTCACTGATCACTTGCTCTTGAGAAAGTCAATTTCACATTTATTCTCATCCAACTGTGTCCACATCCAAGTTGGCTACCTACTGTAGTGGGTGACGTATTCACCAGGAAAGTCTTGTTGTTCCATCACACACTCAAATGCCTGTAAAATCAATATCAGTATTTTTCAACATTTGTCTCTAATTAATTGATTTAATTTATTTTTCAGGATTTTATGTTTTACTTTCATAATTACATACCGTAATGGTTCACAAAATGATTTGGGCAGTAGAACCTCTTTCACTGACGCGCTGCCATCTTGGATTAAACCATCAGATCAGGGACCGACTACTCTCCCTTCATTGGGTCACTTCTGATTGGTGGAGCTGACCGCAGGCTTGGCACTGGTATGTCATTATTTCTAAATGGTCGAGCCAACTATATGCTCAAGTCACAGCAGAGGAACAATTATAGGTCTGAAAAGGCCCATAAGCAGAGGTGAAAATTTACTTTGGGCAGAACTTTATTGCTGCACAGAACAAAGAACTTGGTTGTAGCTACAATCTGTGGACCAAGAAAAATAATCTGTCAATTCATGCTATTTTCTTTCATGATTTCCGCATGGTTTTGATAACAAGGAAATATCAATGAAATTAGACGTACTGTAAACTCAATAAAATGACATCATAGTTTCAACCAGCTGTTTTACATATTGTTCTTTTCAGGTGGAACATATAATGAGGGTTGATAAAGGTCAAGGGCAGGAGTCAGCAGAAAATGTGTTGAGACGAAATGGGAGTGAAAACGAAAAACACTTGTACCCAAACAATAGCTGACACTGAAAAGCACAGTACTTTTATTTTTTTTTAATTACTTTTTTATAATGTGCAACAACAATGAGCAGTTAAAAAAATGGTACTAAGGCAAGCTGGTACAATTGAGAGATCACTACTGAAGATCTCAGCTGGGTCCTTTAAATCGAGACAATCAGAAGAATCAATTTGTCTACGATGGAGCTGCTATGCTGGTCACTGAATGCGATTGACAGAGTGTTTTCAACAAGGCGTGCAGGTTCTGGTGAACCAACATGCCAAGACGGGACCTGTCTGGCCGACTACATCCTGGATGGATAGGAAAAGTGGAGAGTCGTGTGCCTTGCTGCACTGGATATGGAGGATGTTGAGGTTGTGTACATGACGTTCATGACAATTGGAATGCTCGCCTTGGGATGGGGAATGTTCATTTAACATCGGAAGCTGAGAAAGATTGCCGCTGAGCAGACAAGTGTGAGGGCAGACGCCACAGCTCCGAGTGCTGTGGTTGAGGTGAGCTCTGACAACTCTGTAATTCGCGAGTATGCGGCCAGGATGCGAGCGGAGGGAGGATATGGTGAAGCTAAGCGCAGAGAGAACTGCAGAGGAGATGGATGATTTAAAAACAAAACAAAAAAGAATAAATGGGCTCTTACATCATCCCAGTTAATAAGGATTTTACTGAAATGATCTCTGTCGATTGGACCACTTTGTGACATGCCAGGCAACAAGACGAGACTGTTATTCACAAAGGCCAGACTAATATGGGCACTAGTGCAGCCACACTCATAGTCTGTTTGACTGTTTAGAGCTACACTGCAGCTCTGATTACTACCTGCTGTTAAAACAAAAATATTATAATGAAGATATTGCATTCTGTGGGTAACGGCGGCAGGACTAGATAAGCAGTTGCTTCCCCTGCTTTCCCTTTGGGTCATGTGAATTATAGTATATAAACTAAGATAATGTGTGATGATGATTGATCTAACTGACATGTCGTGGTTTTCGTTTGTTTTTTACACCTTTCCAGGTGGACCTGTTTTCGCAACACGTTCTCATCCCAACTCAGCAAATACAGACACTTTGTCAGGACCCCTAGGCGTCACTTGTAACTTTCTGAATTTGAACAAAACTACATGGTTAGGTTTAGGCAACAAAACCATTTGGTTAGGGTTGGGAAACAATTGTGGGTGGGGTTAAAACCTGTAAAAAAGTGGAAAAGAGATTTTGAAATGTATCTACAAACGGGAACAAGGAGAGACAAAGTTGCCGAAAGGTATGCAGACTGTAAAAGTTAACCCAAATTAACTGCATAATGTAAAATGCCACATACAGATTACACAATATCAGCCCAATTATAGCTCGACCCAGCTGTCATAGGTGTTGGCTCAGATCATCAAAAACAATGGGTCCTTTTAGATGACACCTGACGCCATGTCTGGGACAACTCACGACAGAAAGACTACCATGCTAAAAAAAATATGCCTTCCACCGTATGCAAAGTCAGGCACTGCCAAGATAGAGATGGCTGGAGCCGCCCACATTGAGCTTCACAACGATTCTTCAGAAACCTATGAGTAACGTCATGGGGACTAGTCCATATATCATACAGTCTATGACTGACTGGATGTGGACCAACATGTAGTCTGTCATGTCTATCGGTCAAGTCTTGGCAAGAATAAATCACTATATAATGGCCTACTCTGACACAGCTACCATCGAAACAGCCAATAAATGTGTAGTCTGAACCCAGATCCAGAAGATGCCATTTTTGGCCCTCCGTCTTTTGTTGATTCTTACAAAAATGCTCCTTGGGAGTTGTATCTAACTTCTCTACTTGTATGGGTTCACTATCCGGCTGTTCAGTCTGACGTTACACCTTTTCAAAATACGATTTCCGGGTCCAAACGCTCCGTTGAAACAAAACAGACCTAAAACGGTCAGTTAGACATCTTTTTCATCCATAAGAAAGAGGTAAAATGATAATTATGTTGTTTTTTAAAAACTCAGATCTGTTCAAACAATGGGGAATACGGCACTGCAGCGTTGTAGAAATACGAGGCTTGAACCGGCTTTGGCTAGGAATTCATATTTTGAAAGGGTGTTATGTTCCGACTTAACAGCCTTATAGCACTGAATGAGACACATTTTCAAAAGTAGGTTGTTTGGTTAAAAGGCTGACAGTTAGGTGGTACAGTAGAGTGTCACTTTGACTTCCGTTTCTTCTGAAAGCACTTCAGCACCACAAAGCTGGAATGACAGTCTAATCACTACAATTCAGCTTATCATGTGAACTGAGTAAGAAATAAAACAGGAGGAAAGATGCCATGAAAATGGAAACTTTTGGAAAGGATTGACTCTCTGTGTTTATGTGCCCTCTGACTCTGATACTCAAGAACTCCAGAGATTCAAACACTGAATCTGTAAATCCCCCATGGGTTTTCACGGTGGTGTAAATTTGAGTTCAAAGTGAATAAAGGAAAAAAAGCACCATGGCTACGTGGCTCTCATTAAATCCACACACACTCAAATTCACATGCACACAGAGAATTTACATTTCCCCAAAGCTGAATCTGAATTTGGGTTTTTACATGTTTGTAGCTGTGTGTGTGTGTGTGTGTGTGTATGTGTGTGTCCTACTGACTGCCCTGGTTAATGAAGAGCCAGTGTTGGAGAGGAACCATGACAGGACCCTCAGAGTAGTTTAAGTCCCAGAAGAACAGCCTTGGCTGGGATTCAACACATTTAACATTGAAACACCACAGAGGCCTTATGGCGGAGTGATCAGGAACACTGTGTATGTTATGGTGCGTAGCAGAGGTACTCAACTTGATGGAAAATGAGAATAATAAATTCTGCTATATAAACTTGTTGTTTTGGTCATTTAAAAAATCCCAAAAGCTGCAAAGAAACATTTTTAACAAAATCTGCAAAAGGGGAGGTCTGGCAGAGGATGTCGTTTTCAAGATTTTCAAATAATAAAACTAAAGCTAACCTAAACTCATTAAAATGGATAGAATGAGATTGTTTAATGTAGTGACAAACCCCTGCAGAATTATCCCCCAACTGTGCAGTTCTCAGGTCTACAGAGAGTTTTAGCATCATTTCGCTCAGGTCCCAGTCTTCTTGACTTGTGACCCCTTAGATCCCACCTTTTTCTACTCGTACCCCCTTGGCACAAGTTGTGTATCAGAATCAGAATCAGAAATTAATAATACCAGGGGGAAATTATTTAAATTATTAATTGTATGTGCAAGCGCTTTGTGGCCAGTTCAACCAAAGATTTAAATGCTTTATTTGAGTACTTTTTTAGTAACTTGACTATCGCCAGATAACTTCTGTTCCGCCTTGCTTCTGTCTTGACTCCGCCTAGCTCCACTTAACCATCTGGAATCGCTCCATAACAGACTGATTTCAGGGTCCGTAAAAAATGGTCAGGCCAATTAGGACCGCCGGGCGGGGTTTTATAGATGTGATGTAGATGAGAAGTCACTGTTTGTGATTCACAAAAAGACAATGGTAGCTTGCATCGCGGAAGCAGGCGTCAACATCTATGCTGCTATTTCATCCGTGTTGTCCAATCTAGCGAACATTTATTTTTTAAAAGAACACCAGAGAACGGCTCTGAAGGCTTTCGTTGGTGGAAGCAATGTTTTCGCTGGATGCTCAGGTCGGTCTCGATTTGAGTGGTTGAAGCAGCAAGTCAATAAAGATGACAGACAAGTGGTTTTATCCAATCATGGGCGGATTTTTGAAAAGGCCCAGCCTCCTTAAATCACTTCCCAGTCGAGTGATCCCACATGGATGAGAGAAGCACAGAGGAATGAAATTCATCTGGCGAGAGTCAAGTTACTTTTTTAGGACATGATGGTATAAAGCAGGGGTGCTCAACCCTGCTCCTGGAGAGCTACTGCCCTGCATGTTTTAGGTTTCTCCTTGCTCTGACACACCTGAGTCTGAGTCTAGCTTGTTATCAAGCAGCTGAAGCTCGTCACAGGTTTCATTAGAGTCAGTTATGTTGGACAGGGAGAAACCTAAAAAATGCAGGGCAGTAGCTCTCCAGGAGAAGGTTTGGGCACCCCTGGTAGGAAGTATCCAGAAAAAAAAGTAAGAAAAATGATTTGAAGCAGCTGTATTGAAATACTGTGTAAAAAAAGTTTGCTATGACAGCCTCCACATGGCTCTCATTCACCGTTGCCCAATATAATATGAAAGAGGGTTTCTGTCATTTTAGGTAGTTTGTTAAAGTCTTCATTTTTCTGATAAGTTTGATTTCAATTAGTTATTTGCTACAATATAAACAGGGTGAAACATCATGATTGACAGCTGTGATGATCAACAGGCATTTTGGTCAGGCAGTCATATGGATCAGACTTCGATGACCCAACTCCACCGCCAAATTACTCAAATAAACAATTTGAATCTTTGGTTGAACAAAACACAAGCCCCCTCACACATGCACTGCACTCACACATGCACTCATTCTCAGGTGTATTATGTTTATCACGTTTCTATCATTCTGCGTCCAATACCAGAAGAAAGAAAATCTCCAGAAGAAAAAAAAGTCTCTGTAGGTAAAGAAGAAGCGTGATTTACACAAAGACAGCAATGAAAATGTCTAACTGCAGAGACAACGACATTTGGTATTCAGTCAGTAAGGGCTGACCCTGACACACAGTTCATGACCAAATTTCATATTGGCTCCATTGGCGCAGTGTTATCCATGTTATGTCCTGCCTCCTTTGTCCTCTGGCCAGAAACACAAGTTAAAAAAAAAAAGATTGCTAATGCTGTTTCATGTTGGTCCTACAAAGCTTACAAGCCTATAAGCAGTGCATATACTGTAAACTGACAGTCTGGCTGAGAAGTCCCCAGAGTCATAGTCATCTTTTTATAAGTGAGTATGTTAAAGTGCTTTGGTCTGTCTTTGGTCTGGGTATGAGCTCATCCAGCAGATCTGATTGCCTGGGAAGAGATGGCCTAGACACACTTGATGTGCTTAAAATGGGTAACTGAGAAGCACTGACAGTAGTGTGTGTGTGTGTGTGTGTGTGTGTGTGTGTGTGTGTGTGTGTGTGTGTGTGTGTGTGTGTGTGTGTGTGTGTGTGTGTGTGTGTGTGTGTGTAGCCCTGCATTCATACTGTAAGAAACACAGTTCATTTCCTACAGAAGCCAAGCATACAGGGAATCTTGCCAACAACTTTATAGGACCGAAAATGGTCTTCAACAGCCACTCCTGCAGCACTATCCACTACTTCAATGTTAATCAGTGTGTTCTTTCACCATCACTTTGCCTATTACCATGACATTTTGGTACCGATATCCACAGTGTCCAGTTGTTGATAACCTAACCTTTCATATAGCACCATCACCATGTTAAAATTGTAATTTATGCAATGTTTTGCATTAAGATACCTGCAAAACTAATTCCCATCGGTGTCAGCTGTACTTTTTTTTTCAGTTCTAATTAGCAAATGTAAATATGCTAGCAAGCTAAAAATGGTGGATATGGTAAACATAAACATTGTTAGCATGTGATAGCAAAGAGCTACTAGTATGGCTGCACACAGACTATAAGGGCTGTATAAAATGTGGATATAGCCTCTGTGATGACACCCATAGGCAAAGAGGTAGAGTGGTTATTGAGGCGGGCTGAATGAAGCCTACAGTCTATGGACTGTATGTAACTAAAAGCGGTGTGCCCATATTTATGCAAAACTTTAGGCCTTGATTTAATTTAAATGAGTGAAATGAGAATCCAAAACTGAATTTTGTACCAGGCTGTAAACATGTTTATTTCTGCTGTAAAGTTAGGTATTTTCACATAGGGGTCTATGAGGATTTACATGCTTTTGGAGTGAGCCTCATGGGGCCATTTGAGGAACAGCAGTTTTTGGCACATGGCGTTGTTTTTTTTTTTTCAACCTCGAAGGTTGCTACTAGGTCACTATCCACAAACATTTCCGACTGTTTTTAAGAAATGAAAAAGAAAGCAAAAGCATACAGCTTTGTGTGTTAGGAAATATGTTGATATGGATGATTCAGCACCAAATGTGAAGTGTAAATATAGGAAGCAGTGTTATCTATATGTAGCAAAGCTTAAAGGAAGATTGTCAGTTGTATACAAATTTTCCGGGAAGGTACAAGTAACAAAATAGTAGCTTGAGAACACATTGGCTATTTATGCTGCATAATGCTCACGTTTCCTGTATGTAGCAATACTCCAAGATGGAAGCATGATTAATGCATGAGCTGTGGCAGTTACATTGACTACTACTGTATGGTATGTGTGTGCCATGTACATGTAGTTTAAGACACAGATATAGATATATCCCTTGTAAGTCCAGTGCTTCCTCTCAATGCTTAGACCTTGGAACATAAAACAAAAGCGCCCCTGCTTGGCCTCAGCACAGTAGGTCAGCAGGCAGATATCATAGGGAGCAGCGGGGCTTTTAAAATTATTTCCTTATGAAAAGAGAGAAGGTGAGTTGGATAGAGGAAGCATATTATCAAGTGAGGGATGTATGTGAAAGTGAGCACAATCAAATACATCAGTGTGCACATCATTAGAATCAGGTGTGTCAGAGCAGGGAGAAACCTAAAACATGCAGGGCAGCGGCCCTCCAGGAGCAGGATTGGACACCCCTGGTTTTGGTTAAGGGTAAGTCAAGTAATGGTTAGGGGTAGGGTTAGAGTAAGTCTCCAGGAAATGAATGCAAATCAATGTAATGTCCCAAAAATGTGATGCAAGTAAACTTAGTGTCTGTGGATTTGCATCCATACAGAATTTTCTTTTCCGAGCCAAGACCCCTGGGGCTGCATCAGTGCATTGGTATAATAATAATAATAATACATTTCATTTGAGGGCGCCTCTCTGGGCACTCGAGGACACCGTACAATTGCAAAATAGATAAAAATAAATAAAATAGATAAAAACACTAAGAAGGAAATACAAAACAGATAAGAAAAGACAATATGGATGGTTAAGTGGGGTAGGCAGTCCGGAATAGGTGAGTTTTTAGTTTTGATTTGAAGTGTGTGAAAGAGTCCAAGTTCCTGAGATCCGGTGGAAGTGCGTTCCAGAGTTGGGGGGCAGAACAGCTGAAAGCCCTGCTCCCCATGGTGACAAGGCGGGCGGGGGGGACAGAGAGGTGGACAGAGGAGGCAGATCTGAGGGAACGGGAAGGGGTGGCGATGTTGAGGAGTTCAGACAGATAAGGAGGGGAGAGGTTGTGGATGGCCTTGAAGGTAAACAGGAGTATTTTGAATTCGATGCGGAGTTTGACCGGGAGCCAGTGGAGTTGCTGCAGAACAGGGGTGATGTGGTGGATGGAGGGGGTTCTGGTGATGATCCGAGCTGCAGAGTTCTGAACCAGTTGGAGTTTATGGAGGTGTTTGTAAGGTAGACCGAAGAGAAGGGAGTTACAGTAGTCGATACGGGAGGTGACAAGGCTGTGTACAAGAATTGCAGTGGAGTGAGGAGAAAGGGAGGGGCGGAGGCGATTAATATTGCGTAGGTGGAAGTAGGCAGACCGGGTGATGTTGTTGATATGGGATTGGAATGATAACGTGCTGTCGAGAATGACACCCAGACTCTTAACCTGAGGGGAGGGGGAGACAGAGGAATGGTCAATGGTGAGGGAGAAACTGTCAGTTTTTGAGAGGGTTGATTTGGTGCCAATTAAAAGGAATTCTGTTTTTTCACTGTTGAGTTTGAGGAAGTTGGAGGTGAACCAAGATTTGAGCTCGGTGAAGCAGTCAGTAAGGGAGGAAGGTGGGAGAGTGGAGTTTGGTTTGCTGGAGAGGTAGAGCTGGGTGTCATCCGCAAAGCAATGGAAATTAATGTTGTATTTACGGAAGATATTGCCAAGTGGAAGGAGGTAGATGATAAAGAGAAGGGGCCCCAGGACTGAGCCCTGGGGCACACCAGTGGTGACGGGGGATGGGTGGGAACTGAAGGATTGGAGTTGGATGAACTGAGTGCGGCCTGAGAGGTAGGATTTAAACCAGTCAAGGGGTGTGTGAGAAATGCCAGTGGAGATTAATCTGTTGAGGAGGATAGTGTGAGAGATGGTGTCGAAGGCCGCACTCAGATCGAGGAGGATGAGGATAGTGAGTAAACCAGAGTCGGCTGCCAGAAGGAGGTCGTTTGTGATTTTGATTAGTGCAGATTCAGTGCTATGGAGTGGGCGGAAACCAGATTGGAATTGTTCGTACAGGTTGTTACGGTATGGGAGATAGTGGATGTTACGTCACACAAAGGCAATACATCAACTTCTGGAGAGACTGTGGAGTAGAAGATAGTGGAAGGTGCAAGAGGGAGTGAAGTCAAGCAGAGGCACTGACGTCTTCTGCAGTTTTTTTTGCATAAAACAGAACTGGAAGACATTAAAAGGAAAGCTGTGAAGCGTAGGGAACCAATAAAATAGACATGTTTTCAGATGCACATGGATTTGAGATTTTCTGACTTGGACTTTAAAGATATAATCCCTAAGATTTAAAAAAAAAATTAAATTAAGCTATTATCTGTCTAAGAGTGAGTGTAAACAATAGTGATTGATAATATGATCCACCAATGAAAGCACTTGTACTCGCCTCTTTGCAGAGTATTCCAATTGGTGTGTCTGTGGCGACATTCACTCTCTAAATACAAATACACAGCCATGTTAGTGACGCTGCTGACAGCAGTTGGTCTGCCGGCTATGCTGCGTTCACTTGTAACTTGAAATCAAGAACTTCCAACTTCTGAGTCAGGCTTTTAGTAAAGGTGTGATAGGAATATTTGTGTGTTTATGGATTTAAGATGGTAACATATAGGGGACGGACCAGAAGTAGAGAGGTGAATATATGTCAATAAAGTTTACAAAAGAGCAAAAATTTAAGAAATTTAAAAAGTTAAAACACATAGTGACCATGAATGCAGCAGATGGAGGGCTCTGAAAGTACAGGCTCGCCTGCAGTTACATTTTACCGCCAAAGACGCTGATAGAAATAAGATATCTCAAATCTTACGAATTATGATTTTAAGTGACTTAAGTCACTGTTTTGATCAAAAGCAGCTAATAATAAAATATTTGGGATTAGACTTGGACTTGGATGTTAAAGAGCAGTGACTTCATTTGACTTTAGACATGATAACTCAAATGAGTTATCTGCGTTCGTTTTGGGTTTTTAGTTATAATATTAAATATGTTCAATGTTGACATTGCAAGTGTCTGTGTAATGTTACTCAGTGTCTCTTAGGGCTGATGTTAGCTAATACTGGCCAGATACAATCAGCTCCCTCACAACAACATGGCTAGCTAATGTTAGCCAGGTACAATCTGTTCTCTCACAACTCTGTAGCTAGCTAACTTTAGCTAGATTGCATTCTGTTTTTTCAAAACTCGGAAGCTAGCTAACTTTGGCCAAGTTCAATCTGTGCTCCCAGACTACTGTAGCTAGCTAATATTGGTCAGATCAGATCTGTTCCTTCACAAAGGAGCGTGCCTATGTTTGTGACCCAAAGGTCCGCTGTTCCCTGCTGTTCACAAAAAGGGTCCTCTGTTCCCCAGTCTGTTATTTTTTCCAATATCAGTGCCGATTTCCCCAGGAAATAGGCCTATGTAGACCCTAACACTACCCCCTAACTAGGGTTGCCAACCGTCCCTTGAAAAAGGGAATCGTCCCGTATTCAGAAACAAAAGTACGCATCCCGTATTGAGCTGAAAAGGGACACACTTTGTCCCGTTTTACCGTATCTTAATGTTTTATATTAATTTATACAATACAAGTTAAGCAGGAAAGATATTTATTTGATTTTGTTAATTTTTGTTATTTTTTATAAAAAATGCTGATAATTATTTATTTTCTATGTGTTTATATCACTAAAATATACATCTAATTGAATTCAGGTTTGAGTCAAATATTTAAAAAAATCGCTTCACATATACGAAAAAAGGGCGAAGCCAGCCCTGCCAATGAGGTGTCCATTATTTTTTTTCAGGGAGTTGACAACCCTATCCCTAACCCCGCCCCTCACCCTAATCCTAACCGTTACCTCTAGCTCTGACAAAAAGCTGAATTAAATCTGCCAAGGCAGAGACTTATGCGACCGGGGAACATTGAACACTTTTGGGGAAAGAAGGTCCGATGTTCTCCGAGTGGGAAACATAGGACCTGGGGAACATAGGAATGACCCCCTAAACAACTCCTCCTTTTAAATTCACATAATTTGATACATTGGCCAATAATATTATTAGACAGGTACCAATACCATGTGTTTTCTATTTAAGACTCAATTTGACTTGCCCACGAAAAAAACGAGTTGGGACTTACTTGAGATTTGGACCAAATGACTTGAGTCACATTTCTGCAGACAGCACACTCGCACAAAATACACAGCCAATTACTTTCTAACAGATGCTGTACTTGGAGAAGTCCCAGTTTTGCAGTATGCATGCTTATGTTCCATCTATCTTGTAGACATGTGTGGAAGTCAAAGTTTGCAAAATATTCTTTATTGCTAGAAATGTGTATTATTTAATGCTACAGTAATTACTAATTTAATTAGATTAAATTAGAGGTAGGATATATGCATCTCTGTACCTGATATAATGGCTACCACTGTATGCCCACACAAGCTCACACACCAAAACCATTTCTGTTTTATCTGCAATTGAAACTAAGTTCTATAAAAGGTCAAGATAAAGAAAAAAGAGGTAAACCTTGGGGGTTTAGATTCAATTGCAGATTCACGCACACATGTTCCATAAGTCAAGAACCACACACAAACACTGAAACGCATTAAAACTTTGAGAGATTAGTCATTTTAACGCCAGCGACAGTCACAGACCAACAAGCCTATTTGGCCTCATTTGTCACTATAGTTGCTCCCTGAAGGCCGCCACATTGTTCTCAGACGTGTTGGGGCCACGAAAAGTTTGAATTAGACCAGGCGCCCAACTAAAACCACTGGGGTAAAATTAGGCATGAGGGCCGGCTTTCTCTCACAGCCTCTTTTAGGGGATTAGATGACGTTTAAAGTTATTGGAGGACTGATATGCATGATTAAAATGTCTGATTATTGCTCAAAATTGAGGTGTATTTTATAGGCCTCATCTAAAGGCGTGGGGCAGGGGCCCGGGGGAAGGTGGTCAGAAGGGTTTAGAGTAGTTTAAGAGGCTCACTAAGGGTCCAGGGTGAGATTATAATGCCTTATTTAACACTTGATCTGTGGATAGCAGGCAGTGAACTGCTTGTGAACCTTCGTGGCCGGCATTAGAACAATGTGTGTCAGTGGTGGCTGGCCATTTAGTTGCTTTTTGTAGTTTCAGTGCAGTGTTTTCTTAGAGTAACCTCCAGGGCAGTAAAAGGGGGTCTCTTTTAAAGTTAAGTCAGCCTAGGTATCAAATGACACCCACGGGTGCCCAAATTAAATAGGGACACTTCCAGACTATGAACCAGACTCTATCAGGGTCAGTGGGGATTCTTCTGCAAAGATGACAGTACTGACTGTTTGCTTCATTTTTTGCTGTAATTCTCATGTCAGTTTGATTAAAAGCAGTGGAACCAGCCAGAGAGAGGTCAAAGTAGCTCCATGTTCCTGCTAGCCATCAAAAACATCTGCTAAAGAAAAATACAGGGAGCAGCAAAACAAGTCTTGTTGGTGGCCCTCTATAAAAAAAACAGGCTAGGAAAACACTTCTGTTTACTAATTGGACCAGTAGCCGTGGTAACAGAGTGACATCATGCCATCATTAACAGGTGCCTCATCCGGTTGGCTGTTCATGGGAAAGTTTTAATTAAAGCTTGCCGGTTGCCCGTCCGCTCCAGTACAGGCCAGCGATTAGTTGCTAGTTAAGGGCTGTGGTCAATGTTTACGAGGTGGCAGGGGGACGGGAGGCAGGCCTGTTGTTCGTCTGAGGGGTCAGAGTCAGAGGTCAGAGAGGAGGACCAGAGGAGACCTCAATAAAGTAGAGGAAATGATGCTGATCACTGTAAGTGCTGTGATTGTTTGGGTTTGTTACCTCAGGAAAGAAGGTTGTGTTTTCAAACCTATTTGCCTGTTTGTTATTGAGCATTTTTCTACCACTTTTTCAAAACTTCCAATGCACACGTTACTTTAACTTAACCTTGGATACACTGCTAGGTGGAGTGCAGGGGTCCGTTTCACAAAGCAGGTTAAAAAAAACCCGAGTCTAACCCTGAACCCTGAGTTGATCTACTCTGAGATAGGAAACTCTGAGTTTTTCGGTTCCACAACAGCAGATTTGCGTTAGGTTGATCAACTCAGAGTAGTTTGACCTGGAGTTAAGCGCGTGCACCACAAGTAAAAAAAGACAGCATCAATGGAGCCCTGATTCGACGAGTCACCATAGCAACGGGGAAGCGGAGCGCTAAGCAACCACTGGAATTGGAAATATTAATGCACTCATACGGAGAGTTTGAGCATGTTTGTATGTAAATGATGAAACTTTGTTGTGCCGTATTCAGCACCCCTGCTGTGAAATGCACCCCTCGCATTATAGGTGATATTCTGGATCAGAAGGCTGTTGTTTCCACCTATAAGAGTAGTTTATGTACCGGTAACCCAATTAAAAGCACACCCTTTTGAACCTATGAATTGCAAGAAAAGCTGGGATTATATTTAGGAAACACTGAGTCAAATACATTCAACTTGCTCAAAAGATCCATTTAATTTATTATGTAATTATGGCTGCAGTATATTAAGGACGTCTATGCGCCATCTGATAATCATCTCCCGACGAATATTTAATTCTCTGTGCAGTAATGCTGCACCTTCATCCACGGGATCGTTATCAAAAGGACATGCCATGGTAGTGGAAATATTCACCACCTAATATAACTTATAATGTAGGCCTACGGAATGATTTTTATACGTTGTATAAAAAAACTCCATTTTACAAAAAAACGCAGCGCAACACACAATATCTGCTGTGATATGAAACGGTACCGCTCAAAAAGAGAATTGCCTGGAAATGCAAGAACATCTATAATCAATAGTTTGATAATCATCTCCCGGCGAATATTTAATTCTCTGTGCAGTAATTCTGCACCTTCATCCATGGGATCGTTATCAAAAGGACATGCCATCAAGGTGAAATAGTTGCCACCTAATATAACTTCTAATGTAGGCCTACTGAATGATTTTTGCAGTGATTTTCTGAAAAAACAGACGGAACTATACTACGCCAAAACTCGCCCGCTGACTGAATGAATGAGGAAATCAAACACCGTGTGTGGCTGAAAGAGGGCGGAGACAGAGAGAAACTCAAGGTTTTCTGAGAAAAACCTGGTGCCGACCAGGTTAGTTACAGAGCATGTTACCATGGTAACTGACCGAGAGGTTAAGTTACCTCTCTTTGTGAAACAGGCTAGAGTTACCCCTCTGTCTCTGGTTTGAGTTACCTCCCTTTGTGAGACAGAAAACTCAGAGTTTCCCTCATTTCAGGGTTAACAGACTCAGAGTTTTCACTAAACCTGCTTTGTGAAACGGGCCCCTGGTCAGCCCAGATTCTACAACAATAACAACAACAACACAGTAGAAGAAGATGGAGTACACAAGACAGGGAGGACAGCTCTTTATGGGACTTCTCCTTCTTTCTAAGAGGAGGTCCTATTTGTCAGGGTGAGCATTTATCTGGCTCAGTGCTCTGTTTACAAGGCCGCTGGAGACGCTGTTGGACCTTCTGCCTGGCTGACAGTCAACGAATGAAAAGGGGGGATCCCATGACTAATAAAGAATACACACATGAATAATATGTCACCACCCATCAGCATTATTCATTTTCTATTTGTTTGCAGTTTAAAGTCTTAGCTACAGAAACATTGCTTGGAGACAAAATTGCTTCAGAAGGAGATAATCTCTTTGGTTGAGTCCTTTGGATCTCTCCCACCACAATCTAATTCAGTGTGACCGTTCACTAAGCTCTTCTTCCCTTGTATACTGTTGCTACACCGACAATCTTTCCAATCCTTCATGGCACATGATCAGTTTACAACAATAACAGTGACATATTTACCAGTGAAGATGTGTGAAAAAACTGGGCCTTGACTAAAGACAGATGTAGACAAAAACAGGCCTTGGTTTTTTAACCTAGGACTATCAATTTCGCTGGAAATACCTGTTAGTGGTAGATTTTATTAGTTGTATCTAGCTACCTATGTATAACTGTGAGACCTGGTTAAAAACTCCAGTTGTGGGCTTTTTACTTTCTAGCTGACTTGTATGCAAATTAGAAACCTGCAGAAGGGTTTTTAAATATGCACAATATCATGCTAATTCAATGCCATGCAAAAACGAAACAAAAATTATTGCGGTCCCCGATATACATTTAAGAAGGATTATCACGGGTTGACATCTAACTATAAAGAAAGGAATCTGTGTGTGTGTGTGTGTGTGTGTCTGTCTTAAGAACCATTCATCCAAACTACCTCACAGTTGGTGGTTATATTGCGGGGTGTATTTCTTTCCTGGATTTTGTGGGTCAAGATGAAACTGGTCCATATAAGCCACACCATTTGCATATGAAATTAATTTTCTACCATTTTGATTGTGTCCAAATCTCTTTGGCTTTTTTTCTCAATTTTTTTTTTGACAACATTTAAGCTCATCACCAAATTTGGTACAGACCATTTCTTGACCAAGTGGGGAAAAAGTAACTTCACCATCAAAGTTTGCTCAAATGCTGTGGGCATATAACAAAATATGTTATATCTCCTGACCACTTTTTGCTATTGCAATCTCATGTGGCGGACAAGTGTAGACATGATGTCCAAGTGACCCTGACAACTTTGGTGCAATTTGGCCAATAGGTGCTGCTGTAGCAGCCTTATCTAACTATAAAATAATAATACTTGTGTTATTTTATTTCGTTTCTTTTTCCTCTAATGATGACAGGGGAGGCACAGCCTCACCTGCCTCCCCTGACTGCACGTCACTGGAACTTCGTATATCTTAAGAACCGTTGATGGTCAAGTGGTTCTTGATGTTTAATATAAAAGTTCCTTGGACAGGAAAGATATGCTTAGATTTATGCTTTATTGGCAGTATCAAACTATGTACCAATTTGTTTAGTTAAGCTCATATTTTTTTTTCTGTATAGCAAATCTTCCATGCCTTGTTACAGTTGCTAAGCACAGGTGCAGACAGGCCATTTAAAGACAAAAGCAGCTGGAGGTTTGGTGTCTTGCTCACAGACACTTCAGCAGGCTTTAAAGCTGTTGGTGGATACAGCAGGCTACCTTATAGTGGGGGTGAAAGCCATCATGAGAGGCCCTGCGCCATGCGAAATCAGCAAAACGTCATATGCTGAAGGGCTTTAAAGAGCCTCAGTGAGCAGCACACCAGTTTAAGCCATCTATAGAGAATGGAGCGTCCACTGGGATCCATTTAGAAATATTTCTGGTCTCAACCAGGCTGAGCAGAAAGCATATTTTCTCTCTCCGTCTTTCATTCGGCATCTCGATTTACCTCTTGCTCTCTTCGCTGCAGTCTAGACACAGAAAGGAACATAGGAGGAAGAGATGCTGATGCCAAGTCATGTGCTGTGAGGGTGTAGATGACACACATACACACATGCACACGCACACCCACACGCACACACACTCAGTTGTTGAGGTCTGGTCGAGCAGTAGAAACAAACAAAGGTGGATTATGACAATTAGTGGCCTGGTCCCAACCCTGGTGTTTCCAGAGCTGAGTGGATAAGACCAATTAATCAGAGCTCTTTCTGACACACACACACACACACACAGCTAATGAGAAGAGTAATATTCAAACATGTGGGAACCATTTCTCCACCTACCTCCTGCTCTCTCTATGACAACAGAGAGGAACACAGCAACATTACAAAGAAGAAAACATGCCACTGAACTTACTGTGATTAGCAAGCAGCTTGTGGTTGTAATGGACCAGGTGCAAAACGGATAAGAAGAATAATGAAGTCCAGCACTACAGAGTAACTATTTGTCTGTCAGACAGCTACAGAGCTGCGCTCGGCAGCTTTCAGCTTTGAATGTTAGCTTGAGTTTTGTAAATGATGCAGTTGACAAGATCAACGACATTGTAATGCTTTCAATGTCAACATGATACACTGCGTTTGGAGGAATTTCTGCAATCATGAGCCCCCTTCACACATGCACTGCAAACCTGAACTCATCTAGACATTATCCGGAAGAGCTGTAGGCAAGAATGCAAATGGCTCAATCAGTTGGCACGGACATTAAACTGACTTAAGCCTGTGAGCTCCCTAGCACAAAGACTGTGTAATGTCCGACTGAGCCAATGTGTGAATAGCCCAGAGTGAGTGGGCTGATGACTAACTGGAGGGACGAGAACTGTTGTCAGTAAAGGCCGGTGCCAAAATCGTCAGACTATTTCAAGCAACGGGAAGAGACTCGGTTGTTACGACCAAATTATGAACCAGCTACCTTACCGTGGTGTAGTCTGCGTCATATCCTGCCTCGTCTAAAGGCCTTTACACACCGGGCGTGACCAATAAACAACACAAAAATGCTCGCCTGAGAATATTCATACTGATGATATGCTCAGCCTGCCAGATGGCTCAGTTACACAGCCTTGAGCTTTTATTGTGAAAGGTGAGAACAGAAGGAGTGGATCTGGTATGTGATGCCTTTGTCAAGGCTGAAAAGAATAAAGTTTGCCATCTTTAATGGGACTATAACCCTCATGCCTTTATTTTACAGTGTCAAATCTCAGAAAATCTAACGTGTGCAAAAAAACAAACCAAAAACATTGCTTTATCACCGTGTAATCTTCTCGCTCTGTGTGGAAGTCAAAAGACAAAAACAACAGCTTGAAATATCTCAGTGTCTCCTGTTGAGTTCATACAAGAAAAAACGGACCGATGAATCACTTTCATAGAAATGTGCTTAGGTGGAGGTGACTGCACATTGTAGAGCAGTGTTGCTTTCTTGGGGTCAAAACAATTTATTCTGCACAGCGTGCCCCGCCTGACTTCATGATAGTTCAGCCTACTAATACAATAATCCATAATTCAAAAGCTGGAGGGAAATGACCGCTACAGTTGCATATTCAAACACTCGTGAAGGCACACACACAAATGCATATTCACATGATTGATTTGTTCTACCGCAGATAAAGCCTGCCGGCGAGGTTTGCGGTCCCCGTGATTGCACATACATGAACATATGACTATGTTGGTTATGTAAACACTGGTCGCCAGGGAAACGGAGGGTCAGCTGGTTTTGCTAACCTTTCCCTCTGCAGGCTAGAGAATGCCCAACCCTCGTTTAGATGCGAGAATATGTGAATAGGCTATTCATATGCAAACCCATGTTTTTGCAAAGTTTGGGATGTGGCCTTAATTTACCAGTTGTTAGAACAACTCACCCAAAACAACCTCTGTCCTCGTATGACCTGGATATCACTGAGTGCAGAGGTGGCCATTTTAGAGGAGAAAAGTCAGTTGTTCACTTCACACCTGAAATTAAACTCTACTTATTAACCACATTCATCCATTTCAAACTTAAGATTTAAAATATCTCCTTTTCTTCCTCTCCATCAGTAGCACAAGCTCCCTTTGGTCTTTCCATCCATCTGACTCACCTCATATATCTCCTTCTGCACCGCTCACTTCCTCTGCTTTTTTAGGTTATACCATCTCAGAAGACATGACATAACCTTCTCTCTTGAAGCCCTGTCTTTATGAATATGAGTTATAGGCACACATTTAGATGTGCATAAAGTCAACAGCATGTTGTAACTGAGCAATGGCATGATGTGATGACAAAAACAGGCAGAGGAGTAATAGAGATCACATGAGGGAGTGAGTAAAAACAGGTTTGCCCATCCCTCTGTTTTCCTGGTTTCTGTCTTATCTCCAGTTCGTTTGGCCCCTCTCCTCTGGCCCTGGATACAGGTATGCAGGTAGGTGGACCTCAAAACTTGTGTGAGACCTAATTCTTTAAAGTGACAGTAATATATCAGAAATAAATTAAAAATAACCATAATAAATGTAGAAACAAATAAAAATGTTAATAAAGTTAACATAAGGCGATTATTATGGCCAAAAAGTTGTAATGAATATATTTAGCTTACAATCAGTGTGTTTACATGCAGTTTAAAAACCCGATTATATTCAGGTTTAGGCAATAATCTGGTTTCTCAATCGTCATGTAAACACCATACCCAGGATAAAACTGGAGCTCTCATACCCCGGTTAACAGACCTAGAGAACTCCTTCAGTCCCCCGATTATTAATGCATGTTAACAGCGTAACCGGGTTAATATCGTGTTTCTCGTCTGTGTATGTTCCCTTGGTTATAACTTAACCAACAAAAAGAAAAAACAACAACAATAGAGGGTTACCTTTAAACTGAGGGAGGACCTCGCCATGGCAAGTGACATCACTACCAAGAAGATCTGTTTCTGTCGTAATTCTGGCCAAAAGTTGGCCATTTTCCCTCCGCTTGTGATTTTGACAAAGGTTAACCGGGAAAAAGCGGTATTCTGCTCAGCTGTATGTTGGCAAAGCACCACCTACTGTACCGGAGGAAGAGTTACTCCATTTTCCCATTCAAAGAGATTTTTACTCAGTTTTGGTTGCATCAGGTTGAGTACTTGCTCTGGATGAAGGGCAAGTTGAAGCATGTAAGGGTAGGGGATGGACCCGCTGGTCTATGTGGCCAGCAGTATTTAGTTCTTCTTTGTTGTTGCTGTTTTTTCAGCACTTGTACATGTAGGATGTTACAGTTGGTCTTTGTGATATTTTCCCGCCCCCTTCTCCACTGTGTTTGGATAGCTGGGTAAAAAATGACAGTGACGGAGGCAGCTTGTTACCCAAAGCTGAACATTATTCAACTCTGGGCGACCAGAAGAACTCTCAGCACACTCAACGCCTCATCATGCTGCTGCTGTCTGAAGAAGAGTGTAAATACACTGCACTCATATTGCAAAGATTTACTTAGGGAAAAAAAATGCTTCGGTGGGCACACAAAAGAACTCCCCGCACCCTTTGACCAATTGATTTCAGCCGATCAAAATTAAATTTAGTTGACTACAGCTCAGCAACGAGCTAACCAAAGTTAGTGACTAGCTGATGAACTGTGTCAAAAGAGAGATAAAAGAAGAGTGAATATTGAATATTTGTTTGTTTAACAGACACACAACTCGAAATGAACGAAATAACAGCCTTAACAACTTAACAACAACTACTAATTGATTCCAATCTAAGACGGGGGAGGAAGCTGTCACTAGCAACTTTACATAGTGTAGTTACACAAACTTTCTTGGAAGCTGTTCAACACAGAAATAAAATTAGTTCAAAAGCCCACCAAGAACATTTCTGGTATGAATGTGGTTTCTGTTACTGCAGAAGGACAACTTGTCAAAAAAGTAGTCTAGTAGTCTAGTAGTTTAGTAATAGTCTGAGGCCAAATCTCAGGTTTGGCCAGATGTCAGCGTGTATCTGCAGTTGTGTTCCTTGCTGGAGTTTGAAGTCTGTTCCGTCCACTCTGATGCATCAGGCCAAGCAGCGGCCCACTGATATACGTAGAAACCGTGTGTGATAAAATGTCCCAAACCACCAACATGACATCACCATGCTCTACAAATCTCTTAATAGACCTCCACCCCCACCTTGTCTTCTTCCCTGCTGCTGCTGCTGTTGTTGTTGTTTGTTAACCCTACCTTTCTTGAAAACACAGCCTAAGTACACATGTTTGCTTCCAGCATTGTCCTGTTTTACAGTTACACAACTTCACACCTGGTAACATGCGGTAATACAAACGCACGTCTTTCTTGCACACAAAAACAAAATTATCTCCAGTTGATTGAGGAATGAGCATTCCCATCAACTTTCCTTATTTAAATTTAGTCAGTTGTTCCAGGAAGCAGGAACCAGAAACCTTACGGTAACAAGCTGGCTTTGATAGCAAGTTGGATTTGTTACCATCCAACACCATGTCAGGGCCAAACATAAGTAATTTCTAGCATTTCATTCAGTGAGGTCCTGCGTCATTGCTTGCATCATTTCTCTTGCAATACCTGATGCCATCATCATAAGAAGACGGAGTGTGCATACAAAGCACCTCAAAGATAGATACTACAAATGAAACCTTTGTTGTGAAGGGTTATACTACTATCTTGAAAGTCAAAGCCAATCCTGAAAGTGTTTTAGAGTACAGTTCATTTTTAATAATGGACTTCAGTTCAATATTTTTATTTTGGTGCCCCACAATGGAAATATGAGAAGACCATGTGGTTTCAATGCACATCACTGCATTGAAACCACATGCCCCCCCCCCCCCATCAAAATTATTTGTAAGAAAATATAAGCGGTTCTTTGGTACCGTTACTTTTCTCTTTTTGTTTTCCACTGCTGATAATACCCCATCAGTGTAGGCGACACAACATGAAACTGCCGTGATATCATCTTCAACGCGACACTTGCTGGATCCTTTCACCGGCAACAAAACAGAGGAACGTCTGCACTTTGTCAGTTGTACGGCTGCTATTTCTTTCCAAATCTCGGCCAACTGAATTAAAAAATTGTGGTCTTTATTGACAGCAGCTTGTCAGGAAGTCCTACCAACATAACAGTATGCTTTAGGGTGTGGCTACCTTGGGATTGACAAGTTGCAAACCCTTCAGCAGCACAACAGCAGCAGTTCCTCCGGCAGTGTCTGGATCCTTTCATTCCCGTACGGCTGTGCACTCTGAAGCATCTGACAGCTCACAACACAATACACAATCCATTTAGTTGAATACAATACTAGACTACAAAAGGTAAAAGGACGATTTGGGTGAAACATCAGCTGTTACGCAGCTGGAATCAGACAGCTGCTGTCCTGATTAACAGTGAAGGGAATCTGCTCCGTCAGACAAGCGTGATCAGGCGACTGTAGCTAAAACAAATTGCACATTTCATGCAATGAGCTGTTCACAGCCTCTGTTGCCAAGGACCTCCAGTGGGTCCTCCACAGGCTATGTTACATCACTCCAAAGCCCTTATTAGTTGTCTCAGTTACATCAGCTTCATACTGACTTTAACAGTCACCAAGCTGTGACCATTTACTGCTTGCACCGTCCCCCAGTCAACAGAGTGGTGGTGCTCCACATGGAGACTGAGTTAAGGCTTTATTGGAGGCTTTCCGAGGCCAAGGGTTGAGCCAGTAAGCTAAACAGATGTTCTCATAAAGCAAATATAATGGTGAGATGTCCAACCTCTGTGTCAGGGAGGAGGTGGGGATAGATTGATGGATTGTAGAAGGGAAGGAAAAGATCGGGGGGGGGGGGTTTGCAGAGTGCCAGAGAATTGGATCGATGGACAGATAGACGATGGGAACTGAGGGATGTGAAAATGCTCTGCAGATTATCATGGAGGAGGAGAACAACAGGAGAGAAGTCAGTCAAAACAGAACCAGCAGATAACAGTCAGCGCAGACATGGTCCAACACACCTACACTTTCTTTCTTTTTTTCTCTTGATTTTTTCTTTGGGATCTTTATTTCCCAGGGCTCTCCTCTCCTACACACACACACACACACACACATACACACTCGCAGAACTACAGGCCCTGTTGAACTTTCTCTCCCAGGTCAAGCGGTGAAGGAGGACAAAGTGGTATCTATGTTCTGCAGTTCATATTTGTGTTGGAGGCGCCACGCGGCCTGAGCTCCATGTTAGCTTGAGGTAATTACACCTATACACCACCAATATCCCCTCCCATTACTGCACACTAATGGGCCTTACTGCTCACACACACACACACGAATACAAATACAATCACAGTCACACACACCACTTTGTCCGGGCGGTAGAGGCCAGTGACAACATCAGTTAGCTTCGATATGTCACGTCAACGTTGCTCGTGTTTTTCTGTGGTCAGACTTAAATCCCCCCCTGGATTTCTTCAAGTGTGTGTGTGTGTGTGTGTGTGTGCATGACAGTTTAATGAGGGATTTCTGCTTCTCACAGTTTTCAGAAAGTTTTGACGTTGTTTTGAGGAGGAAGAAAAAGCTGCATTTTCACCTTAATTTTATAGATAGAGCAAGGTTTTATAGATAGAGCAAGAATTGAAGAAAATTAAGTCAAGGTAGATTTCTCCTTGTGTAAGAGACTTTATAATGATCCTGCAGCTATTATTTAAGGATGTCCCCTGAAAGTATAATATTTGAGTATATTGATCATTTTTAAACAGATTGTACTCATTTTATTTACACAGTTGTAGTTTCTACACCTTGGAGGGCTGCGTGACCATGCATAGACAGTCAGTGTGCAATGTTCTATTTTGTTCCCCAGCAGTAACTGTGAAGTAAGCGTTCCTCCCTTTTATCCTTCTCTGCTCTCACAAGGTAAGATCAGCTGTGGAGCTAGCTGCCCGGAGGAATAGAGGATTTGCCAGGTCAGGCTCCAAGATGACATTATTGTCTTCCTTCTGCTTAAAGGTGGTGAACTTGCATCTTGCAGCAACTTACTCTGCTATAAAGTCTGGCATTTGTTTGATGGTTTCTAGTTTAAAACAGACAACAGTAGCGGGGCAGAAGTAGCAGAGAATGCAAGCGTTATCCCTTTAATAGCAGAAGACAGGTCATGAATCTTTACAAATTCATTTGTCACCTGGGGAGACAATCTGGAACAAAGAGCACATGTGAATCTTGAAGCATTGTAAGAGTTGTTGCCAGCGTCTCATTCTTTGATTCCTTTGAAAATAAACTAACTTGATGACTTTGAGAACTTTTCGCTCTGTGCTTCATGGCTGGGAAAGGTCTGATGAGGTAGTAAATAACTAATGATTTATGCACTTGATTCCATAGCTGCACCTCTGTGTCTCCTCTGCAAGTGGGAATCAAAGCCAGGTATGTGACGAGGTCAGCCGCCCTCTGATAACAGGTTATATAGATATTTGGATATTTGTGTGTTTCAGCCTCTGGGATCTAGGCTGATTCGTTCTAGTTTATCCACAGCAATGAATCATGATTAGATGATACTCAGCAACTGCTCTGATTAAACTCAATTCAGCATATCTGAGCAGCCGATGGTAGCCAACTCAGACTTCCAAAGTAGTTATTTTAGAAACTTTGGTTTTGTTAAACTTTTGCTTTTTTGACCTCAATAAAATTGAGATGTGGTCCTTGTCTGCAAAGATGAATGGCCTCTGCATTTCAAATAAATACGTCACCTCTCTTTCTTTTTGCCGAGCAGTCGCTCACACACACATGCTCCTATTCTCCCAGATGGAAGTGGAGCTCTGAGGCTCTCCATGTAAACACAGGTTGGAGACAGTGGGGTCAGATTGTCTAATAGCAAATCCAGCTGACTGTGTAACTGATCCACTCCACATGATCAGTAAAACACATATTATTAGGCATGCATGCATACCACAGACTGTTGATATGTACAGCCACTGAATATGACTAACATTAATAAAAAATGCAATACGGATAAAACACTGACGATGCATTTATTGAGTCCAAATTTTGAAATTGAAAAGCCATTGAATTTCTAGCACTGAATATTCAGTGCTAGAAATTCAATGGATTTTCAATTTCAAAATTCTGATGACACAGATTTACTTCCATTATTATTTTACTCATCGAGTATTCAACCGATTATTCCATCGATTAATCCAGTTATCTTAAAAGAAACACATTTGCTTAAATACAGAGCAATAGTAAATTCAGAAAATAGAAAGAGCATACTCTTAAAATGAACAACAAATTGGTTTCTATTTCGAAAAAACAACTAAACTGAATACAATAATACCTGCTACCATGTTGACATATTGATGTTGTGCTATTGTGGTAAGCTAGTTGGTTTGTACAGTACACACACCACATAGTTTTTTCTTTAGTTTCAGTTTGAAATGATCCAAAACTTTGGACACTTTCATTCGTATTCTCTAGACTGTCTTCCAGTGGCGCTTCCAGGAAATTTTGACTGGAGTGGCCAAGGTGGGACACAGAGCTAGAATGGGGTGGCCATGGCAAAGCCAACCTGAATGAATGGCATGTGATATGCGTTATTAATTAATGCAGAGATGATTCATAATGTAATCCCAAAAAAATCATTTTAGCATCCATTGTGATGTTTGTATTCAAGACCGGGTTGATACAAACTAGAACAGCACTAATATGCATTTACCATACCATTCAATATTTTCTTCTCCAATTTCACCTAACACAGCTTCTGGGAAGCTTGATTAATTAAATCAGTAATTATGTTCAGGATAGGCTATCCATTTGATCTGTTTCCAGTTGAATAAACCCTGACCACTTTTTATTTAGCTTTGATACAATTTTTCATTGAAATTATGCTGGAATTAGATATTTTGTTTGCATGATGTTAGCAAAGCTAATGCTAACTGCTGGTTGGTTTCCAGTCGTGCTAGCAGACTAGTAACGTGTAGTTCTTATTGGCAGCCCCCTAAAATTGCCATTGCTCTCTTCACTTTGCGTCTCTCTATTTTCTCTCTCTTCCTCCACTTTGTAATCAGCGCCATCACGTCTTCTTCACGGCATGTGTCCACCATGGGTGTGGTGTCCACAACGTAAGCCCGCTGTTACTAGTTTCTTGAGGAATCTTTTCAGCCCTATTTCCATGACAACTGGAAATGTAGAAAAATTAGTGGAAATGTTATAAAACACAAGCAGTTATAGCTTGGCACCTCTGTAATGTATGAATGTCAAGGGGGCACACACATACACAAACAGGCACACGGTAGCTTCTGGGGTGTAAATGTGACTGGCCTGCAGCCAGCTCCACACACTAAATATAACAAAGTGGTAGTCCAGCATTGAAAGATCTGAGCCAGGGCGTAACTTAGTGCCTCTTTGATTCTGAATTGCACTCTCGTGTAAATAAATCAAACACATTAGCCACAAGATGGTGGGGTTTTCTCTCTCTCCTGTGTTTATCGTGCACCTCTACTGTGAGCTCTGGTTAAAGTCATGCAAGAGATGGTGAGGGAAGCTATATAACAACAATATCAGGTGATCATGGAAGCTCTAAATATATGCTCCTGCACATATAGAGGACACACAAAGAGCACAAATAAGAGCTGTTTGTAAAATGTAAGATCTAAATGAAGACGATGTCCTCCGAAAGTGCTGGAGTCATTTTCAGAAAGAGTGTGAATGGGTTGCTCTCACAGCCATTTAAATGATCCAGTGTTACCTTTTTTAAATGAGCAACTCAATCATTAGAAGGTGTCATTGTCTCAAGATTATGGATCTGGCACTTAATCTGCTGCCTACCTGCATAAACAGATCAGGGATCAGCTTAATGACACATTTAAGAGGGCTTCATCAATTTGAATTTGCAACAATTTTTATTATTTTGATTTGTAATTGCTGCCAGTACCTAGGTGAGTTTAATGACTGTTCTACAATATATAATATAGGGCTGCACAACCACCACAGCAAGAGGGTTCTGCTGTCCAGCTTGGGCCCTTTCCTGTGGTGTTGCATGTTCTCCCTGTGTTAGGGGGGGTTTTCTCTGGGTTCTTCAGCCTCCTCCTACAGTCCAAAGACATGCTTATCTTGCACAGCAGCTGAATGTCACACAAAAAACACCCTGTTAGGCTCTAAGTGATGCTTGTGTGTACAAGAAAAATTTAATTGTTTAACTCCTATCTCCTGCGTTATGCGGCCTATGCAGCGCTGGGATCATTGTTTCACTTAGACCGTTTTTTGCGGATGCACACCACTCCATTCGGAAAAGGCTGAGAATAAGTTTGCGATCATTTCACACTTAAAAAAGAAGCCAACAAGGTGCGACGTATCCACTGTTAACTATAAATGTTATACCACAACAGCATGACATCGATGATTCAGTGTCTGAGCAGTAAGCAGCCCATTGTTAACGTCCCTTCACCGCTTCGGTTTAAGGAGGGCGGTTGCCATAGTTATGGACAAACGAGAAGAGAATGCGTAACGTAAGCTATCCTCGTGAATGCATCTAAGTATTTTTTTAATGACAGTGTTAAAAATAACTTCTCAAACACACAAACTCACACACACCCTTGTTAGGTTACCACACCAAACAGACCTACCCGAGACATATATATTTTTACGCAAAATTCAAATATATATTTTTTCTTCCGCTTAATCAATGGAATAATTGGTAGAATACTCGATTACAAAACGATTCGATAGCTGCAGCCCTAGATGGGTGTAACAAACCATGTGACAAGTCAGGTTAAAGACACGCATGTTAGGTTTATTGCTAACTCTAAATTGCTGGTGGTAGGTAGGTGCGACTGTGAGCATGATTAGCTGTCTTTGAAAGTCTGGCAACCTGTCCAGGGTGTACCCCGTCTCTTGCCCAATTCCGGGGGGGCCCCTTGATATAGATCATTTTGAGCCTTTTGAATGAATTCAAAACAAGTATATGCCATTGGAAACCATACCATAATTGGTGTCAGTTTTACTGCTTTGGTTTTCTGCACTGAGAGCAAAGCTTTTGGCTCTTCTACTGTAACAATGTTGTCTATAGCTGATCAGTGAAAAATGCCATTAGTGAGGCATCATCCCAAACCAATGAATAAAGAGTAGCCTAATTATATACAACTCTCCGTAAGTTCATGATGGCTTCAGTCCAGGCTGTAATTAATAGTGGTCAGGACTGTCACCTCACAGCAAGAAAGTCCTTGGTTCCAATCTACTGGCTTGTCTGTGTAGAGTCTGAGAATGACTGATAATTTGCCAATTGCGTTTGCTGGAACACATGACCAAGCCGGAGGTACGGGAGGGATAAGGTCAAACCACAGCTAGAAATAGCAACACTTAATAGGCTAAGACTTTAGTCAGACAACAAAACACAGCCGGGTTCTCCTTTTTTTCTCTTTCCTCAGTCTGTTACATATCCTCAGCTTTTCTCTCACTTTCTCCTCCTTTTACTCCACTGTCACTGTCTAAATAGAATTTTAGGAGAATACCCTCTTACAATTACATTGTAAATGATTTATTCTGTTGATCAGTACAGAATATGTGGAGCATCCCTAGTGAACACTGCCAAGGAGGTAATGTTTTCAGTCCACTATATTTGTGTTTGTCCGTTATAAAGATATCTAAAAATATGTATAATAAAAAAACAATAACTACTATATTCCCTGAAACATTGGATCCGTCACATTTCTGCATTGTGCAAAGCCCTAATATTCCTCAGCAGGATGGTATAGAAATCTACCTGAAAAAACTATAAAACTATTTTCTATTCTTAAAACTATAAATTTATATTCATAAATTTAGGAACAGATGAGGAGACATTTCGTTGGATACTGAATTGGCGACACTAATCTTCAAACTGCTGATTGTATAGATCTTCTGTGCTGCCGGGTTAAAGATGTGTGTGACACTTAATTCACTTTATTAAATGCCTTCAAAGTCTTCACAATATATATTATGCGAGCTGGACAGACATGGATGTAAACTGCAACTTGACTGGTGGGTGAAGGCAAACAACCACAAGACGGTAATTCTAGTTATCTTCAATTCACATACTAATCAATCTGAAGTTTACCCTTTGGCCTTTGCTGTATTTGTCTACTAATTCTGAAATGTATTGAACCTCTTACAATGATTCCTGTCCTGGCCTCATTTTGTCTCATTATTTTCAATGGCAATAGTGTTCCGTTACATCTGTTTCCTGCCAAGTGGAAGAAGTTAAAAACACTTTAATGTTCAACAAAAAAAAGAAAAAGAAAAGAGCGAAAGAACCACACTTTAAGTACGTTTTCAATACAGTTGCTTGGCAACAGCAGCAGCGACAGGCACCGCCAGTGCTTTTAAACTTGCTTCCTTTAAGCCAAAAGAAAGAAGTGGCCAGTGGAGAATGAGGCTAAAACTTCCTGTAAGTGAAGGACGTTATATGAGGTGGAAATCCAGGTCTTGAGGGGTTGGCATACAAATGTAAGTGGATAGAGGGCACTTGCATGCAAACCCATATATATGAGGGCACATGTGAAATGTAAGTTTGAAGACTTTTTCTATACGTAATCTTGAAAACTAAAACTGGGTTATTGCACATTGTAGGAGCACTCTACTGTATTGTTGCATTTAATCTGGGCATTTCAATGTCTTCTTAAATGCTGGTAATTTAAAGATTTCTCATTTGCTCAGTTTTTGCATTATGAATTACAATGTATTCTCTCTAAACCCAAGGGTCAAACGATGCCTGTTAAGCATAACGTGGGGTCCTCATGACACCCTCATCTCGTCTGCCCTCCTTCTCACATTATAATCCCAGCCTTCCTTTCCCTCTTATCCCCACAGCATGCTACGAGTTGTGTTTCATGCTGCTGGAGACTGGTGTTCATTTTGTGGCAGACTTCGAGATTTCCCTGTTGATTTTGTCTTTCTGATAACTGACTCACAATATGACTAAAGCAGGGGGATTTAGTACGCTTGTGTATTTTATATTCAAGTTTATTCGTTGGAGTGTGCACGCACGTATGGAACATAATCTGGCAGGATAACACACTGTATTAAAGAGGATCCAGACAAACGACCACCCGCCGTGTAGGTAGTAACTTGAGCAGGCATATAAGATCTACAGTGGAACCCACTGTTTCCAATATTGGCTGTGTTCACGCAGCTGAAAATGTCTCAATTCTGTTGTGTTTATTCTGTATCACATTATTTAACACATTTTACATGTTGTTTTTAAAAAGCAAAAAACAAATAAGGGTTATTTCATTTCTGATTTATTTTGATCAGATATATTTCTGATACAAATCTGGAACCTGAGGTATTAAACATAAATTTCTTTAAAATAAAATTTAAATAAGTGATGTCTAAATTATGAATGAGTAAATTGTATGCCATTTGCCTGCTTACAGATCAGCCATGTTGTAATTAATTTACACAAAAAACCAAAGACAAAGACAATGTAACTGGTGTTTGTGGAAATACTTCAATTCCATCAAGACCTGGGCTCACACACTCAACTAATGTAGTTAAATTTGACCAAGCCTCAAGAAAAATTAGGATAAATAAAAACCTGAAGTTAGGAGAATATGATTGATCAAATTTCATAGGAATCCTCATATTTGTCAAGATATTTTAGTCCAGACCAAAGTGGACAGCTACATACTAGCATAGCTACAAATTAAGATATAATCTTTGACATCGCCTGTATGTTTTTGTTTACTGATGCTTGATTACTTTTCAATATACAGTCATAAATCAAGACTATGCAACCTTTGAAAGAAGAAAAACATATTCCTATTACAAATTAAAACATTTATTCATGAATGATAAAAAATCACTCATTTATCTATTTGGTCTGCAATGATCAGTAGCTTTCGTTAGCTAATTTTAACTCCTGTTAGCAGACATCACTGAGTCAGTTTTGACATTTTGACTGACTTTTCTCTACTTGTTTTACTGATACAACATCCATTTTTCCTTTTTTAGTGGTGTGGCCCAGCCAAAGTGACATGCTAGCTTTAAAGCAGAATACTACTGTATATATCTATATCTAGCAGATGTGCACAACATTAGCATTCATTGGGTGTTTCGTCAGTTCCCATCTGATGCATGCCAGTCAAACTCTTTCACTGCCAAATGCTAGTTGCTAACTATATAGTGCTTGGTTCTGGGCAGGTAAAGTATAGTGGGTTTATCAGAGCTTTTATTATGTGCTGTAAAGCTGAGGGGAACTGCACAGTGAGCCTTTCATATCACACATGGTCCATTGTTAGTTCATATACATAATATTGATTAGTGCAGCTTTAAGGTCTATAGTGTAAATGTAGCAATAAATGTGGATGATAATCGGGGCAAAAGAAGGCAATTAACCTGGTTATTACCTCCATGTCAACTCCACTATAAATAAAGTTTTAATAGAATTTAGGTTTTTTTACACACAAGGACATACAGTAGGCCTACAAGCATGTGCACACACATTGAACAGTGCACTAATGACCCCCCCGTGGTTCATTGACACAGTAGCACTTTAAAACAACCCAAACCTCCCCATTTCCTACCAGTCACTCTAGAGTTATAGCCATATCATATTCACTATCTGCCTCTGCAAGTATAAGTTCATCGTACTTTGTGCTCTGAGTAACAACCAGATGTTTATTTTCATCCCAGACTTGGCGCAGGGAAAAGAGAAGTCAGTGCTGACATGTTGTAAACACCCAGATTGGATGCTAGATTGAATGGTGTCACTGAAACCGGACCTCTGTGTAATGATAGGTAATCACTGAGTTAACATGGTAGATTACATGATTCAGACGCCAGTGGAAGATGGCGATGAAACCCAGATCCAGGTGGGGACGACGTTCACACAAACTAAATACACACATAAATGCATACATGCCTAAATGCATGAGAAACCAACCCTACGTCCACGTACGGAACAAATGTGTAGGGTTTGTTTGACCTTCAACCTATCCACGGATCCAGCTCCATGCTTTCAGTAATAGGCCTCCTCTTCCAGTAAACTCTCTCCTTTTCCTTCCCGTAACTTTGTGTATACATGGTCTTCAAACCACAGAACGGCACGTGATGGAAACTGATGAGAAAAAAAAAATGAAGATGGAGTGACTAGTCATGTATTGGCTGGGAAAAAAATGACATGTGAAACATTTTGTCCAGGTCTTAAAATACAATAGTTAGAAAAGATGAACATGCTGAATCGATTATCACCAACAGTAGTTCTGCCATAAAAGGAAACCACGCCATTCTCCTGCCTCTACTTTGTATTTATGCTGGAAAAGCAATTGAAAGTAGTCAGGATTTGTCTCAACGTCATACCTGAAAACTGTCAAAAAAACAACCCCAAATCCCATCATTTTCCAATCTAGCGTTGTATAAATGCTCATGGTGAGGCTGTGGTGTGACCTCGGTGGCCAGGTCATTAGTAAGCATCTTACCTATTGGCTGCTCGTCACAGCAGTGGTGGGCTATGGATCCTGTTAAATCTCCAGGGAGGGTTGTAACAGTGCAGAACAACAATAGGGCCGATGCTGTGTTTAGTCTGCGTCTGTGGGGGCTTACAGCAGATTTTGCACTTTGAAACAAGACCCCGGCTTTCTACCAAAGACTTTAAGACTCTCTTGCAGCTAGCTTATTACATCTTAGTTTACTTTTCATCTGTGTCCAAGGCACACACAAACACACACATCATCACACCCAGACCGAAACCAGAAGCATAAGTTCATATTCACTGCTTCTTAATCTCCCCTGGCCATCTCTTGGTGCTGCTTTGCTCTTCTTAGGGAATGTATGAAAATTACTGGGGTGGGCTGAACCTAAGACCACCCCCCCCCCCCCACACACACACACACACACACACACACACATATTATTAATATTTACTTTGGGCCCTCCCCTTAACATTAAAAAAATCTCTGAGTATCTCAAAATAATGTGACACCCATTTAAATGATATCAAGGCTCAGCAATATTAAGGGGTGGTCACTTAAAGTGAGAGGACAGGCTTCATTTAGCCCACCTCAGCTGCACCCATACTCCATCTCTTTACTTTTGGATCAGTTGTTAGCAGGTGGAGCCAGGCACTGCCAAGATGGCGAGGGGCAGAGCTGGAGAAAAACCATAATGGAGGCTTTGTCCTTTTTATACGGTCACTTGGACAATCGGACAATGATAACACAAGTGCACAAAGAATTTTAGATACTTTATTCTAATTTAAATATTAAATGCAATATTAATTTTCACATAGCACCCACATCACACAATATAGTCAGAGTCAGTGTCGGTTGGGGCAAAGGACTATAAGTTTGAAAATGAAAAAAAATCTGTGGGTGTGGAGTTAGAAAGAAGTGGTCTTACCAGACCTCTGTAGTCCGCATCTCATCACTGGTAGAGGCTTGCAACTCTAGGCTACATTAGCTGCAACTAGCATAACGTTGCTGTAACATAACAGAAACCTTGCACGTCCAAGATCATAATTTCTTTAATGGTGTTACGTTTTTCTGACAGTTTGAGGATCCAATAGTGTAACACGATTTAGTCACGAGCTCTTTTTTTAAGTTATTTTTTGGCTGGATTTTAATTTCCCAACCAGAGGTGATGAGGTGTGCGGTGATGGTGAGGAAGTTTTCAGTGGAACGGGAGGTCCACCCATCAGTTGTAAGTGCAACGGCTTGTGCAGTAGACAGCTTTTGCTCCACAACTGCTGGTGCACACTCCTGCGCATATGATGGGAAACTGTATCGTGGCTCAAGCCCTTTGCGCATTGATGTGGATATGTGTATATGCCAATCACTTCGTCCCGTGCCGGGACAGGACGAATACATACACGGTTACACCCCTACTTTTCATTGGTTAAAACTTTATAAAACCCAAACACAGACGTAAAAAGTGACTAATAGCAGTAATTTTTGAAGAAAAAGAAAAGTGACAAAATATGGAGATACAGGGTTTCTGCCTTGGTTTTCTACAGTGGAGATAACAAAATTGTTGCTGTAAGTTGAATTGTGGGTAATATAGGCGCAAAGACGAGAAGATGAGCGAATTAACTAAAAGAGGTATCTGGTTTTGCAGAGTTGATTTAGCTACTTTTTAAAACAAAACACAACTGCCCATCATGAGACCATGTTATGCTAAATGTAAAACAGATCATGCACTCTCTTAACAATCCCTAACATATTCAAGAAGCTTTCTGTTCTTTTATATACAGAAAAAGTAAAAGTAGAAGCTCATGCAGACTAGTGAAAAATATTGTGCTCTCTGGAGATTTAACTTTCAATCACTATTAACACAAATGCACATTGACACACTGATCCTATTAGCTTCTATAAGTTACAAGCCGCAACAGCGACACTGTTTTTGTGTGTCTGTGTGTGTGTTTCATCATGGTAAAATGTGGTGCTGGAGACACCTACTGTATGAATTTGAAAATCTGAACAAGGGGCGTGACATAGGGTCTTGACCCCCACCCAACTTTACACCCCTGGCCCATTAACCATGCAAGATACAGTCCCAAAACTTTACAGGTGTAGTTCAACATCCCGCTTTCCCAGGAAATTGAGCCCCCTCCCGCCAGCCAAAGGAAAAAACTGCCCTCCCCCTTTCCGGACGCCCCTCCCCTCCCTCCATAATTTTCATACTGTCTCTTAAACTACCCCGAGAAGGTGTTACGTAGCAAGGCAGGTATGCAGGTTGGTTTAGAACAACTGGCCTGTCAGACCAAACACACACACACACACACACACACAACATTTAATACTTGTCTCTGTCAGACATCTTCTGGTTTCTGTGGCTTCTCGGCAGTCCAGAGGAGCCTTGTCTAAATAAATGTCAACTTGTGACCAGGGTTTTAAAAAACCCACAGCAACATACTGATGGAGATTCAGCCTTGTCAATCACGTCATGCATCCGCCTGCCCTGAGGTTACGAGCGACGACTCTGGTGGGCTCCCCCACCATCACCCCCTCCCCGTCCCTCCGTCCTCCTGCCATAACAATGGGGAGGGATGTGGAAGTCCAAAACACACAAATGATCAGGTGCTGAACATTTAGAGCGCTTGTGTCTAACAGCTAAGCCCCGGGGTCTAGCTGTTTTAAGGCCAAACCACCGTTTTTTATTTTTGTAAGACAGTGCTCAGTCCTTGGCTGATTATTTTTAAGGCTGGGGGAGTTGAGGCTTCTGTCTGGCTTGTGGTGGAAAGCTATAATAAAGCTTACCTTTACCGCACTGCTGAACCAGAGCGAAAAGGGAGGGTGGATGCTTATTGTCTGGGTGCCGATACTGACGTCTTTTTACACGTGTTACTGGCAGCGTCACTTTCATTGTGTCATTTCCACTTTAGAATACAAATGGAGAGTAGTTCAAATTTTGTATTAGAGAGGAGTTGATTCAATTGCATGGTCATTTTGGAGGCCTCAGTTTTGTACGGCATTATACTGAGAGATGTTTCTGTTATTTAGCCTACCTGTATTAAAATAAATTGGACAAACTAATAGAAACACAAGTTGAATCAACTCCTCTCTAAAAAAAAAACCTTGAATATTATACACTTTAGAATTTACTGCAAGACTGTTCAATTAGACATCGATTTTAGGTAGGTGCACCCAATAAACTGACAATGTAGTGTACATATTAATTGTGACATGCCTTCAAGAGAACAAAGTAATTTATTAATTTATGTTCAGTACTTTGCATGGTTTCTATCCACCTTATAAACATACCATAATTTACAAAATGAACATCATGCAGTGTGGAAGAAGGCTAATTTAGGACAATAAACTTATTGGGAAAATGTTTACTGAGGTAATAAATCCAGTGAGAAGTAGGCTTATTTTCTCATTGACTTCTATACAATCTGATATCTTTCTGGAGCCAGTGGAGTTTCCCTCTGTAGGCCATAAGAAAGAATGAAGGTTAAAGGCACCTCACCATCGGCCCAGAAGGTACGTTCATTATGGCTCAGCCCAATGTTCTTTCCGTAACCTTAACCAATCTCACTCATCAGGCCTAAACCCTAGCAACCCAACCAATGATTGCAACGAATACTAGCCAGTCAGACACAGAGTAGGGTGGGTCTTGCCTTCGCCAACATATGAAGGTCAGATAAGGTTATTGTGCATAATAATTAGCCATCTGCTACTGTTTGGCAGAGGTTTTTTTTTTGACAAACAGCCCTTCGGAGCAAGGTTTGTTTTCGGGATAATGGTCTGTCAGCTTTTGGTGTTAGGGGATATTTATCAGACTATTGGGGCTTCTTAACTATGGGTAGTTGCTATTGCCAATGGATGGCCACATTCTTTTCATTCTTTTCTTTTCTTTTCACATTCATTAAAAACCTACATCATAGCTTTTGTGCAATTAATCCGTGCATCAATATATTTATTGTAACTGCTTGCCATGAATTCTTTTACACATTACACATATTACGCAGCGATCCAGCAACATTTTTTTTTTCGAGATCTGAGATTTAGCATCTTGTAAAAAGGCGTGATTATTATAACACTGCAACAAAGATCACCTGTAGTCCCATTCAAAACTTAACTTCTCTTAATCCTGATGAAGGCAGATTCACTCCTTCCATTCTCACTTTTCAGCCATGTTGGCCAGTGGACAAAGGAGTTATTTTCCTTGTTGAACATACACACAGAAACAAACCACATTCACATACAGTATAATGCACACTCTGAGTCCAGCCATGTCCAAGTTTAGCTGAACCCTGATTAACAGTGTCACTCTAAATCACAAGGTTGATTTCAGCACTAAACCAGACCTGAGGCTGATTGGGGAGGCATGAAGAAAATGACTAAAAGAGGGGGAGGGAGTGGAGGAGAGAAGGAGGAAATGGAGAGGAGGAATAGGAAAGTGGAAGGACTAGAGCTGAAGCAGCAGAAATGTAAAGGATGAGGCCGAGGTTAGGAGAAGAGGTGGGCGAGAGGACAACAATCAGGGAGCGAACTGTTACATAGAAGAAAAAAAACACATGGATTTCCTTCAACACGTCATTTTGTTGTCAGGGAAAACCCGTTAAACCGAAACACATTTCTCTGTGATATATTTCGAAAGCGTCAAAAACATTTACTGCGCAGTAAACTTTTTGGGACAATAATCGAACTTGACATTTTGAATTTAATTAGACGGTGTGAGTTTGTAGCAACGGTAGCAGCAAGTGTGCAGAGTGTTTGTCTGTACACATGTTCCTACTTTATTGTGAACTCTGCTGACCGCACTTTAAAAACGCACAGCAGTTGGGCCAAAATCAGGACGCCAATAAAACTGCTGCAGGTAGAGAGACAGAAAAAGAGGGAGAGAGCGCGAAACAGCTGGGTTTATGTGGATTAGCTGTTCATCTAAAGGTCACGAGTTTGATTCCTACTGCACCCAGGCCACTGTGGGTCTGTCACCAGGCAGTTGCATCCATATCAAAACATTTCATTTTAAAACACACAACTTTTGCTCTCTTCACATCTAGCGTCCAAATTACTCCGGCATTTAAGAACGCTTTAAAATGAGACATTGAAAGACCGTGCTGCTGAACCAGTTTTAGTTTAGTAAACTTTAGGATTGTGTTTTAGTCTGGAAAGACATAAACGGACACTTTGGGAAACAATGAAAAAGGCAACCACGTTTGCTTCCTGATTGGGTCCTTTAAGTCCGATTCGTCACACCCTTTTCTTGTGACCCTTTCCTGAAAGAGAACAAATGACATTGGCTACTATTGCGCAGGAGGTAAGCTGTTATTCAAGCAATTTTCAACAATATCTGTGTCCAGCGATGTTATCAGCACTGAGCACTGGTTTCTGGTCAGGCTGGGAAAAAAGGAAAAAAACAAATGCATGGCAACCAACTACCGAATAGACAATCTGCTTCCTGTTAACACTGGTACACACATGCCCTGTGTACTTGAATGGTCGTGTGATATGCATTTTCAGGACTGATAGCATGGACGGAGAGTATTTCTGAAACGGTGCTAAAACCCTTTTGTGTACAGAGATCGTTTTAATTCCTGATGCTAAGAGAGGAGCTAATTGTAAAGGTCGTTCTGCACTGTTTTTTTTAGAGGCAGTGGTGGAAAAAGTATTGAAATCAGAAGCTGTTTCCTCCTGACTTTATGTTGAGCAAGGCTAACAACGTCCTGGCTCTGCTTTTTTTTTTACCAGCCATGATGCTGGTATTGTGTTCATCTTTTGAGTCTCTGTGCGTGTATGTGTGTCATTGTGGCAAGATGTGGTCCTGGAGACATCTACTGTAGAAGGAACTACCATCAAGGCAGTTTTGAGTTTTCTTTCTAGATGTTAGTGTTGATGTTTGTCTGTAGATAGATTGCTCACTGAGATAGCATCACAACCGTGCAAGATACAGTCACACAAAGTTACAGGTGTGTAGTTGAGATCAAAATGAAGGCAGAGTTTGAAGATGGATGTGGTCTCGAGTTTAGATTCTCTGCCTGAGCCCGACCCTGACCCGACTCAGGGTTAAATCATTGCTTTTTGGCCTAATCTGAAGAGAAAGCTATGCCATACACAGAAATATTATAGGCCTATATATATTTAGCAGAGTAGGCCTAAGTAACAAATGTGTACAAAGTTGCACAAAGTAAAAAAAAAAGAAAGACGGCATATGTTGCAGCGCACAGTGTCTCTTCCACTCGCCCGCATCACACCGGCCTACTGCTGTGCTGTGCAGCTAAAGTGCAACATGGAGCTTGGAGATGTAAAGGATCAAATAAAAACTTTTTATCAAGTCTGGAGGAAAGTCTTAGGTATGGAAGCATTTCAAACAAGTGGCAGTGACAACATATGTGTCGGCTTTGTCCAGTGCATTACAGCAGTTCACGTTTCTTCATTCAGATCCTTTTGTGATCAATCCAATTCTGAATAATTCTATTCTGTAGTTCAAAATAACAGCCCATTTATTTAAAAAATTGGCGGGTTGAAATCGGATTGTTCTGAGTTAGTAGTGTAGAGTGGGGGGGCGGGGGGGGGGGGGGGGTGTAATGTAGTGTCCTCATAATGTAGGAAAGGGACCTGGCACCCCCACTTCACACCCCTAGACCAACAACTGTGCAATATGCAGTCACAGAACTTTACAAGTGTGTAGTTGACATTAAAATGAAGAACAATTCAGAGATGGGTGTGCTCCGAGAAAGGGTGCTTAGGGTAGGAAGGGTAGGAAGTAGGGAAGGGGCCATTTTACACCTGGTGTGATGCCACCGCAAGGTGGTCTCTAGTGTAACCTGCTGACACAATGATGATATCAATCAAAAGTCAAAAAGTGTATTCCCCAAAATATTGAACTATGTAATACAAATAGCATCAAATACATTTGCCCATGTGAAAATCAAACATAAAGCAATCCATTTATTTATTTTTAGAGCTATTTTAGGTGAGTAATAATGTATTTATTTGCAGCAGGATGATTTTTAACCACACCCATCTCGACGGAAAGATTGTTTTATATTATTTCATGTGAGTTTACTAATGTCCTAAGCTGTCAGACAGGCCACACATATTAAATATAAAGTTAAAAAATATATAATTTTCTAACTTGGGAGAACATGTGAATCACCTTCTGTCAGCGCCACAGCAAAATACTGACCTGGGGAAATAATCACGTATGTATTCTCACTTATTTCAACAAACCAATAACTTACTCAGGTAAAATGTTGATGACATTTCTGACAATCATTATCCAAAGAAACTGAATGAAAAGAGTTTTGTTAGAAAGTGATGTAAGCATCAAGAATAACAGGAGGAAAGAGGAAAGAGAAAGTGTTAATAAAAGAGAGAGGAGGGGAAAGACCAGAAACAAGTAGGAAACCTCCGGTAAATGTCAGGAGAGCAAATGTGTGACGTCAGTCTGGAAGGTGACACCTCTGGACCAATGAAAGTTTCCACTACACAGACACACACACAAACACACACACACACACACACACACACACACACACACACACACACACACACCAGTGTTTGGGTTGCTATGTGTTTGTTGGGCAGGTTGAGAGGTGTGTGTGTTGCGTGAAAGGAGGGGTGGACTTCTAGAAAAGACATGGTGACTGTTTGTGGCATTGGGTGGGTATATAGGTGGTGGCATGGGTGTGTATGGGGAGGAGTGACTGTGAGTGTGTGTGTGTGTGTGTGTATGTAAGGGTGTATGAGGGCGTGTCAAAGGGTGTGGCACATAAAAGTGTGTGTTTATGTCCTGGTGGCACGCAGCAGCCGTCTGTGCATAAATAGGAGCATGTCAATGGCAGGTAAAGTGACGGTGATGTCATGGGTTATTTTCCAATATGTGTGTCTATATTTGTCTGTGTGTGTGTTCCGTGCGTGGATTTGCAACGTCACTTTAACACTCTTGTTTTCCCCTGTTTGTGTGTGATCCTGAACAAGACAAACCCGGTTTTTTCTCTTCTTGAAGCTCTACAGATGATCAACAGATGACTGCAGGTCATTATAATTGGTTTGTACATATCTTATCTCTGGGTTTGGTGGAAGAATACTAAAAAAAGAGGATATATTTGCAGAGTTGAGACATACTGGAAAGTGAAAGGGAATGGGAATGTAGTTCAGTCAGACAACTCTGGATCCAGGTTCAGAAATCCATTTGGCGGCAAAGTTTTGTTTTCTGGGTGACCAGTCCAAACAACAAACACACCAAAGCGTATGTTTTCTGTTGTTAGTGTGGGTATGGTGACACTCTTAAACGAAACAAAGACCCCAGAACTGAAGGAATGGGTACGTGGTAGAATAAGTGGTGATTAGGAGGGAGGGGAGACTCCCTGGGAGAAGTTCTGGACTTACATTAAAATGTAAATAGGCGAATAAAAAATAAGCCAAAACATTTTTTTAATGTTCACATACATCAAAATACTGTTAAGTAGGTTAGTTTTGAGTAATTAGCATTATTACAATGTACACTTGCGTCCAATATCCAATACTATGCACTGCATACTATGCGTAAAGAGAACTGGATACAGTATTGGAGGTGAAACCCCTTATGACTGTTACACATGAAGCAAAAAAAATTCAACTTCCACATCTAAAAAACAAACCCAGGATGAGCGGCACGACATCCACACTGTATGGCCCATAGAGCTGGCACACTCTTCTAACTTGAATGGGGATTAAATTATATTTCATCGTGAGGCTCTTCCAAAGGTTATTAGACTGAAGGGATCAAATTCTGATATCACCACAGGGGTTTTGATGTCTCTTTCACCATGGAAGTCAATGGGAAAAGGGATTTCTGGCATCATCGGACCATTGAAGTAACTGTAAAAGCTAGAATTCTGCCACAAACCAATGAAAACAAATTGAACCACTTTTATCTCGCCCATTTAACATTGAACTGTTGATAGATTTGGATGATATCCTTCTGCATCATGTCCCACCACAACACTCGCTTTTAACAGTAACAACTATACATTCAGTAAACAACAAAATTCTCTTAACATAATGAATCCACATTCTAGGTCAGATAGTGGTCGTATTTAGATATTTATCTTTCCATGCTGATTTTGAGAGTAACAGCTCCTGTGCCATAACCAAGCCCTCACCACAGTGACTTCCTGGTTGATCCCACATGGAGGTTCACAGAGTGTCCACTAGTTAGCACAATAGAGCAATTTCTCATTGACCCCCATGTTAAACAGGCTGTTTGCACAGCATAAATAAACCTGTTCAAGGCCTGGTACACAAAAACATTCTAGTCTGTATGTTTAGGTCATATCTCCATGACAACACTGAGGGGGATGAATTTTTTTATACCAGGCTAGATTTTATATTGTAGGAGTTAAAAGTTTAGAAATAATTTTAATAATAATTAGAAATAACGGCCTCTGGAGTGACAGCTAGCAGCTGGCCCTCACTTCTCCTCGGAGGTAAACGTCAGCCAGATGGACGTATCTCCCTCCTCCCAACGTCACATCAATGCCCTTTTTTGGTAAGAGGAAATGAGGCGGAGTCAAAGTCTGACAAGATAGCGACTCCCGTAGGTGAGTACGATTGATTCAAAATGAAGGAACAGACCCACCCAGGTACGCTACGTCCATTTTTTATACAGTCTATGGCCATAATGCACTAATGTATATGATGAAAGCTGTAAAGTAACACCATTCAATAGCCAGGAACATTTAGGCTTCCAAAACACGTCTGCAAAGTTTCCCAAACACATAAAATACAAAATCATGTTCCGATTATTTTAGCGTGATACAATTTGCACATCAAATTGCAGCTTTAAGGTCTTTTGCTACAGATGTGTGCCCCTTCACATCAGCCACTGGAGGTGCAGGCCTCCCTTGTTGTGCTGGCATGGCACCTCCAATCAGCTGCCTGTAAAGCTGTCAGTAGGGACTGCAGACCCTGGAGGTACACAGCACTGAGCCCTGTTAAAAATCCACAGAACACCCTGCTGCTTTTGCTCCTGAAAAACACAGTGCTTTGAGTTTTAGGGCATGTGGTCGGGTAAAAGAGGGGGAATTAAAAGAGAGGGTGGAGGAAGAGGACTTAGAGAAAGAGATGTTGCATTTTAGGTTGCTACTCACCTTTTAAAAGCCATAGATCATCGCTTATTTTGTTTTCCAAAACAAGAAAAAGGTTCTGTTGGTTGTTTACCACAAAGCTAAGAGAAATGGCACAAAATGAGGTCATTATCTTAAGTTTCTATCATGCTCTCTGGCAGATCATATTTCTCTCAGGCTACTGCTGCTGGGTTTTATAAGTTATATTAGTTATTTCAAATGACGTTGAGCACAGCAGGAAAACAGTAACGAGTAGTTGAAAAATGGCTGACACTTTGTGTGTGTGTGTGTGTGTGTGTGTGTGTGTGTGTGTTTGTGATGGTTTGGGGGGGTAAGCTTTAGAGTCATGCCACACAAGCGCTGGGACTCAAAAAAGTAAACTACAAAAAGATGGATGAAGCAGACTTGTTTACCTGACAAATAACTAATTATTTATAGAGATAAATATGAGATAGGATTACTGCCTTGTAGCTATTTTCCTCTTCCAATCAGTCAAGTTGCCATTTACATCCAAACTGTCCAGACTGACATCATATACGCAGTTAAGACTTTGATGTAATTTAACAAAATTAAGATTTAATTCTCACAAAAATCAAATCAGTTCATTGAGTCCAAGTGGACGTTTGTGCCTCATTTGAAGACAATCCTTCTTGAGATATAAAGTTCACAGGAATTGGACAGATGGACAGAGACCCGAGGAAGAGATCTCGTGGCACAATCCCTGGTTTAGGAGGCCAGTGCCTTATCCATTAGGCCACTGGGGCTTTATATACCAGAGTTTCACCAGTTCAGTAGACATACAGCAGGTTCCACCAGGCGCATTGTTAGACCTAGGCATTCGAGGCTATAGCCCCAGATCTCTTGGGAATTTACCCCGACATCTGTGCCTTCAAATTACCAAAAAAAAACATAATAATGATGGATGAAGATTGCTTTTCCATGATGCTAGCTACCTAGTGAGCTCAGAGAGATGCATATATGAATATTCTTTGGGGGGAAAAAGGGGAAGAGAAAGAAGAGGTGGAGAGCATGGCATCCTCGCCAGCAACCCCTGAGAACACTCCAATCAACTCAGGTTCACAAAAAGCAGCCAGCCTCAAAGATAGCTTTTGCTAAATGCTGGTCTGGTGTTACTAGCTAGTAGCTAGCAATTCCCATCAGCTGACAGTGATAGTTCTGCTATCCAGTCAATGATTTACACACACTGACAAGTGATAATTTAAAAGCAGACTTACTTGCCGGTCAGGGGAGAAACAACAGTGCAGTTGCAGAGCAGTGATGGTTTCTAGTTTGCACAGTTTCAGGAGACCTGCAGTGGATTCAACCCGGTCCACTTGACATCGGATCGGTGCATGACAGTGTATATTAGGTCATATGCTGTTCTCATGTCTCATTCTGTCTGCTCGTGTCTGTGCTGACCTTTCTTAACAGAAACATTAACCTACTCAGCAGACCTGCCCAGACCGGAATCACACATGAACATTGGTCTTTCCTGTCCTTCTCAAACTACGTCACAATTGCATTTATATCAGCCCAATTTTCACATTTTTTCGGGGGAGAAACCACTATAAAAGAACAACATGGGAAGCACAATGTGTTGCCTTAAAAGAGGTGACACTGGCCACTGATGCTACTGTAGCAGTATCAGAGACAAAAAAGAGTAAAACAGGAAGAGAAGGGGGAGACATGTGATGGCCCAGTAAAGCTCTGACACAAGAGAGTTTATAAAAAAACTATGAGGGTAAAAAACAAAACACAAGCACTTCAACTGCCCGGGAGTTTGTGAACATCTGATTGTTTCCTGCAACAAGCTCCAGCACAGTCGCTCAGTCCCTTCGTCTATTTTCTTTCTCTCTGTCTCAATAGCGGTTCAACATGGCCTCGTTCACTTCCCCTCAGCACTTGCCCTCGGGGGAATCCCTGCCGCCACCATACGTGTCGTTTCAAAAAATGAAGTGAACTTTCTGAGATCGACCCTCGGGCGATGGTCACTCAGGAGGTGGATATCACCCACAATGCATTGCAGTTATGCATTTGGTACAAGAGAAAACATCCATGGTTAGGTGGCAGTAATAGATGTAAAACTCTGCGATTGCTCACCACTAAAGAAAAACAATATGCATTAATAAAGCAACTTTTTATTATCATAAAAAAAACTTCACCATGCGACATGCTTTTCAGTTTCAGTTTTTCTGTATATCATTTTGAGATCGAAATTTTGAAGTAATTTAACAAAATTAATATTTTATTCTCACCAAAAAGGTGTTTTGTGAGGTTAGAGTGACCTTGACCTTTGACGACCAAAATCGTATAAGTCCGTTGGGTCCAAGTTGAGTTTGTGCCTCATTTAAAGACAATCCTTCTTCAGATATAAAGTTCACAGGAATGGGACGGACAGGGAAAAGGAAAATATCTCCCAGCTGACAGTAAAGCTCTGTTAGCAGAGGATGGTTTTGATCCATCAATTATGGGCCCAGCACGCTTCCGCTACCCCACTCTGCTATAAATCACCCCAGATGGACTCAAACCCTCAATCAATCGCTGGTTTAAGAGGCCAATGCCGTATCTAGTAGGTCACTGGGGCTTTACATCCAACAGTGACACCAGTTTAGTCCATATCCAGCAGGTTCCACTATAAAAGGACAAAAGGGGAAGCGCAATGTATGGTTTTAAATTACATAACAATGGAACCTGATGCCTTAGGCGGGCATTCAGACTAGAATAGGAGATCCGGAGAAAATGAAAGTCCTCCCCTAATCAGTTAAGCCCATGTATTTTGTCTTTTACTCTTCACTTGAATGCATTTTGAATGCATTCATCTCTTTTTCTCCAACCAACTACAAACAATGTCTCCTTTTAATGTTTACACTTCAACCCCTTTCAGGTCAGTTCAAACCGGTTTCTACCATTTACCATTTACAGTACATCAGCAGACAACCTCTTCCAGTCTATACACCTGAATTGGCACTACTTTCTTTAAGGACATCACTTCAGTATATTTTTCAGTATATTATTATATCAAATCTTTTAGCAGCAAGCGCATGTAGGTTTTGGTTTTTTTTCCTCAGAAAACAGCCCCTTCTGGTTTCTATATTTGAAACCTTATTCACCATAGTGGGGGAAAAAATAATAAAAATCATTATGTTCATCATTCAGTATGTCCTTAATGACAGAGGCAAGTGTAATGACTGTGCCCACTAAGAACCTGTAACTTTGTATCTCTTCAAAATAAGATAATTCATCATATTTTTATACCATCAATCATGTTGTCACAGTATGTGTTCCTTCTTCCATATGGTGAATATCTCATTATAACCGCTTGTGTATATTGAAAATATAAAAACATCTACACATGTGAAATCACATTACAAAAGGTCTGTGAGAATCTGAAGGGTTGTTGCTTTTCAAACTGTGGTTTGGTACAGAACAGAGGTGAAGTCAGGTAGACAGTCTGCAGACCTGTGCACAGCACCACCACAGAGCTCCTGTGCCAGCCAGACCCGGTCTGTGGCTCAATCCTGGCATCGGCCTGCAGCAGGACTGCAAAAAGACCTTTCATGTTGCTTTCACAGGCTTAGCTCCTACTTGACAGAAATACATTAGCAGACATTAGCGCTGCACCAGAACCTGTTCTGCAGTAATGTCTGTGTGTGCATTTTATGATCAGTCCATCTCTCCTTCTTTTACTGTAACATGTCACTTCACAAGCAGCTGAAAGGTTTGTCACATGGTGAAATTTCCATTTTGTGCAAGCTCCTTGCCAATTCAGATGTGCCTGGTGTTGACACGCTGTAAACACACACACACACGCACAAGAAACCAGCAGGCACTAATGTTACAGAAGCTCAGCCAATATGAGAATTTGAAGGCCAACCTTGATATGACTACTTGAATGTTGAACGGTGTTGAATTGTTAGTCTATTGGACAGACTTCTACACAGGGATGCTGGAAGTCACTCAGAGCTGGGTGTAACTCATTCTATATAATAACACCATACTAAATACTGAGTGACATTCCTGGTTTTTGCTTTAATTGTAATGGTCACGATGATTCATGTCTAATAATTATCAAAAACAATTTACAACAGTTATTGTATGTAAGACAGAAAACCGACAGCAAACCTGAACATCACCATACTGTAACAGATGACCAGATTGTGATATAGATTACACTGGACCCCTTATATAAACTGTCACACCGTTTGTCACTGATAACAGAGACCCCCTGTCTGCAGTGTAGCTCATACACTTCACCGATGAACCACATTTGAAGAAATCCTTTCCAGGGGTTCCTGTGACATCGATTGACAAGAATGGTCGTGTCACTGTGTCACAGCCAGAACGCAGTGGAAGAGATCTCCCCGGTTTAGATCCATCGACCTCTGAGTTATGGGCCCAGCACGCTTCCGCTGCGCCACTCTGCTATTACTCACTGCAAGTAGGACTCGGCGGAACCGGGGGGGGGGGGGTCAAAGCAAGAAGAAGTGGAGAGTGTGGCATCATCTCCAGCAACACCTGAGAACATTTGTTTGCACTGGTTTCCACCAAAAGAACAACATGGAAAGCACAATGTGTTGCTTTAAAATAAGTAACAATGCCCCCTGATGTCGCTGTAGCAGTATCAGAGACAAAAAAGAGTAAAACAGGAAGAGAAGGGGAGTTTGTGAACATCTGATTGTTTCCTGCAACAAGCTCCAGCACAGCTGCTCAGTCCCTTTGTCTCTTTTCTTTCTCTCTGTCTCAATAGTGGTTCAACACGCCCTCGTTCACTTCACCTCAGCACTTGCCCTCGGGGGAATCCCCGCCGCCATCATAGGTGTCGTTCCAATTGTCTGAAAAAATGAAGTGAACACAGACTTACAGTATATAAAGAGCTACATGTTCAAAGAGAAGTTTTGTATCATGTCTCCACTTCTATCTGGTTTGTAGTTGCTTGTTCCCTGTCTGACAGGATGATTGGTGCCCTGATGTCTTTAACTTTGATTCAGTAGGAAACTTAAAAAACGTCCTTTAAAACACCTCAATTGCTTTTGTATGCATTAGAAAAGGTACGACCTGCTGCTATGCATTGCAAAGAATGTAATAATGGACCAATACATAATACATACATAAAAACACGAATGAATAGTATAGATATAATCAGAAAGATTTGTATCTATTTAATTGTCTGTCTAGTTCCTATCTATCAAAGAAGTAAAAACAATGGTGATTGATCATATCACCCACTAATGAAAGCACTCAAATCTGTGTGTCTGTGGCGACATTCCCTTACCATAATAAATGCGCTGCCATGTTAGTGACACCGGTTGGTCTGCTGGTGGAGCTTGTCACTGCAGGTTTTGCTGCGTTCACTTGTAATAAAAAGATCTGGGAACTTCCAACTTCAAAGAGGCCGCTAGAAACAAGGTATCTCAAATCTTATGATCTATCTCTAATTATGACTTTGAGTAAATCCTTTTCCCTTAGCTACAGATACTTGTGTACCACACATACAGTCTAATCATAGTAAGAAAGGGTAAAACATTCTAAGTTTAAACTCTTTTAAACTCAACTAATGGTTTTGACAAAGCCTGATCTAGGGGGTGCTGCAGCAGCACCACCACACACCATGTCCATGCTTCTGACCTTTGGAAACTCTTCTAAAAAAGAGTGAAGCTTGGGGATACAGTATATACCGTGAGTGTTATTGGCTGCCTTAGTTCCAAAAGGGCCCCGATTGACATGCAAGAATTGAATACTTCACACACTTTTACACTACCCTACAACTATAACTCCATCCATAGACAACACACTGGCAGTGGTGCCTACCAGCAGTCTGGTGTGCCTGTGGAATCTATAAAGTGTTTACCAGCCGTCCAACCTTGTCTCTTTACTCTCCCTCTCTGTGTTCATAGGAGAGTTTGCTCACTGGCTAATCACAACCAGGACCAAAACCTCTGAAAAAATTATTCATTTCATTATCAGACTTTGATCTGTCCGATAGCATTTGGAATGTTTACAGCCACATGATTGAATCATTTTATCCCCATTCAAGTTAGCATAGAGCTGAATAACAGTGTGTATCCATTCTACCACTGCTGTATATGAAGCAAGCTATTCCTGGGCGGCGAGCCACCCCAGTTGAAAATACAGAGGGATTGAAGTGAAGATGGATGGAGAGAAGTTTGCAGCCAAGCCTGCACTGCCTGCAGGAAAGATAATCAGAGTTCTGCTCCCTAACTACTGAGTACTTTGTGTGTGTCTGTGTGTGGGCAGAGCTTGGCAAATGGCCTCAAACAGTCACTAGAGGGAGCGGGGCGAGCACTTCTGTAGGCAAGAGTCAGATAAGGCAACAGACAGACTGGTGCAAGATATGTGTGTTTGGACTAAAAATGACCTCATACCAGTTATGAACTTGCATTTGCTTGAATATGGACAAGAGTGCACACACGCACACGCACACACACTCAGCGGATACTCACACTGTCCTTTTGGCCGCGGCCAAAACCGTTTTTTCAGCTAAAGCCTAGTACCTTTAAGCAGTGCGAGTGGACCCGCTCCGCGCTCAACTGCGGCCAGCGGACCGTCCACGGCCCGCTTGAAAGAGGTGGGCTTTAGCGGAGCCGTTTGCACATGTACAAGCACGAGCGTGCGCACGTGTGCGAGCACGAGCACGAGCCCTACGGCAGTAGCGTTATGTCCGCCTGTTCGGACATGTAAATAGAAGGACGGACCATGCGCGGACATTTAACAACAACAACAATGGCAGTGAAAGGTTCACGTTGGTGTGGTGCGGAGGTGGAGTGTTTACTGCAGGTTTGGTCTGATGAAAATATTCAAAAACAGTCGACCAGGCGCACAAAAACTCCGGGGTCTATGGAAAGATTTGTAAACAAAGCCTCACACACGCGATCAATGCGTTCGACGTGTTACGGCATGGTGGCGTATGGACAGCAAGAAGCATTTGCCGGCCCTGGCAGTGTGAGTACAAACGGGGCTGGGGCGCGGGGGGAGAGGGAGGGGGGACAAGTACCCTAAAGTCCGGGTCTCGGTCCGGGAGGACAGTGTGAGTACGCTCTCACACTCACACACACACGCTCACACACACACACACGCTCACACACACACACACACACACACACACACACACACACACACACACCAATAACACTGTCAACATCAGCAGTGGGACGGGCATATCGCGGCCCTTCCACTGTCTGCCACCTTGTCATATAAATCTTTACAACACAACTCCCTGGCACACGCTGGGTGTGGATGGATGTTCCCTGGCCATGGGCACAGATGGTGTATATGTTCATGCAAAACAGCAGTTCAAAATGGAGACCATATAAACCCGTGTCTGTCAAGAACATGTAATTGGTTACGTGTGTGTGTGTGTGACACTGACAGTATTATTGAGCTGTTCAGCACAGTTTGTGATGCTGAGTGATGTACAGGCCAGAAGTGCGGGGTATATTGGGGTATATTTGATTGAAAGGTCTTTGCTGCTCTCATGTAACAGCACGTCTATGAACACACTCTGCTCCCTAAAGTCCACACCAGTGCCACCAGTGGGTATCTAAGATCATGTGGTGACACTGACCTGTTCATCACTTATAATACACTACACTCTAACTGGAAAGGAATCTGCGAAATGGTCCACATCTAACTCACTCAATTTTGATTAATAAAAAAGAGCAAATAAAGAGTAAATGGCGATGGGACTCTTGAGAGATTTTGACCGCCAGTGCTGCCATTTATCTATGTTTTTGGTGAGCATGTGTAACCGAGGTTAAAAATCTGTTTTAAAAATAATTCATTGCATATCCAAAACCAAGGACCTGTGTGAGCGCAGTCGGAGAAGCTGCTCAGGGGGAGAAATGCAACGGTCAGTTTTTTTTCGTTGGACCCCATTGAGATTTGGACCTACCTGGATGTTGGAACCAGTCGAAGTTTGATGGCGAGCCAGACCCTGGAGTATACTTAGAGATACGACGCCGGCGGAACCTGAATCCTTTCATACTTTTACACATACACACCAAACACGAGTGAAGTGGGAATGATTTTCCACCTATACGGTGCTGAATGAACGGAACTTTAGAATAAAAGCAGCTGCAAACATTAGTTTATGTTTTATTTTCATACTTACCCGGGTAAGAGTTGTAATTAATATGTTGTCTTCCCCATCCTGTAATAAATAGGGAAGCATTATTGGTACTTAAAAAGCCCTGTGGTTGTGTCATTCCTGTGCTATCAGTTGGTCATTCCTGGGCTCCGTAGTTGACCTTACAGCTTCTGATATCCGTGGTCAATGAACCTAGTTACTAGTCTTCCTTCTTCAAAGGATAATGTGTAACACAGGCCCTGTTTGGTTTATATTTCGTGCTGGTACCTGAATGCACACAAGCAAGCCGATCAACAGCTGGCTGCAGCACCCAAAAAACGCAGCAATACACCAGCAAAGGGCAGGACAGAAGAGAACTGCTAGCTGATGTAAACCGGGGCGTAACAAAAGCCTCAATCATCTTAAAGGGCACATATAAATTTTCAAATTTATACTTGAATTTTGTTTTTACTACAACATATGTAAATGCTTTAATGTTTTAAAATAAAAAAACATGTGTAACCTACTCCGTAGTCGACCTGTATAAAAAATGTATACTGTATAAAAAATGTATAAAAAATGGACGGACTGTATAAAAAATGGACGGAGACTGTATAAAAAATGGACGGAGCATACCCGTCGGGGTCGGTTCTCAACTTGATCCAATCGTCCTCTCCTACTGGAGTCGCCATCTTGTCAGACTGTGACTCCGCCTCAGGGAGGGAGATACGTCCGTCTGGCTGACGTATACTTCCGAGGAGAAGTTAGGGCCAGTGGCTAGCTGTCACTCAAGAGACCACGCCCCTAATTATTCATAAACTTTAACATCCAATAAAATAAAACCTAACCTGGTACAAAAAAAAACACCCCCTCAGTGTTGTCATGGAGATATGAGCTAAGCATAAAGACTAGAATGTTTTTTGTACCAGGCCTTAAATAGGTTTATTTATGCTGTAAAAAAACGGCCTGTTTAACATGGGGGTCAATGAGAAACTGCTCTATCATGAAACCAGCCCCTAGTGGACACTTGGAGAACTGTAGTTTTTGGCACTTCAGTAATGAATCTACCAGGAAGTCTCTGTGGTGGGGGCTTGGTTTGAAGAGAGTTTCTGAATACATGTGTATTTCTCTGTGGATTAAGCATTTTGATACTTTCACAGAATTGATGTAGTACCTTGACCTGCTTTATAATGAAAAAAGACAGAGAAATCTCACTTTTTACAATTTAAAAAAGGGTTGTTAAACCGCCACAAAAATAGGGCCCTGAATGCAAACACCAGTGTGGTTGTTTACATGCAAACTCCACAGGGTACCTTTAAATCATAACGTAGGCTGATGAAATCGATGCTTCTAACGTTATTGAAATCCATTGTGTGTTTATAAATGGACAGAAAAGCCATAAATTATGTCAAAATCAATTAAAGTAATGACAATCAGAACATTTACATTTAAGTACAATAAAACAAGATAAAAATGATTATTTCGGGATGATTAATTACAGTGACCTTGATGTTAAAAGTAATAAAATATGTTTGTTGGCGCGTGTTTGTGCGTGTGTGTGTGTGTGTGTGTGTGTGTGTGTGTGTGTGTGTGTGTGTGTGTGTGTGTGTGTGTGTGTGTGTATGTATGTGCTTTCTGTCAGTTCCTCTGCGAGCTGCTGCAGCCTTGTGTCCTGCCGGGCACCTTGTCTGAATCATATTCATTATCCCTGCTACTGCAGCCGTAATACGGCTTTATGGGGAGTGTGGGGCGTCCCAAAGGACAAATTAGGCCACAGATCACTACATTTGAGGAATAAAAGTGGCCATTCAAAAAGCAGATTGTTCCAATTTTGTCATTATTTTTACTGCTTGCCAGAGAGAGGACGTCTGTGATGGCTTGTCAGATTGTTCGAAGGTTTTATTCCTTAGAGTTATAAAGTCATATCAGGACCTGTTTTTTTAACCTTAAGTCCACATTTTTATTTCAAAACATTTCCCAACTTTGATAGTGATACCTGATTATTCTATTTTGATGAAGCTAAAAAATCTTATTCTCCTTTAATATTTAAACTTAGCTCCTGTTCAAATACCAAACATAAAAGGTACAGGGCTGCAGTTTGCATGTTCACTTCCACCATGCATGTGCACAAAAACCTCCTCGAGACAGGAGAACATAATCGAGCACACACACCCAGTCTCTTTAAAAGATACACACTATCTAAGGATTATATTCAGCTCTTGTAAAAATACACAGAAAAAAAGTGGCGGCAGGGCTACAAGCAATGAACACTAATTGTGTGTGTCATACCTCTTATAAAGAAGCAGTTCACCAATTCATGTGGGGCTGTTATTGCGCGGCTCACGACCCTTGTGAAAATGTTATGGTAGAGAGGCTCTGGATTAGGTGTCAGCATGGGGGTCTACGGCTACTGGAGGGCAGGAGGGCAGGAGGGCTGCTGCTGATGAATGCACCGAACGGATTGTGAGTGAGTGTGTTGGAGTGAGTATGGAGTGAGTGTCCTTGTCTGTCAAATACCCCACACTGGCTGTTTACTCTCATGGTTTATGCTCCCAGCATTATGGCACTGAATTACTGTAGCTTACTGTGTTTTCGATGATTACATTAAAAAGTGACTGAAATCGCCAGCACATTCTCACTCCCAACTCAGACGCTTGGTGTCACTTTTTAACACACTGGGTACCACTTTGCTGTCATTTTTCAAAGTGTAGGGTAGAATTAGGTTTAGGTAACAAAATTACCGTAATTTCCGGACTATAAGCCGCTACTTTTTTCCCTCGTTCTGGTTCCTGCGGTTTATACAACGGTGCGGCTTTTCTACGGCTTACGGTAACCAGGGGCGCGCACTACCGAGGATGCGCGAGACCGAGGCAGACCTCTGGCGCCAGGTAACGAGAGCAAAACAAAGGGTAGGAGAGCTTCAGCGACAGTTTGCGCGAAGGAAGTGTTCATGCAAACACCCTCAACATGGAAAACAAACGGAGAAGTGCATATGATGCTGCTTTTAAGTTAAAGGCAATCGATCTGGCTGTCAAAGAAGGAAATAAAGCTGCTGCACGTACCCTTGACATCAATGAATGGCTGGTTATTTTGATAACGTAAACGGCCGCGGGACTGCACTTTTACTTCCGTGTTACAGGCGAGCACTTTGTATTACTTTGCACCGTTGTATTATTTGTACTCTGCACGAATGCTGTTCGCCATGTCAAAGATGTGAAAGTTTGATTGAATGATTGAAAGATTTATTGTTAATAAATGGGACGCTTTGCGTTCCCAAACAGTCATCTCTGTCCCGACAATCCCCTCCGTGGTAGCAGGAACCCCTATATACTACGGTAATTACACATCAAAACGCCTGCGGCTTTTAGTCGGGTGCGGCTTTTATATGGAGCAATCTGTATTTTCCCCTAAATTTAGCTGATGCAGCTTATAGTGAGGTGCGCTTTATAGTCCGGAAATTACGGTACTTGATTATGTGTGGGAAAAAGATTCAGGCTCAAATAAGTAACTAACGTGAGATACAGATAATAAAGGGTGCCTTGTGCGTTGATGATCAAGGTGCACTGATCAAGGTGCCGTATTTGACGAGTATGGAGTGAGAACGAGTTGAAATCACTGAGGCAAAGGGAGATCTACACATTATCTATATTAACAGAAATAAAGTATACTAAAGGCTAAAAATTGCAGCTTCTTAAAAGTTCTTACTCTACATAAAATAATGACTTCTGCATAACATTTTGCTCATTGCTTTTTTTATAATCTCGAGGACAGTGCTTACTCTGTGTTGATGAGAATGTGTAACTATTTGAAAGCATCACTTGACAGTAATCATGTAATAAACACACAGAATGTTGTGATGCTCTGAAAACTTTTGGACAAACTTGATAAAGATGTTTTCCTTGATATGACGGGAAAATTTGATGCCATGTTCAGGTAGTAGACCAGCTCATGTTAAGAGCCTTGCATATGAAATCATGTTTTGCAAATCAACATAAATCAATAGTAACATGCTGTGAGGTCTTCTTGTTACTTTTGTCCCTTTAAAAAACAAACAAACAACAACAAAAAAACCTTGTGGTTGTATGCCTCCGCCAACCAGTGAAGTCACAGTTTACATCCATGTCTGTCCAGACTAATCTAACATAGGAATTTAATAAAAGGCATTAAATGTATTTTTTGGTGAAATGTGAATGTTTTACCCACATCTTAAAAAAAATAAAATCAGCACAGTTTGAAGATTAGTGTCACCAATTCAGTATCTGACCAAATGTCTCCTCTTCTCTTTCTGAGCTATGGTGTTGAATACTGAACAGCAACATTATGAAGTGAAGTTGCCCTTTGACCTTTTGGAAAGACAATGTTGTCACTTCATTGCTTTATCCTATTAGACATTTGTGTTGTTGCACTTAACGTAAGAATTCTTGAGTTGTGACCAAACGTGTTTTATGAGTGACCTTTGACCTTCAAAATCTAATCATCACCCTTGAGTCCAAGTGAACATTTGTGCAACATCTGAATAAGATCCCTGAGAGATCGCGTTCACACGAATATAATGGGCAGATACATAAAAAAACAAAACACTGAAAAAAAAAAACACTTTGAATGGAACACAACAGTTCGAACTCGCCACTCAAAGACACATTGTAACAATTGAGACTGACATGCTGACAGTTGCAGTAGAAGAACATTAGTGTTTTTGGATGAATGCAACTTTCTTGAAAGTCACACACAAGTTACTGTCTATCAGCAGTGATTCTCTGGCCAGTTTCAGAGGCGGCCCTTTCAGCAATCCACATGGTGGAGATGTGCCGTCAGAAATCTCCTCTCTCCTCCCCTCTCTAAGTGCTTAAAACTCTGGAGGAAAAGCCTGTACGGACAAGCCAGACTATCAGACTCCAAGAGCACCAGGACCCCCAACCCTCATAATTTCCCCCCTCCACATGAGTCAAAGAGCCCTTCTTCTGCATGCCAGCTGACTGCAGGAGGAAAGAGAGGAGAGCAGGGGAGAGGAGAGTGGCCTGGGGAGTGCAGAGAGCTGGGGAGGGAGGGGCAAAGTAGTTCTGGGGTGGATGAGGAGTTTTCAAGCATCTGGCCTCAGATCTCACCAGTTGTGTTGTGCTGTGCATTCTCTAACCGACCGTTCTCTTATCTCCCCTGCTCTGAAAAGTGATTGTCCAATCATAGCATAGAAACCGTAACTTCAAAAGCGGTGTGGTTGGGGCTGTATTCAGAACAATTCCCTAAACTGAAAGAGTTTGGTACAAGTACAAGGATTTGATGAAACAGTGGGTTTATCAGCTTAAACACAAGCCATCGTTAGCATGCCTACCTTTAAACCTGGGAGCATATCATACAATATGATTCCTTCCATTGTTTTAATGCACATTTTCAATTTGTGCATAAAAAACTCTGAATGGTAATTTCAAAAAAGTCCAGAAATATCACCCAAAAAATTTTTTTTCATTTGGTTGAGGTAGAAAAGTTTCCCAATTGATAAAGCTACATTAGTTTGTGGGGTTACAGGTGAACATTCATGACTAGCACAGTGTACTTTTATCACCATTATATGGAAGCCGGTCCTGGAAGCTATCAGAGGTTAGGCTACATTAGCAGCTTTGTCCGAGTTTAAACTCTGGCACCAATACTGAGAAAGTGTTATTTGCCACACACATTTGTGAGTCCTCATGCTAAAAGCATTTTCTCTTGTAACGTTAAAATTTAAAACATAAAATCCAAACCAGTAGGACTTAGCTTCATCAACTCATAATACTGGAACTAACTGTAATAAAAGTGCAATGCTGTTCCTTTATGTGCGTTCTCTACAAGGATCATAGACTGGTGACAATGCTAACTTTCTTGCCGGGGACAGAAAACTTTAGCAGAGGTTTTAAAGCACAATATAATGTATGTAGGCTCCATCAAGTTCATATTTAAAAGCCCTTTACACAGTTCTAGTGTTAAAATGAGTCACATGTAAAGGTTAAAAAAATCTGCCAGATATGGAATTTTCAACCAACTAATGGGGCTAACGTTAGCTTAGTAAGCTAGCTAGCTATAGCTGATAAAATTGGCAAGCAGCAGTTGTTAGTTCAGCTGGATAAATTGATTGACAGATAAAAATTAATATTTCTTTAAATTCTGAAATACTTACTACAACCTCAGTAACTCACACACACACACACACACACGCACACACACACACACACGCACACACACACACACACACACACACACACACATACACACACACACACGCACGCACGCACGCACGCACACACACACACACACACACACACACACACACACACACTAAGCCAATCGTCCATTTACCTGTCTCACATCACATAACACCTGAACCTCACACACAAACAAACACACATGTCCAAAGTGTGAAAGACGAGACCCACCTGTTAATCGCTATGACAGTCTGGCTACTGTAACCAGCACATACACATGCCTAACACACACACACACACACACACACACACACACACACACACACACACACACACACACACACACACTCTCATAATTAATGAACACACATATCGACAGTGCACACACTTGCCACGAGCTCCTTCCACACACAAAGTGAGACAAGGTTTCCCCTGCGTTCCCTCCCCCATGGGCTGGAACATGTTTTCTGCAGCACAGTGCACCCTCACAGTGCTTTGCTGAACAAGCAGCACTATTTCTAATAAGCCAGAAAAATAAATATGGAAAGTCAAATTGTAGTCTGAGTCATAATGCATCGCGTGTTTAATTGACACACACTAACAAGTCATTCACACGGGTTATGGTTGATGAAACTCAATGATGAAATTCAAGTTAGGCTTTTGTATCTGCTTTCACACTGACACATTAAAAAGATAATATAAAATGAGGAAATTAGTAAAGAAAAATGTTTATTTTTTGACTAGGAGGTATGTGAAGGCAGATGAGAGAGCTGTGTGTTTGGAGGAAAAGGATGTTGGAAGTTTGAGGAGTGAAACTCCAGGACAGGATGCAGCAGGGATGTGTCAAAGCTGAGCCTGATGGAATAGCTGGCACACTGTGGGCATGTAGTAGCACAGGAACACACACACACACACACACACACACACACACACACACACACACACACACACACACACGTTCAGCAGCTAGACAGGCAGGCGTCCATCACTCGCATCGCTTCTCTCCTGTTTCTCCGGCCCTGGCAAATTAGCAGGAATTTGTTGGGGAGGGCCAATTGTTTTCTCTTTAAACGGGGCTTGTTTTCACTGGGGAAGTCTCTCTCCCTCGCATGAATATTGTGTGAGTGGAAGTGAATGGGGGCCTTCATAAGCTCCGAGGTGGCTGTGGTCTCAGTCGCCACGCGTCTTCTCCCACAACTCTCATCATGATTGGCCCGTCTGGAGGCAGGACTCTTCATGGCCTCGGCTTCAGCATGTGTCACACTGCAGATGTCTGCAGATTACTTCTGACTGTAAACAACTGGTTTACCAACTATGATTATGTGGGTTGATGAATAAAACTTTGGAACTAATTGTATTTTCTTTTTTCAGCTGTTTAAAGTACATGAATAATCCACCTGGTATAAATACATATTACGACATAGGTTTAAAGCCATAAAATGGTAAATCATGACGCTTTATACATTAAGGTCCCATATTGTAAAATTTCAGATGTCCATGTCTTTTTTAATTATCAAGCAGGTGGAGGTGCCACTGTATATAAATACTGTGAAAGTATTAAAACTCTCAATCCACAGAGATATGCATACAGCCTGTATTCAGAAACTGTCTTTGAACAAGCCATCAGGACTTGTGCTATATATATATATATATATAGGTAGAAAGTGCTTCTGAAGTGCTGCTTCAGTCATTCCTCAGCTGCAATGACATTGCAGCTACGTATAGAGAGTTTCAGACAGAAGGTGAATACAGGTGTATTCAGACAGACGGTATGAGAAAAATAACGGGTTTTTTGAACATTAAAGAATCTAAACAGGCTCTAGTTGAAACGCAATGAGGAACCTTAAACTGAGCAGAATATGGGACCTTTATGTAAGATTTGGTTGGATCCGGTCACAATGTTGAAACATAACTATATTTACTTTGCTGTGATTCACAGGTCTGGACAATGGATTGATCTATTGAGCCAGGTATGACACGGTGAGTCAGCCACAAGGTTACACAGACTTAAAAGTATTATATTAATAGGAGCTACTTGGTGTGCTGATTTCTTTCAACAACAACTTGTTCCTAAAGTGTGTGACGTGTTCTAACTGTGTCTGAGTGCAGGATTAACGTCTAAATCTTCCCATACTTTTTTGCTGGAATATCTGCGTTAATGTTATTTGACATAGTAGCTGCTTGTTTGAAGCTAAACTCAGACAGTGAGCGGTAATTTAGTGAATAAGCAAATAAATCCAGCCTGTGAATGATCATACTGGTCCGTGGTGGAGAGCACAGGTCGCTGCAATTATCCCACATGAGAACAAACAACAGTGAGTGAGCAGTGAATACAAACTGGATTTACTAAAGACAGTCAGCCTGTTGTAATACTGCAGAGCGGAGTGACATGGACACTCTGTGGGTGCTAGTGTGTGTGCGTGCGTGTGTGTGTGTGTGTGTGTGTGTGTGTGTGTGTCAAGCATCGCAGTGGGCTATAAACAGGTGACAACACCTTTTTTTCTGACTTTGCTATTGGCAGATACAGCACCTGTAGCCATGGTAACTGTACACATTACAAATGTAAACAGCAGCCTCAAAATGCAAAATGTTCACACAAACGGCGACAGACGCGAGAAACGCGACAGGATACATACAAAGTCAATGGTACAGACACACGACAAGTCAGGCGCGTTTTGCGCGGCGATTTGGATGGGATGTCGCAACAGGTGAGTAGGAAATATTGAACTTTTCAGGCGTGTCGCACGACAATGTGGCGCGCCAGCCAATAAGTGTTGAGATTGCAGTAAGCTTCATCAAGTTCTCCGTGACAACATCCAGGGGATCACCAAAGCTGCCATTGTTGCAGTCCTTAAGTGCATCAGGGAAACTGGACTGTTCCTATGGATATAATGAAATAATGGATATTACTCTAACCTGTGGATGGCAGCCACGTGCCTTTAGGCATCTAGTGTCCCAGAAATCCTGAAAAAGAAGAAGGAGAAAGCGGTCACTACAGAGTGAAGCGTATCCTGGTCTGATCTACCGGAGACCCGCTGCCTGAAGAGACAGGTCAGCACCCCGGCTTAGGAGGTTAAATCACTGATGGTCTGTTCTCACCAAAACAAAACGGCTCCTTTAAGAGCCACACACTTCATCTGAGAGCGCATTCCTGTTCTTTTAGAAGCATTCAGACCTGGTAAGCACTAGCATAACTACTAATTTAGCACAACATGGCTGAGCTTAAGGCGGCTACTCGCTAACTGCCTGTTGCTCCAAACGTGTTGCTTGATCATATAATGATAAATATGATCAGCGCAGTGTGAACGCACCTTTAGAAGACAAAAAAGAAAACGCATGACAGAAATGGAACTTAAACTGACAAAAACTAGAGTAAAACTATAGGGTTACTTTTTATCGTGGAGTCAAAAAGGAGAGGATTGAGAGAGTCTCTTCACACTGCAATCATAAAAAAAAAATTGTGATTAAAAACTTATTAATTTCAATTCAAAAGTTTTGTTTGCAAATTCAAAAGTTTTGCTTTTGAGCTGAATCATTGACCTGTCACTCAGATTGAGACTGGCCACTGTGATGAGATGTGTCTTTCATCTTTCAGCTTAGGTCCCGCCCACAAGATTCATCTCAAGAGCAAGCAAAACTTTTGGTTTTGCAAACAAATGTTTTGGATTCACATTGATCCATTTTAATCACATTTATTTTAATTGCAAAAAACTATTTTTTTATTGCATCGTGAAACGTTTTGCTCTGATTGCATAATACCCCATATAAAACTATACAACATCAAATCACTAAAATGTGAATAAAACTAATGTACACTTTGTCAGAGCTCTTAGACTAAAATTAAATCAGTCGTATTAAGTAGTAAAATGTGCTGCATATTTTAAAACGTAGTCTTGCCTTGCCTTTTCCACCATGTACAGGCAATGACATTTGTGTTAAGTAATGTTTTAGAAACGTAACATTTGTGAACAAAGCGAAACTCTCTCTTGCGCACACGTTTCAATTTGATCAAAACTGTGCAATAACAGCAAATAAATAAGACAGAATAGCAGAGACATATTGAGGCCTGTGTCTCAGCCAGTGTTGCTCTCAGCCTCTGTCACCAGGACAAGTGGACCTCCCATTCTCCCATCAAAAACAATACGCTTCATTTCACTCTGCTTCACACTCACACAGTACCACTCATTCACACCTGGTCGCTGCCCAGTAACCACAGTCCTCTGCTGTTGGACGCTGAGCAATAATAGCAGGTTGAATGCCTTGCTTAAGGGCAACACGCTTCCTTTAAAAACACACACACATACACACACACTAGACCAGACTCTTTTTTCGCAGCTGTTCTTGGCATCTCAGCCTGAGCAATTCAAGTTTGACATTTCTATTAATCGCTTTCACATCCCAGTTAAATCTCCTGTTTTCTGCTCGCTCTATTTTTCCAGGAAGAGTTGTATATTCACTGTCATGCTCTCTGCGGTGATCATCCCATGTGACAGGTGTGTTTACATATAGGATGTGAGGCAGCTAATTAGAAAAGACTCAGTGGAACATGACGTTTTGAGAGATTTGTAGATATTTTCCCTCCAATGTAACACGCACAGAGAGGTGTGCACGGAGCGACTGCTGTCTGAGGATGGACTGAAACTGTGGAGGGGAGAGAGAGAGAGAGAAAGAGAGAGAGAGAAAGAGAGAGAGAGAGAGAGAGAGAGAGAGAGAGAGCGGTCAGAAATGGACAGAGAAAGAATGACAGTGTGAAGTAAATCTGAAGCGATGTCCCTCACTGTTTATTTGTGGTCTTCTCAAGTGTGTATGCTGACGGCAGTTGCGGAGCATGTCCATAGTGGTGTCATCGTTCTCCACAACACTGAATCACAGCGGTGTCTGGCCTCACGTCCATTAAAACACACACCCTGCCCTCACTTCCAGTAACAGAAGCAAAAAAACGGGGTGGATAAAATCGGGAAAAACAAATACGCTGCTTCTTTCTCAATCTTCACGCATGACCCTGTCAAGCCCGCCAGGACACACGTGCATTGCTTCGAGCCCAGCATCTGCTCTTTCATTCATCAGAACTCTCAATCTCTCAGAACCTCTGTGGTCCACAAAAAGCATTTTCTCAATCTCAATGTAAAAGTGAACTCCAAATCCTTCTGTCTCTTTATGTAATCCCAGACAGACTGGATGATGATCAGGGCTCTGTGGGGCCATTACATCACTTCCAGGACTTCTTGTTCTTTCCTACACTGAAGATAGTTCTTAATGACATTGGCTGTATGTTTGGGCTCGTTGTCCTGCTGCAGAATACATTTGGGGCCAATCACACACCTCCCTGATGGTATTGCATGATGGATAATTATCTGCCTTTATTTCTCAGCATTGAGGACACCATTAATCCTGACCAAAGCTCCAACTCCATTTGCAGAAATGCAGCCCCATACTTGCAAGGAACCTCCACCATGCTTCACTGTTACCTGCAGACACTCATTATTGTACCGCTCTCCAGCACTTCGGCAAAAAACTTCCTCCTACTACAGCCACATAAGTCAAATTTGGACTCCAGAGAGTCCTGAGACCCTGCTGCCATTGTTCTGTGCCCCAGTTCCTATGTTTTCTTGCATAGTTGAGTCACTTGGCCTTGTTTCCACATTGGGGTTTGGCTTTTTGGCCACAACTCTCCCATGAAGACCACTTCTGGCCAGACCCCTCGGGACAGTAGATGGGTGTACCTGGGTCCCACTGGTATCTGGCAGTTCTGAGCTGATGGCACTGCTGGACAGCATCACATTTGGAAGGGAAATACGTTTGATGCGTCTTTCATCTGCTGCACTAAGTTTCCTTGGCCGATCACTGCGACTGCGATCCTCAACGATGCCAGTTTCTTTGTTCTTCAAAATTGAGCGCCACATCTTGAAACCCCAGTCTGCTTTGAAATCTGTGTTTGGAGAGACTTTTCTGATGCAGTATAACTACCTTGTGTCTCGTTGCTGTGCTCGGTCATGACATGGTGTGTGACCTGTGACATAAAAACTGTCTTCCACAACCTCACCTTGGAAGCAGAGTTTGGCTGTTCCTCACCCAGTTTTAAGCTTCCTGCACAGCTGTTTCTGTTTCATTTAATGCCTGTTTCAACCTACATGTTAAATTGATGATTATTAGAACCTGTTTGGTATAATTGGATGATCATACACCTGACTATAATCCTACAAAATCCCTGAATTTGTGTTGTGTACCTATAAGAATGGATGTTGGTTTGAAGGCAAAGGGAAGTAACACCAACTATCGATTTGATTTAATTTTTTCTTTTGTAAATTGATAAAAATATTTTTGAATGCATTCTTATTTAACTGCATTTTTTCACACCTGCCTAAAACCTTTGCACAGTACTATATATACAGTATATATATATAGTTTTATCTAAAGCTAACATTTAGTTATGACTCTGCCAAAAACTTTTAGCCGTACACACGTTGTGTATGTAAATATGTAATATCAAGATGTCTATTGACAAGTTATATTGCACCAAGTAAGTGCGTAGGGGGGATGAATTATCCAGATACGCTGATGCTGTCAAAGCTAAAGGGAAATGAGCAGCATTAGAGTATTTAAGCACCAAGATGAGTTTTACTTAAGTTATACATTTGCTCCAAAGAGTAATTCAAAGGATGCGATAAGAAAATGTGTTATGTTATAATCCTTTCTTGTCTCAGTAGTGATGTTTCTTTTCAGATTGACAAATGCAGCAAAGTGCACATTTAACAGCTAAAATATGTGACATCTGATCCGGATCTATTTCTTTATTCCCAAGGTCAGTCTTATCCTCCTATCCTTATCCAACCTGGCTGTGTCTGCCTCCAGGTGTTTCACTGTGACCCAGTCCACCCAGCACTCAGTGTGGCAGCTGCTGCAGCTGGGCCACTGCAGAAACCAGATGTGTGTGTGTGTGTGTGTGTGTGTGTGTGTGTGTGTGTGTGTGTGTGTGTGTGTGCGTCCAGCCAGCTGTGAGGAGAGTGAGAGGTCTTTTCCACCATAGTCAGCAGCACCTGGGCCAGCTCAGGGCAGCACCAGCAACCAAGCCAGGCCAGGCCACCCAGCGTATCCTGCGGCATATTAGTCTCATACTGTCTATTGTTGTTTTAGGGGGAAAAAAAACTTTTGGATATCCTTACACTGCTCATCAGTCTGCAATGTTCTCTGCATTCCAGGAGATAATTTGACATTAAGTGTACCAACATTCCCTCAGCCTGCTCCTCCGAAATCCTACATTTCCCAGAATGCTGTTCAACACTAACATTATGGTTGTAGCCCTAATCAGGTGGAGAGACTGAAAGCTTAATGGTTTGTTTACACCAGTGCATGCTGGCAGCAGAACGTGTCCATTATATCCCACTAAAGCTCATCTATTTTGACATGGTGTGTCACAGCTATGTGGCCCTCTAACAGGTCGATTCGTCACCCAGGCGAGTGGGGTTGGTTGTTGCCTTCGAGCGATTAACTTTGCAGTCCACTTCCGGTTCATCACCATCTCTTGGTCGACTTTTGTTAACTGTTTTGAAAGATATCATACATATTTGTGCAAAACTTAATATGATATTGTACCAACCTGTTCATGCTGCAAAGAAAGTGCTAGCTACTTTCATTGGAAAAGGGTAATCCTTTAAATCATTCTTTGGCACAAGTTCACCACAAGGTGCATTTTTGTTTTGTTTTTTTCTGGGCAATTTATGCATTTATCAAGAGATGCTGCGCTTCATGGTCAGCCACATAATCCATAAACCAGTCTGTTGTATCAAGATTAACGTTACTGCAAAACTAGATATCTGAGAGTTCTTCTTGATTCTACCAGTGTTAATCACAGTTTGCCTATTTTGGACAATGTGTAATTTAGACAAGGTTCTTTCAAGGTTGCTTGTGTTTAAATTGAACATTTTTAATTGGCAATAGTATCAAAAACTTTCAAACGATATAGAGCCTTATGTGTCACATGGCTGACTTGTATTCTGCAGCGAAACTAGGAATCCAGGACAGATGTCTCTTTAAGTTGGTGCAGAATGGCAGCTGTTTTACATTCTAACCAGAAAACGAATAATGATAAGCTTTGGTAGAATTTCTTTCAATCTGGACACTTCCGAAAAATCCCTCTCCCTGGCAAATGACTGCCATGTGACTTTGGATTTTGAAAACCACACCAGGAACTAGCAGTTTAAATTCTGTTTGCCTCCCTCAGTTGATGACATGTTGGCCTTAACACCCTAAATTCCACTGACGCCTCTGCCGTTAAATGCATCCCTATCCTCACAACAAACCCAAGACTGCAGCTGAATCCCACCTTGGTTCAGCGAAGGTACGTGGCCGATGCAGTTGAAGCAGTTTTATCTCATATCTTCCCTCTTGGTGGAGAATTGTTGCTTAAAGCGTCCAGGCATCCGTCCTGCAGAGGTTAAGGCAGCTTTTAGCATGATCAACAAGCCGTGAAAGCCCTTGCTCAGAGAAAGAGCAGCCTTACCCCCCCTCTCTCTCTTCTTTTACCTTGGATAAACAGAACATAGCCTGCTATTCACGTCACATCTTGCCAGTAGCCATCACCTCGATGGGAGCCAGTGCTCCACGAACCGTCTGGTGTTGAGTTCCACCAATAGGGACAGGTTACCGGCTCCCACTGCCAACAATGTCCGTGGAGTGCAAATGTTTATTTAAAAAGTTATGTTCGAGTATTGATTTTATTTCATTTTCCCTCCTCCCAGCCCGCCCGCTCTTGGCTCAGGTAAAGTGCCTGTCCATCATGAGGTTTTCCCGCTGGAGCCAGGCGTGTTGTCTGTCTCATAAAAGCTGCTACTATAGTATAATGTAGCCCCCGTGCCCCCGAATGTCCACCTTTCCTCTCCAAGCATGCTGAGCTTCCACGGAGGATGTGTGTATGTGGTGTGTATGTAGTGTGTATGTAGTGTGTGGGCCCTCCAAGAAAAATATGTTAGGGGAGCCTAACTTCTTATAATAGTCTGGACATAGAATATCTCACCTACTAGTAGGAAAAGTATAACAGTTAACATTTTTACCTGATATGTCCCTTTGCCCACTTTTCTTATTTTATACCGTGACCCTGTATTTGTATTCAATTAGCCTTAAATGGGTTTATGTTTAATATATGGACTCACACTAACATTCTCTCTCTCCCAAAACACATAAAATACAATATATCATCTTTCGCTCTTCCTGTCAGAAGGGCTGCTCACTCTGAGTGCCGGCTGCAGCAGGTCGGTGGGAATTGAAAGTCTCTAAAATAGCTCCGTCGCCACGCATGTGACAGTAGCCAGACATCCTGTCATGCTCTGCAGCATTCCTGAAGCCTGGCTCAGACAAAAGATAAATTTTTAATGTTTTGATCGATGAACTTTTGTTGATTTGAGTTTCAGGATGAAATTGTTATCGTGGTCACGCTATAGATGCAGCGTTTTTAATTCCTCTAACATTTCTGTAGCAGGTTAAAACCGCTCATTGTGTCAGTGTTTTTAATGGCATTAAGAAGCAGATATTTATAGAATTAAAAAAAATCCCCAAATTATATAATGTGACCACAGGAAACCCAAGACAGCTAGAGGATGAAGAAGCTGGAAAGGCGCTCGGGAATGTCAGGTGATATTTCAGTGTTTGGTTTGAGACGCCAGTCAAGCTTCCAGTGTTTGAGAGAGCAGACGAGGACTTATCTGCACCCTCAAATGTATTTAAGTAAAAAAATGAACATACTCTTTTGAAGCATTTGAGATATACTTTTGAAAATGTTTTTGCACACAACAGTGACTAGGTTTTGTCCATCATCCCTTACACTGGGATATTAGGAGGGGGGATTTTAATGGCTAGTATGAGCTGAACGAATGGTTCAAGAAAAAAAATTCTCAGGCATTATTGGCCAAACTGACTTTATACTACTGCATATATATGGTATGTGAAGTATGTTTAACCCAAGTCGGCACCTTTGCACAGTCCCATTATGTTTTACAGACATTTGTAGTTTACTAATGGTAAAACATGTTGTTTATGCTGCATTTTGCTGAACTAGCACTTCCCTTTGTATCGTGCATCAGGCATGGCTTTCAAAACAGACCAATTAAGCCTAAAAGTTTATCTTGTATGTACAAGATAGTATAAATAGGATAGTAGGATAAATTGAATATTTTACAAAAGAAAACAACAGAACAGTAAGTTAGAGCGAAATGAAGCAATTTAACAGACCATGAATGAGACCCGTGGTCTGTTTGGGAACACTTTGCATCGGTTATATAGTTTTAATGTGACTAAAAGAGATATTTTGAAGTGGGGTTGTATGAGGTACTTATCCATAGTCGTGTATTGCCTACAGTAGATGGTGGTCAGTGTCAGGGTTGAACTTTTTTTGACTTTTTTGAGCTTAAACTTGTCAAACTGTCACATCTTACATTCTATGCCCCACCTCAACTAATTAGTGAGATACTATCAAAGCCACTTTCCCTACAAGCTGAAAGCAGCATGCTGTTGACTGAATGTTGGTGCTTGCCTTCAAATATCTGTGGCAAAATTAATGCAGATGCCACACACAACAGAATACTCAACATTGGCTGCAAATCACATTAGAAAAGCCTTATATAATCTTTAAATTAACTGTTATAATTTACCAGCCCTTTTATATGGTGACCTAACAAAAACCTCCCATGACTGGCTGCTTTCACATACATAAATCCCCTCACAGGCTTTCTCTGTATGGCTTTGAGTGCATCGCTCATTTGCGTGACTCGTGTGCATCTCCTTCTCATTAAACATCCTCCCTGTTTGCCCACAACAGCAGAAAACAGCCAAGATCAACTCAGCTACAGTCCTGCCAGTGCCCTGTTTTATTGTGCCAGGGACTTTAATAAGTTTGTAGAACTCTTCCAAGACTAACCATAGAGGTCCTGAACCCCAAGCTTCTTCCATGATAGCATTGTCTCAGGGCCTCAGCGCGGCACAAGGGGAGGCACTGTTACCGTGGCACTAGGGCAGAGTTCAGATCCAGCTGTGTATTTTTAAATGTATAGTATACAGTATGTGGAAGTGCAAGCATGCATTCAGGCGTAGCTACAGTACGTGCATGCAAACACACACTCATCCATGCACACTGAGATGTCCAAATAGCGAATATGTCCACACTAAAAATAAAGATGTTAGTAAACCGTATTATTTACTTTTTCAACTATCACAAAATATCACCCAATCTCTTTTTAAATCATTTTAAATGGAAACTATTGCATTTGCAATTGTACTGGCTCTTAAATCTGATTAGTGTACTTGTTTTGGCATAAATACGGAGCACCATACTTCTCATATCTAAGCATTGGCTCATAAATTGAGCAATTATGGCGTCAAAATTGCTGTTTGTTCTGCTGCTGAAGCTTACAGACCTATCAGATGGGGTATTAAACAATCCAGAGTCGCTGCATTATGCCCTCTTTGCTTCCCATTTTCCCAATCATTTACAGAGAAAACTGTGAGAATCTGTCTAAAACTGCAAAAGTCACAAATATTTCTGCATGCTTGCTGAAGTTACACTTCCAGGAAGAGACTAAACTTTCTCTTCTTTAGAGTTATCATCTCTGACTCTTTATATGATGTCAGTGCCACACGGTATTCAAAGGTCATTATGTAATCTGTGGTCACCATCAGTTTGGAAGTGCCAAAAGTTGCAGTTCGTTGAGTGGCCACTAGTTGCTGTATTCTTGAGTCAATTTCAATCAGTTCACTTTAAATGCTGTTTCCATGGATCCTATATGCATATGTGTATTTGGTACAGTCTGTTGATAAAGTCCACTGCTGTCAGTATTTCAGTTTCTGAGTGCATGTGTAGCGCACACTATTGTTCCTGGATTGTTTGGTCCCCTTAGACAGAAAGGTCACTAAAATCACAACACGAGGGGTCAGTGAACGATTCGAACCATAAAATATATGCCAATGATGCTGCTCTGGAGGCTCCAAAATGTGGAGCAACGTTTTTACAGTCTGCACGGCTGATTGAGTTTAAAACAAAAAATAAAGCAAAGACGGAAAAAAAGAGTGAGACAGAGTTCTGCTGTAGGCGGGACTTGAGGGAATGGGATGTGGCTCATTACCTGTTAATCAGATATTACCCAGCCACTGACGGGAGAATTAGGGAGCAATTACGTGTGATAACCAGCTGACAGGCCTCGCTGGCACAAAGAAACACTGGCTGCTCAGAGCTGGCACACTGCAGCGCTTTATAAACACATTATATCTGATGACAGAGAAAGAAATACACACAGACGCACACACGGACAGTAAAGAAACCACTTGACCGTGTCTTTACTCCACGATGATGATGAGCTGTGAACACACTATCTGTCTCAGCTGAGGATGGATAGAGGCAGCTGACCAGTGGGGACGCTGAGAAGGAGGAGGCGAAGGTGGTGCTGTCTGCCCGTCCTGCTGAATGTGGGATTCAGAGTTTGAAAGGGCAATGTTTCGCAGCCAGTTGGGTTTCAGAAGCATGCAGTCACCCTTACCCAGTGCCAGTGACGTGCGGTCAGGGGAGGCAGGTGAGGCTGTGCCTCCCCTGTCATCATGAGAGGAAAAAGAAACGAAATAATAAAATAACACAAGTATTAATATTTGTCCTCTGGACGGACAGCCGTGCCTCCCTCCAGATTGCGCAGTCACTCACAAACTGGATTGAGCGCGTGCAAATAGCGCGTGCTTGTTGCCATTTCTGTTTATGTTTCCAATATGATGGTTGAGGACACTTTTATGTAATAAAAGCATACGTCTTCTTTTCCATGGTGTTCAGTAATGTATTTTACGTATATGTGTAATATTTACATCTTATTGATACGATATAAATCCACAGGGGAAATGCTGCCTTGAGGCAGGCAGTACCTCTGCCTCAAGGAAGGCGGTGATAGTGAGCAGCCTAATAGCCTGCATCCAGCCAGGTCACGGTGACTCTGACCTGTGTGCAAAAAGTAAACACAAGAAGTGTGCTGTGCGACGCTGTAGAGCTTAGCGACAAGCTGTAATTTCTCGCCCTGAAAATGGAGGATTTGATTTCTAAACTAAGACATTTTTCAAAGCTGGACTTTCAGTCAGTAAAGGTAAGATATACTGCAATATACAGTCATTTACAGTAAAGGTAAGATATACTGCAATATACAGTCATTTACAGTAAAGGTAAGATATACTGCAATATACAGTCATTTACAGTAAAGGTAAGATATACTGCAATATACAGGTGCACTGGTGTTTTAAAATGGTTTTCAGCATCCTATTCTCTCATCCTATCCTGTTGGCATCCTACTGTATGTTTGTAAATCTGACTTGTGAGTCAGTGCCTCCCCAACCCCAACCCTCACTGCACGTCACTGCCCAGTGCCTCCAGTTCCCATTGGCTCTGGAACGGGAGTTTACAGGTTCATATGCAGCTATTTCTAATATGGAGAAAAGTATTATTAACTATTTTGACACTACACTGTATGCTCTTAGCAGAACTGTGCACCTTTTAGGATAATGAGCTTTCAAAATAAGAAGTAGTGATATTGTGTTGGTTCTATATAAAGAAAACAAGTTGACTGTGCAATATTTGATCCCAATTTCATAATCTGTAATGAATAAATAATTTAATCATTCTATATATTTAATTAACAAATTAATTGATATATATATATATATATTAATATATTAACGCCTGCAAATGACACGGGCAAATTATTTCAGACAATAATAAAATGTATTTATCTCTGCTTTCAAACTTTGGGCCGCCATGGGCAGGTAGCTAGGCTAATGTTACTTACATGTTTTAAGGTGGCAGGTCATGTTCGTCGTGGATGAGTGATAGGCAAAAATTTTCTTGCAAAGTTTGCATGTGACCTTCTTGGGGTCGTCCTTGTTCTTTTCAAAGTCATCCCATATTTTAGATAGTATATTGTTTAATAGTTAACTGTCTAACCACGATGTCCTGCAGGGACCTGTCTGCCGTGTTAAAAAAACACTGACAGTGAGTGTCACGACTTCCTGTATCCGGCCCTTCAAATTAAAAGCCCTCCAGCCTTTCGGGCCAGCCACCAGTAACATTGATTTTTACTTAATTAAAGACACAGCTCCAAATGTTGTTTTTTTTCCCCGTGCGACCAATGGACTAATGGCATTTTGGTCAGTCTGGTGTGGTGGCAACAGGCTGTGCTAATATTGTATTAATCTTATAGGTTCATATGCTTTTAAGGACATACATATTTGATAATTGATACTTCTTCTTTTTTTTAAGATCCTCCACAGCAAGTAATTGTATGTAACACCATAATTATTACTTAGGTGATAGTAAAGAATTTGCAATGGGAATTACAACTTAAACAGGATCATATAAATGTCCTTGTTAGGTTATTAAATAGACTGACAGTGATGATGAAAGCTCTTTAGCACCAGAGTTAATCTGATGACAAGTGATGACAGTTTACTGCTCTTCTCCTGCAATGTCTGGAAAACACAGAGGATGTAAGTGTGTCTGTTTATATGCTTCTATCTTTGTCTCTATATTTAAATAACGCATCTCTATCCCAGGAATAAGTTGTGGCAGTCCTCTTGAAAACATGCACCTCATTTAAACAAACTCAAAGCAAGCTGAGAAAACTTAAGTCTTGTCCACAGCTGGGCAGCTCTGAGTATTAGAGTTGACAAACGTCATTAAAATTTACCGCTCCAAATAACAAATCTTTCAGCAGCCACACACACATTCACACACTCGCACAGACCATAGAACCCCAAACACACACACTCTCTCTCTCTCACAAACACACACACACACACACACACACACACACACAACTTTCAGCAACTCAGCTGAAACAGGGATATGCTAACCTCGACAGAGGATGTCCGTTGGGACACCTTGGCCAGACTTGTGTTTCCCCCTTGTGACTGACTCTGGCTAGCACACATGCTAATGCTTGGATGCCTCTCCTTCAGTCTTCATAAAATAATCTGCTTCATCTGGGCCTCCAACCAGGCTTTTCACCACCTATTAGCTCTCAAACCCGTGGTGGTGACAAAAGAAAGGTTTTGACAAAGCGCCAAAACAGATTGTCACAACGCGCTGATTTTCAAAAACTCCTCGCGCTACCTAATTACTTCCTCCGACTGAACGGCCGCTGATTAGTAGCCGCTTGAGAAAACTGAATGTCAAGAATGGTTAGCGAATGATTTAGTCATTCAAATCAGTAGACAGTCAGTAAGAGAGAATGGAGACGGTGTGCTCGAGCCTCTGGGGCTAAAGAAGTCGTCCGTGCAGCTGAGTAAAGCTCAACCGCAATCACTCAAAGGCCAACAACAGGAGTGCCAGCCTGCTCCAACCAGGGCGGAAATTTGGCACTTTGAGAAGGTGCAAGGTTTCGAGGAAGAAATGAAAAGCTCCTAGCAGCCACTTACCTCTGCTTTCCCTGCAGGAACTTTGTCATCACTTTACACTCAGCGAAATGATTTTGGATTACTTGGTCTAAAGCTAACACATTATGTCAATTTTATTCAAATATAACAACACGCCTGGTACCTATAACCAGCATACTCTGGACTAAGTTGGGCCAGCTTTTTAAATGGGTCACACTACAGTTACAGAAAACATTTTATTGCCACCCTTGCTCAGCGAAATTTGCATGCATAGCAATTATTGTCTGAATAAATACACATCTATGTTGTTGTAGCTGCTCAAAATCTAAAAAGTGCGACTGACAGAGCAGTGATTTATTTATTTTTTTACAGATCTTGTGTAGACACAGCTTCCATTAAAATAGCAGAATGTCTGATGAGTAGAAGATACACTGAGTTGCTTCTGCTGTACTGAAGTGTCATAAATGAAGGAAGCGATCATAGCTCATTATCTCTTTTGCTTCATTGACTTTTATTCAATCCTCTGTTAGAGTATAAATGGATTTAAAAGAGAAATGGTTTGCAGTTATGAGACAGGGGTCAGAGGTACAAACATGTCATTGGAATAAACTGTGTGAGCTTATTGCCTCAATAGCAAGAACAAGCTAATGAGCTTGTTAACTGACAGTTAGCAAGGCTGTTGGCTTGAATATATTAAATCACTGTGATATATTAACTGCCATAACTTGTAAGCTATATTGACATTACTATAGATATTATTATAGTTACTGTTACTTTTGTGGTTGCTTGCATCTCTGGGACTGTGTCTCTGTCTGTCTTTCGATCTTTCTGTCTGTCTCTTTCTCTCTCCTTTCTCTCTCCTGCCTGTAAAAAGGAAGGGTTTCATCTCCACTGTGTGCACACGATTGCTGGATTAATACTGTAGCCTATATAATAACTAAAATAATTATTACTTTTTTTTTAAGATAGTGCGACTTGTTGCTACTCATGGAGGAATTGTGGGTCTATGTAAATCATAAATAAGTGATCTTATAAGTTTACCTACTCTATATCTAAAGTGTCTTAAGATAACATTTGTTATGATTTGGCACTATAAATACAATTGAATTCAATTATAAGAACTATACCCAGACGTTTACAGAAAGAAATAGCTTCAAAGAGAAAAACAAGATGTAAAAATGATTATTTAAGTTGCGGATTTTAACATTGTGGTCTATGGGGATTGACTCACTTGGAAAACGCCTCAAGTGGCCGTTCAAGGAACTGCGGTGCAGTCCTGAGGTGTCCGCTTAAATGAAATACAGTGACTAACTTCATTTTCAGCATCCTACTGATATATTACTAATTACTAAATACCTGGCATAAGCTAACATTTGCTAAGTTTACTATCAGGACTCACTTAACTTTATGTTAGCTTTAAAGTTTTACTCAGTAAGATTTGAAATGCCTATCGGCCTCTTTGGCAGTAAGGTGTAATTGCAGATGAGCATGTTCTTTCAGTCTCCATCTTGTCACGTTCATGGTCACTATGTGTGTTGACTTTTGACTGTTAAACCTATTGGCTCGGGAACCTTTTCCGTCTTCACCAACTCTTTATTAAATAAAATGGTGTACAATGTAGGGAACAAAATACCAGTGGGAAGTGAAAGGAGCAGCACAGATCAAAAAGCTTGTTACCTGCTGACTAGTGTATTAGCGGCTAGCTTGGCAGCTACATTAGTTCACCAGTAAGCCCCGTGAGTAAACCCGTCACCAAGCTCCTTAAGGCAATTTTTTTACCTTTTCATTTGTGCCTTAAAAGATGATGATAATACAATTATTCAAACACATAAATGAAACTGTAACTTAGCAATGTCAAATATCATTAGAAACACCAGGCTTCTTCACGTAAAAACCACTAGAAATAAAGTCTGCTGCACTGTCACAGGCCTGCAGAGGACTGTTCAGCCTACAGAACAGACAGCATGGAGACTGACTGACTGCTGACATAAATGGCACAGGGAACATGCCGGCTTTTGTCAGACTTCCACATGTGTTTCCAATGGGGGGGATATTAGATTCCGGACTGGTACTGAGTGTCGGCTATAGCTGAGGCACATGTCTGCACGGGGCTTTGTCCGCACATAGACACACTAAGCGTAGTCACAAAATATGGTACAAGATGTAGACAGGCTGTGATAGGAGTGTGGTGGCAGTGGGTCACCCTCAGTGAATATAAGTGTGTGTGTGTGTGCATGGGGTTCAGGTTACTGTGTGGCTGCTGAATGTCTAACGAGGGAGGATGTCAGTCTTGTTTGAGAAGCGGGTGTGACAGCAATGAGATTCAGAGGAAAATGAAACCTCAGCAGAAAAGATTATGTACACAGTAGTAGCCACAGTAGTCGTGAGTTTGTCCTGCCCCCACGGGGGCACTGCTGCAAGGTATAGTTTCCATGTTACAGGCTACATTAGGTAATCAGTGTATTGTAAGATATAACTAAATGTATTGACCTGGCCATTCCCCAAACTGGAAAGAGGGGACACGCTGTAGATTGGGGATGAAGTACAACTGCATCATTGGCTCAGCGACCACAGATAATTCAAAAAGATAAGTAAACATAAGATAAGAAAAGGAATATAGGCTAATGTTATGAAAAGGGTCATAGAATAGAGCGAGTTGTACACGGAACTGATTGTAAATCCTGTTAATGCAAATTTGTGATATTGAGCCAAATAAATAAAATTGACTTTACTTGACTAAAATGAGGACAAATCTAATGGCCTCACTATTTGCACAGTTAACATGGTTTCATGTTTCTCTTCATCAGAAAACTTAAAAAAATAAATAACAGCTATTAGAACTGACTGAAATGCCCTCTTTTCACAGCTACACCACCGTTTTCTTTATAGTTTAACACTGTGGACTCTGCTTTGTTTCATACACAAGCCACTGTTCCCTACCTGTGTAAACTGAAGGTGTTTATGAATTCAAAGAAAGATGTGTTCGCAAAGGTTAGCATAGCTGTAAGCTAGAGAAGAGAGCTAGCCTGGCACTGGCAGATTTGAAAAAAATGGTGCTTGCATTTGTACAAAAACAGAAAAGTATGGATAACTGTTGTTTTATGGGGAGTTGTTCTATAACCAGCGATTCTAAGCTAGGTAAAGCGCTCCAACTCCAACACTGTTTGTAACACACACAATTTTCTCATTTTACTTTCATGAGTAAAGAAAAACCCATTTCCCTAAAATGCTGAACTCCTCTACTACTGTGGATAGCAGTGATAGCTTTGTAGTGTCCGCTCAATCAGCCCTCAACTAGCACTATGTAACGTTTCAGCATAACAACGAAATGAGCAGCAGGAAAAGAAGCACACATTGGAAAGATTTTGAACCAATTTCATCTGCATAAGCTCTTTATATGTTTGACAGGCTGACTGGCTGACATACTGGATTCTAAAAAGATTTTTCTTTTATTTGTACCCATAACTCATCCAGATGGCAGGATGCTAAACTTTAAACATTTTTCAAACTAGCAAAAAGATTATTCAAAATACATTTTTGATATCCAGGACGTTTTGCATTGCATTTATAGCGCTACTGTTGGGTGCTGTTCGGTGAACAGCATGAACTGCAGCACAGTACTGCAGTGTTTCAGCGTTTCCACTGTATGAGTTAGTTTAGTTTCTAGCAGATCTAATTCTACTCAGAACATCACAGAGAATTTCAGTCTGCAGGCATATATTTAGGCCTAAGATTGTTGAATCCAAGTGGCTTATCTTGGTAGCAGAGCAAGTTAGTTGAATGCCAATCTCGGAACATGTCTCGGCTATCTGTCTGACGACAATTCAGGTTAATAAATATTTTGGGCTTTCCATTGTAGCGAGTGGATATCCATGCCGAGACTTCCTCTTCTGAACTGCCTTCATTGTTTACGGTCTGATTAGCAAGTTGGGATGCGAGAATGGAGTTCGAGTTGAGAGATGTCGTCTCTTTAAACAGATATCAGCTTATGAATGTAGATAATTAATATCAAAAAGCTAATATAAAGCTCATCGTCATCAGACAACAGTCGATGGGTTCCATGATCGCATCACGGCCAATGTGTTCTGCCCCTAGCCACATGAACTGTTTCCCTATATAGCTTGTCTTTCAGTTTAATTAAATTTCAAATATTTTTTTTAGGATTCTGTAATTCTACAGTTTTGAAAATAAAAAAACAAACATCCGAATCCCAAACACGGATATTCAAACAGACAAATATCCAGGTCCAACCCTAAATTCCTGTAAATAAATATAGCCTCTTATACAAAGGACGCTGTTCAGTGATGAAAAGGCTTCTTCACATTAAGACCACGTCTCCCATAAGCCCTCTTATTTCCAGTTATGCTTCTGTGTACAATATCTATCCTCCATGGCATTTGATTTGAAAGCAAGAGGGGAGGGATATAGAATTCTGTGATGTAACCTAACATTGATATAGTACACTCTTAATAACACCTTGTGACTGCTTGTGGAAATGGAACATAGAGTTAGAGGTTGCCAGTCTTTTTGAAACATTTTTGTTTATTTACAGTCATGATACATTATGTACCCAGATTAACATGCTAATGATTTATTGATGTTTGAATGCTTTATGTAATGCATTTTAAAACAAGTGTCTGGATACAGGATCTTAATCAGTGACAGAACAGAGGCGGAAACTCAGGTCAAGACACGCACACACACACACACGCACACACACACACACGCGCACACACACACACACACACACACACACACACACACACACACACACACACACACACACACACACACACACACACACACACACACACACACACACACACACACACACACTCCATCCCTCCTCTATGGGAAAAAGCTTACATTCTAATAACACACAGCTAAGTAAAAGTTTATGTTTTCAGCGGCCAACAAAATAAATGAAACAGAGCAAATGTGATCGCGGGACGTTGGCATTCAGAGTTGTTTTTATCAAAGCAATGTGGACTTGAGGAAGTGGAGAGAGCAGAGGGGTGGTGGGGCACCTGTATATTTGTACAGACCTTAAGTCTTGTGATGTCATCTCTTTGACAGTAAACATTTATCTGTGTTTCATAATGGCAAAACAGATCCAGGGTCATTAGTTAACACGGAGTCAATAAGGGAGACCACCATCTGAGGCCTGAAACTGCACGGCACGGGTATACAGCATCTGGAGGTTCTGTTCTCGTGTTCAATTTATTGAAACGAGGATGGTTTACTTGAGCGACTTCTAATGAGTTGTTGTTGGTATTCTGAACATGTTCTGTGTCAGAAGGTCAGAGTTAGGGCTCGTCTTTGAAACGCGATTTTTAAATTGGTTGCTCAACACCAAGATGGTGAAGGTCTTGTTGAGCAAGCAGAATTATTAAGTGTTAAAAATAGTTTAGTTCAATGGTGGTATTATTATATATGCATGAGATGATGATGCATGGTGATGCATGATATTAGGGCACCAGCTGAATCTCATTCATTCCGATTTTTTGCAGAAATGTCTGCTACATGAAATCAAATGAAACAATATCATGTCATTTACATACATTTAGTTTGTGATAAGTGATTTTAATAGTAATGCTCTAAACAGTGGGCCTCATATCTAGAAAATATGCTCTTAATATATTATTAGCATATGTTTGCTTGTAATAAAAAGTGGATTATCTAATAGGGCTGTACCCAAATCCATTTTCTTCGGTGGGTCAGGGACAGCTGTTGAGTGTTTTAGAATCCCCCGGTCTCCTTGCATTACCAGCTCTAGGTCTGCTTGGACCTGATGGAGGCTAGAACACCAATCAAAGATGGCGGCGCTTTGGAGGGTATGACACATGGACAGGGGAACTGAAGAATTGGAGAATTCCAGCAGGTGGCGCTACAAATAAAGTGACAGTTTCCTCTGTTGCTGCTGTGTGGGTGCGCTTGGGCATTCCCCCCCCCCCCCTTTCTTTCTATGATAGTGCGCCACCTATTGAGCCTCATGGCCGTTGCAGACCAGATTTTACTGTGCATGTGTCAAAGTCCAACCATTTTTGTTTGGTGACTTAGCCTCTTTCTACTTGTCTTGCCCTGGAAAGGCCCAGGGTGAAGGTAGCTACCCTGCTAATGCTCACTGTGCCTTCTTTCCCTGCGGGTAGGGACAAACTGTCCTCAATGCGTCTGTGGAGATGTCTGTAACCCACAGACCCTGCTTCGTTTACCACGCTTTGTGGGTGACTCATTTACTGTGTCATCACCATGTATTTCTATAGACAACCTTTGGGAAACACTATTCGGGGTGCTCTCTGTGTTAGAATCAGAACTCATGAGCGGAGCGAGAGGATTTTGTGCAGAGGGGTGTTTTTAAAAGTTGTTGTTTGAAAAGATAGAGTTCCGCATGCCCAAGCCTTTTCTATTATAGGCTTCGCCCAGCTGTCGCTACATCCATAGAATCTGGAGTTACAGTATGCAACTAACGTCACTGTGTCACTGCAGCATGGCAATACATGCAGGTGTAAGAGGTTGCTGCTATCTTTATCCTAATATTGCCCATATCAGTGGTAAGTTAAATGAGATGCAACAAACATGACCTTTAAGCATCCTCCTGGTATCTCAACTGCTTTAAATGAGTCAGCGCCAACTTCTTTCTGTTTCACAGTGTCAACAGGATTTGACAAACCCAAAGCTTACTCATATAATGGCTCGTCAGTGTTTGTGTTCATTGTGAGTGATCAGGGAAGTTGCTTAGTCTGGAAACCCTTTTGAACAGAAAGAAAATGTCAAATTCACTTCCGCCGAGACAGGAAACTAAACGGTTAGCAACAACAGAGAGCAACAAAAGCTGCAAAAATGAAGAATGTATCCCAAAAGAGAGCTCCACAAGATGTGTGACAACTGCATCAGTTACATCTGTGTACACTCACGGTGCTGAGGATAAAAGTATCAGCCTATCGGCAAGCGTCACAGGCTTTTTACGGCTCATTCAAGATGAATTCTGGTTAGCAAGTCACCCAGATAATGGTGCGGAACTTGTCCATACAGCGGGAGGTGATATTGGTGTTGTTCACACTGCTGACAGTAGTTCCACGACCAGTCTCAGCGGGGGTCTGGCCCACACACAGCTTTAGTATAGTCCAAGCATGGAGAAGGTAAACAGTGAGGAAGCTCTTGCCTCCCACAAGCAGCATGTCGTCTCACCACAGACAGAAAGAAAAACAATGAGACCAAAGTGATGATCTGTATGAAGTTTTGGACCAGACAACAGTTGCTGTAGGTCATGACAGGTAGCCAGAACAATGTTGTAAAAGCCATCTTTTATTAAGCATCTGCTCTTGTTTTATAAACATCACTTTATCTCACAACGCGTAGTTACGCACTTTATATTCTGTGCAACTTCCAATAAAGCATTGAATCTCAATAATGTTTGGCTCTATTTTATAAATATGATCTATTTTTATGACAGTGTGCAGCTGCATGTGCTGAGTCAACATTGAACATTGGCTTCTTTTGTTAAATTACAGTTGTTCTTAGGGATATTTTATGCCTTTTTATTGACAGTTGCCAATAGAGCGTATGACAGGAAATGAGGGGAACAATTGGGAATAATATACAATAAAGGTTCTCGGCTGGACTTGAACCCATCATGTTGTGGTTCATAGTCAGCGTTGTGAATATTTGGCAACCCGGGAGCCACAAAATTGGGTTTTTATAGACAATACGTTTGTGCTCCTTAATGTTAGATGTTGTAAAAAAAAAAGTATCCTTTTATCTTTTTTCTGTACAGGCTGTCCTCAACCATCACCAGAGACCGTACTCACCCAGGAAACCATCTGTTTGACTTGTTGCCCTCTAGGAAGTGCTACAGATCACTCAAAACCCAGAGTAAGAAACTCAAGCAGCTTTTTCCCCACAGCTATAAGAAGTCTGAACGGACTAATCCATATAAGTTGAATGTTTTTTGCTTTTATGTAAATAACTTTTACACCATGTGGAATTTTCATAACATGCAATCTCTCAACACAGTTTGTAGCTACTGCTTTTTATTTATTATTATCATGTGGAATGCATGAATGAATGTGTGGAGAATGTGTTTTTAACTAGTGGCACCTTATAGGAGCACCCTGTATTTCATTGTAGGTTTTTAATGATACAACGAAAATTAATGCATTCCTTTCTATTCTATTTACTGTTCGTACATATAACCACAAAAAGTAAAGAGCAGCAAGAGGATACCTCCTATTTTCAAACTGAGTACTCAATAGGTGATGTTTCTCTTATTGACCAACCTGACCGGTCCACTGCTGTCTGATGTAACTCGCCAGTGCCATCCTTCCGCTAGACCTGTTTTGTAATTGGCTGTATCAGTGGCAGTCCGTGATCCGGATCTCTGTGACGACAGGGACCCCTGGGAGGATTCTGCATTCTGGCTCGTTGGGCTGCGTTCACTGAGTGACTGAGGAGGCAGGTTCAAAGAAAGAACAAGAAAGAGAAAAGAGTTTTGGAATCAGGTTTGCATTGTCAACAACATTTTCAACATCCGAGTGGACACATACACTATAAATATTATCATATTAGTCATGGGATGGTGCTTCTATCCTAAGCTCCTGTCCATACCTCAAGTGTGGATTTTTTGTATTTGTGGTCCCAATGGAAACTGAACATTCCCATAAGTCTGCCAGCTCTATCTTAAAGACACAATGAGTAGGATCATCCAAAAAAGACATCACTTATGACCCATTAGAAGTGTGTGATGGTGTTCGAGAGAGACCATTCCCTCTCCGCCTGTTTTGGAACATTTCTGGGCATCAACCCTTTTAGAGTTTAGGGCTGCAGCTATTGAATCTTTTTGTAATTAAATATTCTACCGATTATCCTATCAATTACTCGAGTAATCGGATTGCAAAAGAAATTTTAAAAAATGCATATATTATCAGGATATTATCAGAAAGACTAACTCGCTCTCTTCCTGTATACCGTAACAACAAGTAACGTACAAAACGTGCCTGACACATTTCCTCAGACAAAACTATAAATACAGATCAGGTAGGTGATGTTATGTTTAACATTGTCGTGAAAAACAAAACAAAAAAGATTAATTCACAAGGACAGCTACGCATTTGCTTCCTGTTTTTAACATCTGCAGTCACTACGTAACACGCACTCCTTAAACCAAAACAGCGGCAGTTGGTGACGGTGGCGTTAACAACTGGTTGCTTTCGGCTCAGGTGCTGAATCATTGAGGTCGTGATGTTGTGGTATAACAGTTCTAGTTAACAGTGGAAACATTGCACCTTTTTGGCTTCTTTTTCAAGTGTGAAATTATCCTAAACTTATTCTCTGCCTTTTCCAGACATAGTGGTGTGCATCCACAAAAACGGTCCGTGTGGAATAATGATCCCTGTGCTGAACAGGCCGCAAAATGTGTGAAATAGGAATTAAATGTATCATCGAGGCAGAGATTTTGTAGAATATGATGATATATATTCATGGTTTCATATCAGTGTAATGTGCACAGGAAGAAACAATTCTAGTCGGTTTTATTCTGACAACCACAAACTTCCCACAAACTTTCAAAATAAAACCCTTATTTATTTGACTTTTTTGGGTTATCAAGCACTTTCGAAGGTCCAACTGCTGCTTGTTGGTGTGCCATTTAATTTAATGAAATAGGTCAACCAACAAGGTCAAGGGGCCACAAAACAGGAAGTCTCCCAACGCAGCATGTCAGTCATTTATGCAGCAGGACTGTTTCTGTTTCTTTGACACCTCCATAATTACAGCTCATAAATTACAATGCTGTGCCCGGCAGACCAGAGTTAACCTGGGGAGAGAGTTTAAGGGTTCTGTAGGGCATGGACGTGTGTTTGTGTGAGTGTGTGTGTGTGTGTGTGTGTGTGTGTGTGTGTGTGTGTGTGTGTGTGTGTGTGTGTGTGTGCAATGTCTAGAAGGACACCAGCTGATTAATACTAGTCAAGTAGAGTCTAATGATCTCAACATAGAGATGAAAGGACGGAGAGGTGAAGAAAAAGAATGAGAAACAGCTAGTCTGTTTGGACATATAAGTACAAGAGAGACATCATAGATAACAGCTGCAGGAGAGGGTGTAGTCAGCTTCAGATGGCAGGGTGATTAAACGTAGGGCTTCTCAAACATGTCTGAGTAATTCTCGCCCTCTAAAAAATAAACACTGATAGAGAAGGAGCTCTGGGCTTTGTTTTATCTGTTTACGTATGTCAGCTTTTTCTTAATGCAAAGAATTCCAGTGTGCGGGAGCTTTTGGCTGTGTAGGATTTAGGACAAAATGTGTGTGTCTGTTATAGAACTGTGTATCTCTGCATGTCTGTTTGTGCATGTGTGTGTCAGAGGTTTTGGTTCAACTGAGAGGCAATCAAGCAGAGTTTGTGTACCTAGGCAAGGCATGAAAACTCCGGGTAGGATTGGACTTTGCTTCCCACAATACTTCAATATTTCTCTCTATCAAAACCATACAAACATAGAGACAACCCCCACGGGCCCGAAAGCCATTCCTATGACCCCCCCCGATTCCACACTTGTCTCTTTAATCCCGCCCCCTCCCACTAACAAACCGGCCCCCTCCCTTCTAACCGTCCCAGCATTTATCTGCAGATCAGACAGAAAAATATACAATGCTTCCACAAGTGAAACACACACACTTACTTACCAAGCCCACCCCTTTCTTTGGAACCCCTCTTCTCCTTTTCACACTCCTTCACCTGACCTATCTCACCTTTTGTTCCTTTTGCTTGTGTGATCCACCGATCTCGCTTCTTCAGGCTGTTAACTCACTCCCCAGCCATTTTGTTGACCTTTCAACCCGTCGGTCGTGTTATTGCACATTTATTTTGGTACGGCTCTGATTCGCAGGCAGACATCAAGATGGAAGCCACAATACGCATAACTCTATGCATAACTAATTTCAAGTTTTAGCAATTGATATTGGGGCAAATCTTATCTTCTTTAACCCCTGAATGTAGGCTCTATATCTATGTTCACATTGATGGCCATGTCGAAAAACCTGTCCTAGACACTATATATTATTATCTATATTTGACATACTCAACGTCCATATAGAAAACACATAATATACAGACAAAACATAAAAATTACACTGTAGATGTATGTAGACACGTATGCTAAAGGTTAAAATATATACAACGGCTGGAGGAATATCTTGTCTCACTTAGGGTAGGGTCAGTCAAAGACCTTACTATATTGTTCCTAAACTCAGTCATCCTGCACATAAATGTATACATAAAATTCCCAAGTAATGTTTGAAAAGTGTGAACATTACAGTTTACAAACATCTTGCTTGCATATTCCCATCTTGGGTACTTTAACAGAATTCTAAGAGCATCCTTATATGCCACCTTCAGCTTGTTCATCTTCCCTTTACAATGGCTTCACCACAGTTGTGCTGTGTAAAGTGGAGTGCATTAAGCTCTAAATAGAGTTGTTTGGACATCATCAGTCCACATATGAAATTTGCATGCCAGTATTTTTGCCTAGGCATAAAATTTATATCACTGGCGTTGAATTTTATCATCATCATCACTTCTTCGTCCCTAATAATATGCCCTGAGTACTTTATTTTGTTAACAGTTTCTAGCTCTTCCTCCTTTTACCTCCAGGTAGGGAATTTGAGCTTCTGAATCTCCTTAATTCTGGCTATCATGATAACACTCTTTTTAGGATTAAATCTGATGTCATGCTGCATACCATACTCAGAACAGTCTCTATACGTTAGATGATTGCTTATTTTTTCTCCTAAAGAACGCAAGACGCACAAATTCAATTCAACTACAATCTATCGCATTTAAGATAAAAGATTGAACTGGATTATGGTTGAATGTTGTGTATGTTAACTGTTGTCACTCTGGTCCAGACATATTAAATGAAATATTGGATGGATTAACAAGAAGTTCTGTACATACATTCATTGTCCTCAGGGGAGGAATCCTAATGACCTCGTGATGGGCGAAAAAGAACATATGAATCTTACTGAATGACTCTTATTCTGCCCAAGTATGTATGCAGAAGGTATTTTTAGTAACCGAAATCAAACATTTTTGGCTTCATAAGCTACTGAGCAGCTTTCATAGGAATGAATGTGGCCGGCTCTAAAGCTTTATGCAGTTCTCTTTATACATCTGTTGGGAGCAACGCAATATTTGGAATATTTTAAAGAATAAAACAAATTGCTAATTTTCTAATTTTACCAGCAAAGGTTTCAGTCTACCAACCCTACTCTTATCATGCTTCTCTAAACTCTAGATAATAATCTGTTTTAGATAGGCTTGTTTGAGAAAGACCAGCTGACCCCCTTTGAAAAATCAAGCAGTCTGTAAACACTTAAGAGGGATTAGGTCAGAGAATGCAGGAGATGAAGGTGGGGGAGGGAGAGAAGAGGACAGGGGAGGAGAAGTGATGGTGGCGATACGGGGGGGGGGGGGGGGGGCAGAGGGGTTAAGAAAAAGTGACAGCTTAGACAGGAAGTTGAAGGTGTTAGACAAGGATCATTGTGACAGATGGACTTTGACAAAGGGAGGACCTGACCTTGACCTTTCCAGGACCCTTGTGATGGACTACGTGAAGGCTGAGCACAGCATATAGTGTGCCTTGAGTTGAGTGATTTTACAAACAGTTAAGGAGAGACGAATCAGTAAATCAATAACAGAAACAGTTTGCATAATTTCCCCAAATGTGTCACATAAGGGGCCCATCCCACATTCACCTTATGACACTTTCTGCTAGTACATATAAATAAGATAAGATAAAAGATAAAATAAGATAAAATATGTGCAAGAAAAAGAGAAATTATATGACACGATCAGTCTTTTTTGTTTGTTTTATTAGCAAATTAGGCCACAATTATAACAAGAAACCTAATGGGTTCAAACTAATAACTCTAGCTCTTCAATCTTGGATTTAGACTTAAGATGTCAAGAAAAATATTAAGGATGTACCACAGTCCCATATACATTTATATTACATTCCAAAAATGGCATCCAAGCAGGTTCCAGAAAAAGAACATAGGCTGTATTACCTTCCTCCTCAGTCGTGACTCGCTTAAACCGGACCTAAACAGAGCCCATTTTGTCTCCTCCCAGTGATATTTGTGATCTGTGGTTTTCACGTTGTGTTCCGGACCGTTTCAAGCATAAACCAGAGATGCAAGTTATGGCCTTGCTGGGTTTCAAAACATAACAAAAGAGTGGCCGCATTAGAACAAACATGCAACTGAATTTGCCATGTTTGATTCCCAGATCCTTTAATTGGTATAACAAGTCACAAACAAAGGGTAATGCATGCCCTTTACAAGCCTGGTGTTCCTTTTACCAGCAGGTAGCTTTTTGCCCTCATCCATCATCTGTTTCCAAAAGCCAATGTGAAAGCTATGCATATAAAAGTCTTGGTTTCCATAGCCGTGCCAGAGTAAACTGGGTGGTATATGGTTTAGAGACATTTCCTTCTTCAAGAGTGAGGGTCCCAGGTCCCTGTTTGTGATGGAACAGACCACAACTTGCCAAGTGCCGGCCATTTCTTAGGCCTCTTTGTGGCTCTGAGGAACACTTTGAAAACCGCAAGTTATCATTGGAGCAGCGGAGGACTGTGGCGAGCAGGACGACCAATACCATCAACCTACACCCCATTATACTCTCCTCTACTGACCCTACACACCTTGCGCAAACCTCACATTGCACTTTCCATCCGTCTGTCTGCTGCCAGTTTACACACCTTTGTCCTTCTCCTCCCCTCCACCCGTCTGGTAGTGCCAGCCTCCGCACCTTCCGTCTTTCTTTCCTTCCTTTCCTCCGCGCCCATCCATCCACACTGTCAGCACTCCATCAGTCTTGTCCCGGCTGAGTTGTCAGGATGAATGGTAGCGCTGCCCGCCAGGTATGTTCTCTTTTATAAACATGGCTCATAGCTTGGGTCTGCTGTGTGGCCTTTGCAATGGTTAAAATATGTAGTAAGATGGTTTCTAATGCCCCACCGCACAAAAGGACTGTAATCGACACCACTGATTCCACCATCATCAGATGGCTTCTTTGCATTATATAGAATTTTAAAACAAGTATATTTTTGTAGAGATACATCTTCATTAGCTGTCATTTGGATCTCTGTTCTTATTAGTTATCATATTCTTCTTTACCTGCTCCTATTTATCACTTATAAGCAGTATGCAAACACTTTTAAAATGTCCTTACATCTGTTTATAACTCTATTATAGTGTGTGTGTCTGTGTGTGTGTGTGTGTGTGTGTGTGTGTGTGTGTGTGTGTGTTAAAACTTCGCCTAGGAAGCATCTTTAACTGGTGTAACAGCTAATGTATGACAAGAAAAATACTTGAGATCATGTTTAATTATATACACGCATTCAGTCAGCTTTGTTTTTTTAATTGCTATGTATTTATGAACTGTTTACACACATGTAGACTGGTTTGAAACTGTAAATTAATATGATCAAGAGATTGGTTGGGTCCGGAGTTTCATTCAAGTGTGTGTCATAATTCATTTTTATCTAAAATATGCAGACATATGTTAAACGGTTACAGCTTTTTTATAATACATGGTTAAATTTTGTAGGCTTACCCAGAAGTTTGCATTACCCTGGTTCCCTCACCAAAAGCCAATGGGATTTTTCCAGTGGATTTTGGATTATTGCAGAAAGTAACCCTCTGTTGCTAACAAAAGTTCATGATAGTTAAAGGTTTTGTTCAGCAAGATAATATTCACAATTGAAAACAACTTGATTTTCGAAAAAATTAAAATGCAATATATGCAGAAGTCAAAAGCTACACCAAGGTCACATGACCACATCACCACCACTAGCTTCCAACTTATGTTGCGTGTTTGGTGTCCGTCCATCCATCCATCTGTCCATCCATCCATCCATCCCTCATCTGTAACTGCTTATGCCAATCAGGGTTGCAGGTGACTGGAGCCAATCCCAGTTCATATTGGGCGAGGGCTGATACACCTTGGAAAGGTCGCCAGACTATCACAGGGCTGACATATAGAAACAAGATCCTGGTTCGAAACCCGGCTGGGGCCCCTGTCTGCGTGGGTTTTCTCCAGGTCCTCCGACTTCCTCCCACAGTCCAAAGACATGCACGGGTTAATCGATGGCTCCAAATTACCCATGTGTGTGTGTGTGTGTGTGTGTGTGTGTGTGTGTATGTGCCTTGCAATAGACTGGCGTCCTGTCCAGGGTGCACCCCGCCTCACGCCCGGCTGGGATCGGCTCCAGCCCCCTGCGACCCCGATAGGGACAAGTGGTTGAAGATGGATGGATGTTTTCACACCGCCACGTAGCAATCACCCAATCAAACGGCTTCAAGAGCATTTCCCACAAAAGCAACACATTTTTAAGAGCACCTTCTGCTGCAGGCGGTTACCCCTTGAAGTTCAGAACGGTGAACTCGGCAGAGAAAAATCTTTGCATTCACGTGTGTAGCAACCTCATCATACCACTGCTGCGTTGATCAAAACCACTTTGTCTCTCCGGCCTGCCCCTCACTGAAATAGTGGGAGGTGGCCAATTACCGTACAGCGGTGTGAAAGCAGCTTAACACCTGAATGTCTGTGGATGTGGGAGGAAGCAGGAGAACCTGGAGAAAACCCACGCAGACACGGGGAGAACATGAACTCCACACTTAAGGGCCAGGGCGGGCAAATCCGCTTGCTGTGAAGCGGCAGAGCCAACCACTGCACCACCGTGGAGTATTTGGTATGATGAAGTTTAATATTCCTGCCTCTGGAGTCTCTGATGTATTTTACTTTGTAGAACAGTAGGTGAAAATCTCTTAAGCCTTTGTTAATAACAGGCATCTCACCAAAAAACCATCCAAAAAAGCCACTGACTGCGAGGTAAGGGAACTGGAGGTGTAAAATATCTCACATATTTCAAGGCAGCACTCTATTATAGTGTGTTAAAGACCAATTCAATGGTTTATATGGTGCTTATGAATCAACTGTATCTATAACCCTAACTATTAATAAGCAGATAAACCGATATTGTCCCTAACTTCTTCAACAGCACTCTACTTCCGTCTGTCTGACCTACTGCTCCTCACTCCTACTTCATGTACTCACCTCCGTCTACTCAATACAATATTTTCACGGGAAATAGAGTGAGGTCTTAAGAAAATACTTCTCAAAATCATCCTTGTCTATTTTCCTTATGTCAGCCAGTCACGCGTACGTTCAAGTACAGTGCCCTGAGAAAATATTATGATTTGGTTTTGCAGTTATTTTTAGTTGCCTTTTCCTGTATTTCTTTGACATGTATGGTGCACCTTGTTCCACAGAATAACTCTGATTTCGTTTCTGTAAATAATGAAAAAGTGACTTGAATTATATGTTATTTTCTTCTGATGAATGTGGCTCTTTTTTCTCATTTTTTAATGGAAAACGAGAGGCGTTCAGGATAATATACATGACCTGGAAAGTACACATTCATATTTGGGGAGCATTTAAAAAGCCACAATCAGTATTAAGCTGTAAAATCTGCTCAGAAAAGCATGAAATATGCAGTCATTTAGAAACAATATACAAGGCTGACACTATATAAAGTTTAGCTTAGAGGAATGATGATCCTCTGGTGTTTTACACCCACTTACGTCCCTCTGTGTTTCATATGGTTATTAACAGGCTTAACTTTTGTGTCCAGAATATTATGGTTATCATTAAAAGAACATTGTCATGATATGATTCTGAACTTTTATGCTTTGCTAATAGGCAAATGGCAGCAATTATTGAAATCTAAATGTCCTCATAAATCAGAAGGAGCATCATTAGTCATAAGGGGATTCCTCTGACCATAGCATCCCTTTCACTGGACTGCTGGCAAATTAAATATTAACGCTAAGTGATCCAGAATATTCTCTCCTGATTAGACAGGGGTTGCTTTCACAGCAGGTCTCGTGGTGCTACTGTAGAGAGAGTAAATATAACTGAGATCTGCGGGAGTCCCGGCTCAGCTCCTACATTTTCGTTCCGCTGGCAAGAAAAACTGGTGATTAATACCACTGCAACGCTTTCCTACTAATTCAGGAACATCTAAACATTCGGAAACACTCCAAGAGCAAATAGTCCATATTTATCTAAATAAAATGATTTATGGTTGCAGTTAGGTTTAGAGCTAGAATTAGATGCGGAGTTCTGGAGGTGTTGTTTAACTGGTGATATTACTCGAGAGGCTGAGATTATGTGAACAGCTCTGATGTGGTTGTGTCCTGAAACACAGTCAGCACCGACGTGACCAAAATCATGGTAAAGCATGCCCACAAGGCCATTACGGCATTACAAAAAGGTTATGCATAGACACTGCCAAGCTGTGGAAGAGCTTTTTGACTCCAGTTACTTCCTTATTATTTTTCATATTTTACCATTAAACCATTCATTTTTCAGAAGAAAAAGAAACCAAGTTTGTCTCTGCACTGTCATTGCAATGCTGCCAACTTTGCAGTGATGACCCGCTCCTGCTGGCCTGCGCCACCCACAAGGCAACGCAGGCTCTTGGTCCAGTGCTCTTGTCATCTCACTTTACTGCCTCATGGCTGGTCTGTCTGCATGTGCCATCTGAACTTTGCAAATCCGGAATGCAGCGGCCTTGCTGGTCTTCAACCTACCCAAGTCTTCCAACACTACACCTCTCCTCCGCACCCTACACTGGCTACTTCACCACCACGCTGCGAATGGCCCGGGCCATCCTACATCCAGGACATGATCTGACCATACACCTCAGCCCCGTCCACTATGCTCTGCTATTGCCAAACAGCTTGCGGTGCCCTCACTACCGCTCAACCAAATCCCGTCTATTTGCTGTCCTGGCTCCACAATGGTGGAACAAACTCCCCTCTGACATCAGGACAGCAGGAACGAACTTCGTGACAGTTTGTGCTTATTTGATCATTTTTATGTACTCATAGGATTCATGCGCTTTCGTGGGTGGAATCTTTCATGGATGTTTGTACTTGTAAGTCGCTTTCTTGACATCACAACTGTACAGAAGTCCTGACGGCTCGTTAAAAAACACAATTTCAAACCATGATTGTGTGTATGTCCCTGTGGATTGAGTGTTTTAATACTTTCACAGTATTAAAACAATACCTCTAGCGGTTAAACAATAAAATAAGGATCACTTTTTTATAATATTGGACCTTTACCAACCATTTGCAACCAACCAGACTTTCAAGTGTTATCCTTACTACACTGGGGCGTCCTATAGGGAGCTTGGGAACCGAAGGGTTGCCGGTTTAAGTTCCCATACGGACCAAGAGAGGAGGGTAAACTGGTGGCTGAAGAGGTGCCTTTGAGCAAGGCACCAAACCGCTACTGCTCTGGGTGCTTCTAATGGGGCAGCCCTCTCGCTCTGACATCTCTCCATAATGCATGTATATAGGACCTATGTGTGTGTGTGTGTGTGCGTATGTTTAAATAATAAAACAACAAAAGAGTAAAAAGTGCATGCTTGCTTTCTTTCTAAAATCTTACAACATCTCAAAATCAGGGGCCGAAATGATTCATGTCATTATTGTCAAGATGTTTTCAGTTAATTTGTCTGTTGCTGATCCTGTCATTTATTCATCCCCCAAAGATCTGCAGTGCAGCTTGACTCCATCACCTGAGCCCATGAGTGTGTCTCTCCACTGTGTGAACTCTACTGGGAGCCTGGATGGGAGGAAAGCAGCAACTAGAGTGGTGGTCTGCTATATGGCCTCATTGAGCAAGCCCGCAAAGAGCTCCGTACCTGTTAAAGAGAGTAACCGTGGTCACTGTGGACGAACCCCAGTCACATATGAAACCCGAGGTGCGTAGTGGATTGTGCACAAGCGTGACTGCTTTGCCAAATGAAAATGTAGGTTTTGGCCCGGACGTTTGGATGACTTTATTATTACTATTATTTTAATCCCTCCGCTCTGCTCCACTCCCCTGTTTGAGTCCCCAATGTACACGGTGCTCGGATGCTATAAAAAGGCTTTGTGTATTCAATAATTGCTTAATAGTTAAATAAAATGTCATTAACTGCTCCTGCTGGTTAGGTTACATCCACTTGGGCAAACCAGAGGGACTGAGGCCTCTCACCCGACATCCCTCACTTCTCTGCCCTCCTGCCTTTATTTCCTTTTGTCATTTTCGACCAAGAACCTCCTCACATTTCCACCTTTTCTCCTCCTCTGTTCCTCTTCAAATCCCCTTTCTTCAACCTCTTTTTGACTTCTCCTTCACAGGGCCTTTCTTTCTCCCTGCCACTCATGCATCCCTTCTTCCATCAGTCCACCGTGTTAGTGATCCGCCTCTTGACAGGTGAGACATCTGCAGCTCCCTTGCCTGTCATCTGTGGTACACGGGTCGGTCAAAGTGCTCATGCAGCTCCGCCACATACAGATCCAAACCCAGGTTTTCACATCCCATCACCCATCACTCTCAGACACTGAAGGGGAAGAAGAAGGCCGCAGCTTCCTGTATGAGGTCATCACTGCGCTGCAGGCAATTTATGCCTTCCGCTGCTGACTAGCTCCTCGCGCCATTCTTTTTTCAGCTCCATTAAAAATAATTGGTGTATCGCTCCAGAGTAAATGTTGAGGGGGAAACCGCGGCTGGTCATTCCTACTTGGTTCAACATACAATGAGGAAGGAGAGTATCGGCACATGGTGTAAAAGTTCACAATGTATTTATCTTTTCCCCTCCATCACTTATCCAACGTGGCGGTCAATATTTGCTCCAGTGATGATCGCTTTCAGTGCTAATTTACTGAAAAGGATATCTCTTTACTTTGGTGTTGAATGCTGCCAGCTCATAGCAGAGAGCATGTTGAAAGCATTATTTTCACCACTATAGTTTCCACTCTTAATCTGCCGCACTAATGAAGTTAATGAAAAATAATTCTAATCTAATTAGCTCTTCTTTCCAATCTTTTCCCTCTTAGGTTTGACTAATCTGTGGTATTGGCAGGGAGGTATCTGACTCTCTCTAACAACATTGCTGCCTTTTTCTTAACAGCTCGGTCCGGGTAAAGTCTGAAAACAGTGGATTTTGTTAAATTTGGATTTTTTAATGAAAACTTGAGTTTATTTTCTCTGTACATTCTGTAGTCAGTGAATAGCACTCCATGTTTAACCCAGAATTTCTAACATGTCAATAAAGCTTCTGGAATCACATTTAGATCATCATGAACACTGTAAGCCTTAAGTGAAAACTGTGAAATAGTTTTAGTGATGGTATTTCTGTAAGGCAGCGTGACCAACCAAACCTATACTCAGTACTGCCTTTTAATGAAGAACAAATCTACAGAGGATGACATGAGGCTGATAGGAGTTTATATTTACTTGATAAAAGGCCAACGTTTACCTCAGCTCTAGTCTGAAACTGTGTACTGCATGAATATCCATAAAGGATCCCAAAACCGGAGAACAGTTCTGTCAAATAATCTGTCATTTAGCCTTATGCATATGCTCAAATTACCTTTTTTCTTTAATGTAATTTATCACTACCAATAACTGACTCGTATAGCTCAATATTCTCATCTTACATACAGTAAAGGCCTTTTTCTATTGTGTTAGCCATATGATAATCATGGTTTTCTCTTTGCTCCATTTGATGATTCCAGTAGAAACTGTTGCATGATTAATAGCCTCATAAAGTCTTGGTCAGCATCCAAAGTTAGTCTTTATCAAAGAAGCTGTGTTGCCATAGGTACAGAGAAAACATACAAGTGTGCGGGAGTGAGCACACAGCTGAAAACTCTTAGAACAGAGGCAAAAAAAGGACAATGTGTGGGACTGACTGTCAGCTGTTCAGCACTTTAGGGTTGATGTATTTTTGCTCCGTACTGTTGTTTTCATGTTTCGGCTTATGCACTCCTATAAAAACTCAAAAAATCAGAAGGCTTTTATCATTATAGGTAAAACTCTTGAAATGCAGCACATCATGTTTCGTTTAGTATTTCTTGGATTAATCATTTCCCCCGTCTAGAGTTTTGTTTGAGTTATGAAATGATACTTTAAATTCTGCATTTCTGTATTATTTTCTTTGTTTGATGTAAAACGCTTTGTGCTGGGACATAACGTGAATCAATCAGTTTATCAGGAGGTTTGGGTGTAACGGAAGGTGAGCCAGTTCTTTCAGATCCCTCCATCTTGTAACGTTCAAAGTCACAGTCAGTGTGTGTTGACTTTTTTACGTTTTTCACTCTTTTGTAAATTCGATTGAAACACATTCACCTTTCTACTTCTAGTCCATCCTCTATATGTTACCATCTTCAATCCACACGCACATGTTCCTGTTACACTTCTGTCCTTACTACAAGCCTGACTCAGAAGTTGGAAGTTCACCATTTCTGATTACAACTGAACGCAGCATAACCATAACGTCCTGGGCCGGCAGACCAACCACAACTAACTTGGCGGCCTGTTTACATCTAGGGAGGGAATGACGCCACAGACACAGATTGAAATACTCAGCAAAAAGTACAAATTCTTTCATTAGTGGTCGATCACCTTTTTTTTTTAAAATCACTCTTTGATAGATAATAACTTAGCAGACCATTAACTAGATCAAAATCTTACGGAGTCCAACTTTAAAGATGAAACGATACATTCTCTTCTCTTAAAAATGAAAGTGTAAATTACAATTACAGAAGTTGAATTGGTCATAAGCAATGTAATACATCCAGGATTTTGCTGCTACAGCCTTTTTGGTCCAACAGTGACTTTTCTCTAATTATGCTACTGTTACACTTACTATTATTTTGAAATTTAAACTTGACTATAGGTCTATATAAGTCTTGTTATTCAGCAAAGGACGCATGGTTTGTACTTTATCTGTACAGCAGAATGTTCCCAAAATTTACAGGATTTGATATATCTATGAAGGCACATGTTTTGTATGCATGTGGGCAATTTCCAATATTTGTAATATAGATATTCCTGTAATACATAAAGAAAGTGTTTTCTTCCTTCATTATTTTTGAGAAGAAGACATTTAAATTACCGTAAGAATTTAGTGTAGAGGTGTAGTGAAGGTCAACATCCTGGTTTGGGGTAGTAGAATATTGCAAGCATAGGTCCTCACAAGTTTAGTTAGTTTGTGACTGTGTATGTGTGTGTGTGTGTGCGCCACATACTGTTCTACACCGGGTGTCCCATCTTCACAGCAGGATGATCTGCTGGCTCTAATTCCCTTCCATTAATCATTGGACTAATTTGTTTTCACAGTGCTGTGCTGACAGCCAGAGGTTCTTGTTACAGCACAGGGGCTCGAGGAGACATGGATGTGTAGGTGTGTGTGTGTGTGTGTGTGCGCGCGCGCGTGTGTGTGTGTTTTATGTGTGCGTGTGTGTGTGTGTTTGTGCGTGTGTGTGTGTGTGTGTAACAGAGGAAAAAGCTGAGTTGGTCTCACAGTCTCTTGGCTCCAAGTTGCCATAGATATTGTATCAACATTAAGTTATAAGCACAAACAAATGTTTACCTACTGAGGCAGATTCTTCATCAAAGACGAAGGAAACATATGACCTGAAGTGGGGTTTGACTGACTCTATTATGTACTTGTGACTTTAAATGTTTGAAAAGATACTTTAGGATTGACTTGGACTGAACAGAACTTTGCCAAAGTATCTAACTTAATTAATTCCAATTAAATCTTATGATTTAACCTAATGCACTAATTGCATTGTTCAGTATAGTTCCACCCACAGTGGTAAAGCCTTTACAGCCTTCATTATCCTACTAGGCAGACACTTGATATTGCTCATAAAAATCTCCAATACATCCTGACTGGATAAGGGAAGTCCTTCTTTTTGTCAGGCTGGAAAGATCTAGATGCTTAATGAAAGCCCCCCTGAGAAAATTCTGCATGATGTGGGACCGATTCTTTGGGTATATTCAAGAGCTGGACCTCCACGATGTCCCTGAATGATTGGGTAGGTATTTAAGCAACATTAAAATTGTGATGCGACAGGCAGCGGACCAACCAACAACTGTTACTTTATGTTTTTGTACTGGGTACTGCTTTTGGTTTGTAGTATTTGTCCTGTCTGTTTTGTATTGTTTCTATCTTCCCCAAGGGGTCATTTACTCCCTTCATGTACGAAAATAGATGCATTCATTTCAAACAATATAACCATCACTGCCTACAAACTTCCATGCGTCCTTTACGTTAGCATGGACGATAAGCAATCCAACCACTAGAGAGCAGCTCAGAGTCAGGTTTTTGACAACAACAATCATGGTGACAGTGAGTGGTCGTAATAATGTACTTCTGAAAAGAGGCAAAAGCTGAGGCACTACTGGAGACGACAACAGTTTGTGAGGCCATTAAATACATCATAGATATAGGGAACATCTCTATGAAATACACCATTTTTTCCATATCTTTGTCATGTCCTATAGTCACGTCTCACTTGAAATTGACTACACTGCCCCCATGATTTCCAGTGGAGCTGTTTCATATCACCAATATAAAAAAAACATACCGGCAGAAGGCTCTGTCCTCATCTAAGGTTGAGCATGAATGAGCCTAAAGATATTCTGTTCTGCTTCTATCACATTATCAATCCTGGTAGGATAGTAAATGGACTTGTCCTTATATAGCGCCTTTCTAGTCTTCTGACCACTCAAGGTGCTTTCACACAACTTGTTACATTCAACCATTCACACTGACATTCACACTGATTGTAGTGGAGATCTACATACCGTCTAATCTAATCTAACCATTCACACCACATTCACACACCCATGCGTAGCACAGGGAGCAATTTGGGGTTCAGTGTCTTGCCCAAAATGAAAAAGGCCGAATTAAAAGAAGTAGAGGACCTGTCCTGCTGGTGTCAAAACAGCGATCTACTCATGAACATCAGCATGACTAAGGACATGGTAGTGGACTTTGGGAAAAACCAGGGAAGGAACTACACCCTATTTAATATCATCAGGTCCTCAGTGGAGAGGGTGGACAGCTTCAAGTACCTTGGTGTCCACATCCCTTAGGGCCTGATCCAGGCGCTGCATACTGAAGTTGGGAGAAAGGCAAGGCCTGAGGAAATTCAGGGTATGACCTCAAATACTGAGTACTGAGGAATTTCTACTCATGATCTGCATCATCAAGAGTGTCCAGTGGAGAACATCACTGCCTGGTACAGAAACAGTAACAAAAAGGAGAGCAAGGCCCTGCAGAGAGTGGTTAATTTGGCTGAACATACGTATATTGTCAGTGCCCCACCCAGGCGCTGCAAGAATGAGGCTAAAATAATTATTATAGATCCCAAACACCAGGGTAACAGCCTTTTCTCCCTGCTGAGGTCGGGAAGAGGTACTGGATACACCTGACCAGGCCAGCACTGAGAGGCTCAGAAAGGGGCTTAACCTCAGGCAACAAGGAACCTAAATGGGGACACCAAATGAGTAATTGTAATTTGTATGACTTTATATGATAAATAAACCAATTGATTGATTGATTGACTGGTTGTAAATACTTGAGAACCAGATTGTGTCTTAACTCTTCAATACTATCTTTTACTACTCTTTCTGTGGTTCCTTCAACTTAAGCCATGCACCAGTGACTGAGGAGACAACAAGTTTTCCCAGAAAACCTCACAAAGGACCACCCGGACAGTTTTAGCACTGGGCAAACAGCATCACTGCCCTCCTTGAGGAGCTGCAAACCACCAAACCAATGCATTTCTGTGACCAGTGGTTACAACATGTACTTGTGATAAAAAAAAACTAATTTTGTCTGGACTATGAAACTAGTGCAAAAGAAATGAGTGAGGTAATTGCTGAGCTAACAATACTCAATTGTAGAAAATAAATGCAGAACAAGTCATGACAACTGACTCTGGTCAGATGGTTGGCCTGGACATGATGACCGATTCAGCGTCTGGCAAAAACTTTCTACCACAATCCTTGTTCAGTCAGCATTTTATGCAGTATGATTCTGCTGAGACACTGATGTGGCCTCTAGTATATACTCAGGAGCCTCTTCCCTGTAATGGGTGGCCTCTTTGTCCTCATTATATATAACAGGCTTAGTGCTCCCACAACATTTCAGTGTTGCCAAGGAAAAAAATAGACTGTCAACGTGGACAATGGATTGGTGATATTTACAGGGCATTGTTAATGAAATTACAGTGTAATGACACGGTTTAGTAGTATTTCCCAAAGTTTTAATTTATACAGTACATGTTTAAAAGAGAGAACCAAAAGTCATTAAAGACTCTGCCTTTTCACCAGCCCATCAGACTAGGGCTGCAACTATCGGTTATTTTAGTGATTGAGTAATCTACAGATTAATCCATGCATTAATTGAATAATAGGATATTGAAAATTAAAGGGCAGTAGTAAATACACAGAAGAGAAAATGAGAAATGTCTCTTAAAATGAACAACTAATTGGTTTCCTTTTAAGAAAATCTACATTTTTATTACTTTATCATCTGCATTTGCTGCCTGGCTGCAGTGGGCAATGCTAACGTTAGTATTACCTTCTATCGGGTCGCTGCGTGGAGACTGGATGTCTAGACTGGACGCTTTCTGGTGAGATGCTGATGCATTCATTTTGTGCTATTATTGTAAGCTAGTTCAGTTTTACAAAAGTTACACTGTAGAGAGTTTACATTTAGTTTGAAATAATCCCAAACTTTGGACACTTTCTGTCATTTCTCTGGCTTGTCTCTTCTCTTCGCCACATACTTTTTTTCTCTCTCCTCCTCTACTTTGCAATCCTAGCCATCTAATCGAATAACTTCAGGGCTTGTGTCCACAGCATAGCACAAGCACATTGTGCAGCAGCAATAATCATCTGTGCAAAAACATAGTGTGCTGCATAGTTATATTGAAGTATCTGGTAATGTTTTTCATCAATCAAGTTACTCCAGGAATCCTTTACGCTCACTAAAGCCATTTTCTCAGCCAAAAGTCGGACAAATCAAGTGCGGATATTGTCTGTATTGACCTTTTCACACATGTTGCATACATCAAGAGATTGCCTGTGTCAGACACACACCTACTATGTTCCAATTGGTTTAGATGTTTTGCCTGGGCAGAGCATGCAAATGGCAGGACATGATGTGCATTACAGTGCAGACACATAGTTTGGTCCTAAGCAACCGAGTCTCTTGCAATTCCTTGAATTTGTCTGGGGATCTTGGCATCTGCCCGACAGAAGTTCCCAAATCTTGGTGTCTCGCCAGACATTGTCATTGGCATCTTCATGAAAATTGCCCCTTTCCTCACCTTAGGATGTTTGTTTTCTTTTAGTTTCGCGTGAGCAACGTGATAGGAACCTGCTCTATTCACACAGAATTGGAGATTGCACAGACTTTGTACTCTGGAACTGGCAGGTTAAAGTCCATTTAAAGTCAGGTCCAACTGATTCAGATATTTGCATTCTCACATACAGGGTAATGTCTAGATTATTTCAGGGTTGCAGTGCATTTGGAAAAAACAAATAAAACATATATTTTCTCCAATATTAGGTCATTTTTATTATGTAACACTAGATAGATTCATCTCCTGAAACTATTTGGGAGAGGAAAAACTAATTTTAGTTGAACTTCTCACAACACAGGAACCAGTGAAAAGGGACTGGAGGTAGACAGTGTCTCTCTTTATAATGGTTACAAGCCTTGGACCATTGCGCGTAATTGTACATTATAGTACTTAATTTCTTGTTTTCACAGTGTTATGAAGCCTTCAGTTTCTTCCTACCGCCACTTGGGGCTGCCAAAGTACAAAATTGCTTAATATAGCTTGAATCTTAAACACATATCCACCGTGTGTGTTTGCACTGTGCAGTACATACGCAAAACGAGGCAGGCGTGTTTTCCTCTAAATTCGTTTGATTATGTCTTTGTCTGTCATCAGGGGGCTTTTAAGTGCAACAGCAGAACCCCGATCCTGGGGTGACACAATGTTAAGACTCTGCAGGTAATGTATGAGGCTATGCGGCTTTTAAATAAGCAAGACTTAGATGGGAACAGAACCAAAGAAAACACTATATATCTATAAGCCAGGACTATAAATTTGTTAATGTGGTGGTGGAGAAAGAGAGAATGGGACTGCAGACGAGGTACTAATTTGTAGATCACTGACAAAAAGAGAGATGGAATATAAGACTTCCAAAAGACCTTTGGGGAGGTAAGAATTTGCAAATAGCAACACATAACACACACACACACACACACACAAATACATCTATAAGAAACATATACTGCACACAGTATAACTCATAAACATATTTATATTAAAACTTCTACTCTGCTGATTAGTATGAAACCAGCTGAATCATATAATAAAGTCTTTGCTAACCTGTTTGTTATTTCTGCCTGTGACGCCATTAGCAATTTATTCCAATCAATAAGAACTCTTAGGTCTTTCCTCATTTGTTTTGTTGATTCTATTTCCTCTCTCTGAGGGAGTGCAAGGCTTATCCAAAGTACACAAACAGGCCACGGCACACAGAGGCATGGAACCTGAACCTGCGTCCTTCTGGCGCTTCTAATATCCTGCAATGAAAGCTGGCTTACTCGGATCACTTGCAAACTTCAGACTGTGTGTGTGTGTGAGAGAGAGTGAGTGTGTGTGTGTATAGTATGTTTTTTTCCTTTTTTTTCCCTTTTCTTTGCATTTTGCATCTTACCTTAAAAATAATTAAGCTTAGATGCACTCTTTGGTAACTGTAAATACATACATTTTAAAGTCCTAGCGGAATGAAACATATTTTCCTAGATTTAATCCTGTGTCATTGTGTAAAGTGTTTTTCTGTCCTTTGAAATATACGTCAAACTGGAGAGCATTATGGTTGTGGAGCACCAGCAGCCACTGAAAGTCAAAGTGACACCACAGGTCATGCTACATACAGTATTCCATTTAATGAGACCACTGATATGTGGGCTCTGGGCCTGATAGCTGCCCAGCTGGCTAAAGGGTAACCCCTCACTCAACCCTGGGGAGATGGACTATGATATTCTGACCTTCATCATAGATAGGGCCAGGGCCAGCCAGCTGACTATGTGCTAGACAGTGGGGTTGGTACTGACTGCTTTTTCCAGCAATACAGCAACAGCCAGCAGTGCTGGAGATTAAGGATATCAGAGGAATTTCAGTTTGACACAGTGTTCTACGCTAGGTGCACAAGACATATCAAGCTCAAGAGTCTTGATGACCTTAAACAGCTGATGGACATTAACAGAGGACACCGGCGCAAAAGGTGTCTAATAGAGGATTTGATAAAAAAAATTTGCAATAAAGATGCAAAAAAGGTGCAGTAACCATTCTTTGCTCACACCCTTCCAAGTCGGGAGGATAGGAACGATTTTATTTTTCTGTGCAAAGTTTGCCCTCCAGCTATCAAAAAAAAATTCTGCACTTCAGTCGCATCCACAGCAAACCTGAAGCTTAATTTCAAGTTCAACCATAATTTCCTACCTCAGCCTGGTTCCTGGTTTTACTATCCATGTAACTTGTTTGTTGAATGTACTGAAATGGAAAAAATATTAAAATTGAAAAACATTTGCACCTTAAGGATTACTGTCCTGTTTTTTTTCTTTATAATTCCTCATTAAAAAAAGACCATTCAAGCAGCAAGTATTTCCTCATGGTTTTGAGAATAAACTGTAGGTGCGAAAGCTGCAGCTGCTGGTGTGGACTGGATGGACAGCAGCAATGTTTTAAAGTAACAATGTGGAAATGCTGTCTCCTCCATTCTAATGTAAACCCTGGTTGGATAAAAATTCAAAATTGGATATGAAGATGAATGATAGATTAGTGTTGAAACTGTTAAAATAATTGCTGTCTGTGGTTCTATATAGACTGTGGCAATAATAAAAAAAAATAAAAGCTCAGTAAAGTTATGTGTTTAGGAAAACAGCCTTCTGAGTTTGTTTACAGTTATATTGGTGCAAAATCGGTGCACAATCCACAAAGAAAAGGGCTAATTTTATTCCAGCTCGAAACTTCACCATATCAGAATCTGTGATTTTTTTCCCCTCTGAAATTGGTATCGGCCTCAAACAGCCCATATCGGCCTCAAACAGCCCATATCGGTTAACAGATGTGCTCTGACCCCTGCTTTGACTGTGCAATGTTTTCTGCCTGTTATTCATTTGATACAATTTCCATACTGTTTACGATATACAAAAATATTTATGTAAGCTGAAAATGTGGGCACTCAATTCCTGCTCATAAAAAGACGTATAAACTAAGTTTAACGTGTCACCCACCACTACCTCTGAGGCTTCCATGATTTCTCTATCCTTCCGTGCTTTATGTGACATGTTTTGCCCACCAAAACAACACATGACAGAAACCACACAGGTCCAGATAAACACACACAGGGAGCGCATGTGTATGTAATGCAGCATTTACAGTCGCTATATGTATTTACATTATTCTAAAGTTCTACATTTTATACGTCCATGTATTTATTGCTTCTGCTCTTGAAGTGAGGGCCGAGTGGAAAGCTAAACAGAGGTGAATGAGCTGCTTGTTTACTTTCCAGTGTGAGTTTGAGGGACAGATAAGGAGTAAGCAGTCTCTGTGGAAATAGAGAACCTCTCTTGGTGCCAGCATCCAGTTTCACGAAAAACACAAATTCAACAGCAATACAACAGAAGGTGGAGGAGAAAAGGGGGAGCAAGATGGTGCAAAGGAGAGAAGCATACTTTATTTTGACAAATACAGGTCTTAACATTTTCATTTAGTGTGATGTTCGCTCTCTCAATATAGTTATCCACACGACAGCTGTTATGTCAATAAGATGTTTAGAGTGCAAAATAATGATGTTAATGAAGCTTTTCATACAGGTGTCTTTATGTGTTCAAAGGGAAATTCTACAAACAGGAGACATTAATTTGTAATCTTATAATCTTAATCTACAAAGTAACAGGCACCTAATGGCTGTAGGATAAATGTAATGTAAAGTAAAAATTACAATATTTCCCTCTAAATTGTATAGAATAGAAGTAAAAAGGAGCTTGAAATCGAAACTACCAACTTAAGTACAGGTATGGCAAAATTTTACTCGAGTACAATACTTGTGCGATCACTTTCCATTTCCAAAATGTATTTACAATGTTGATGTTATGTCAGATGTTTTTTTGCTTCACAACCCTCAAAAATCAACTTTTCAATATTCAAAATTAAGTCGCTTGAATTCAATTAGTCAAAATAACTAAACTGTAACTGTAAAAATAACTAAGTGAACAAAAAATCTGGAAATCCAAGTATAAAAAACTATAGTTTCTCAACTTGCTTTTTGGTGGGTCGAACATCCAGGATTATGTTTAGTCAGTCAGTGCCTGAATCTAATCCGTCTAAAATACTTAAAAATACAAACAAATGCAAAGTTTATTTGGTAGCCCAGTTGTTCAAGTGGAATTTTAACAGATAAACAGGTTCTTTTTGTACAAGATGGACAACAGTTTCGAGCCACAGGGCCTGAGCATATTAAGAAATCCAAACAGACAAAGAGAAAGACATTAGTTATGTTTAAGTGTGAATAAAGCTGATCTAGAAGATAAAGCATCTTTCACTATTTTACTTTTCCCGCAGCCCTAAAAATTATACTACCATTGCTGTTGCCTTAGGGGAAAAGTTGTTGTTTTTTCGCTAAATCTACCGCCATTCACTTTTAAGAAAAGTAAATCTGATGGATGTTTCTACAAGTGAACCAAAGACAAATGGAAATGTTCTGTTGGTACCTGGGAGACACGGCTTTCCCATATTTAGCCAGAGGTAGTGAAAAATGTACATGAAACGGTCTTAATCCTATATTGGCTGAAGCAATCACCTCCATAAAAAGGGTGGGGGAAGAAGAAAACTCTTGGCTGTTAGATTTATGGACAGAAAACAGGCCCTGTGTGACAAGAACCTGAAGCTAAGAGCAAGCAAATTCACAATCCTTAATCACCAAATTGGGAGTTATAAATTCACTGGGTTTTTAATAGGCTGTCGACACAGCAGTTTACCAGTGCAGTACCTATAATGCCATCTCATGTGGAGGCCCACATTTTCTATATGACAGTGAGTGTGAGTGTCTTTATTTGTCTGTCTGGATATGTCTTTTTAACATATGTCCGCTCACCATTACATCTCCGTCTTTGTGCCTGTTTGTGTCTTTTTCTCGTGTCTATATGAGCGGGTGCATTCGTTCATGCCTGTGTGGCCCTGCAGTCAATGGCCCGTTGCATTTTCCCCCGATAGCCGTGAAGGGAAATGACCTTTAATATGCCCAGCCTTCTCCCACAGTCCATATTAATGTTAATCTATCAGACTTGGAGTCTCCCTCGCCATACAACGCCGCCAATGTTCGCAGGGCCTTGGGGTGCAATCAGTGGTGTCAAAGCAAGCAGTGCTCACTGTAAGGGTGGGAATTGAAAAAAAAAAAAAAAAAACACACACATCTTGCTGATTTTTTTCAGCTTAACAAGCCGACTTAAAACACTTAAGCTGCCGCAGAAGACATGCTTGGAAAAGGATGAGAAGAGAGAGGCCAAGTCATGAGGGATGGGAGTTTGGAGGCCGACCTGGTGGGAAAGTCAAATCTAAGACAGTGTGAGTGCGCCCTTAAAAAGCTTAGATGCCAGGCCCCCAGGAAGTATGCATGGCTTTGAAGCCAATTTGACCTATTGGCCTAATAATGGAATTGCAACTAGCGGGTCATCATGCAATACCATTCAGGTTTTCCCACTGACTCAAATGGCGAAAGACATGTCTTTTGCATGTTATAAGCATCACAACGCCCCCAAAATGACTTGTTTTACCCTCACTTACTCTTGGCCTTTTGTTTGGTAGGAGGCTAGCTAGCCCGACGTGTTAACATTTGTAATTCATGTTACGCTGTTTAATTCAATTCAATTAAATTCAATTTTATTTATAGTGTCAAATCATAACAAAAGTTATCTCAGGACACTTTACAGAGTAGGTAAAGACCACACTCAATGACTTATTTATGATTTACATAGACCCAACAATTCCTCTGTAGAGTACAGTGGCAACGAAAACCTTCCCTATAACAGGCAGGAACGTCAGACAGACCCAGCTCTGTGGAGGACGGCCATCTGTCTTGACCGGTTGGGGAGGAAGAAAAGGAGAGAGAAAGAGAGAAACGACACACAGATGGACAGAGAGAGACAGACACACTTCCAGAGATGCAAGCAAAACAGTAACTATAATATTTATAGTAATGTGAATATAACGTATATGTTAAGGCAGTTAATACAACAGAATAGTAGAAACAAGCACAGCTAAGGTGACAGAATATGAAAATGATAATTATGGTGGCAAACATGATCAATGATGAGTAGTGGCAATAGCAGCTACGATACAGCTACAAATTGTATAGTTTATTAAACTAGTGATAGTATATATGAGTAACAGTGACAATAGCAGCAGGAAGCGTCATGTAGGACCACGGCAGCAAGCACCACCACGATCAGCAGAGACCTGCGAGACGACAAAGCACAAACAGCTCCGGGGAAGAAGCTGAATCAGTAACATGCATTGATGGGACATGAATGATTCAGACAGAGAGGAGAGAAGCTCAGAGTATCAGGAAAAGTATTATCCCCCGGCAGACTAGGCCTATAGCAGCATAATTAAGCAGAATAAAGTCTCATCGTAAGCCCTAGCTGTAAGCTTTATCAAAAAGGAAAGTTTTAAGTTTACTTTTAAATAAGGGGACAGTGTCTGCCTCCCGAATAACATTTGGGAGTTTGTTCCACAGGAGAGGAGCTTGGTAGCTGAAGGCTCTGCCTCCCATTCTACTTTTGGAGACTCTAGGAACGACGAGTAGCCCTGCATTCTCAGAGCGCAGAGATCTAGTTGGGTGGTACGGTACTATGAGCTCTTTAAGATACGACGGAGCCTGACCAATAAGAGCTTTGTACGTAAGGAGAAGGATTTTAAATTCTATTCTAGATTTTACAGGTAGCCAGTGCAGAGAAGCTAATACAGGAGAAATATGTTCTCTTCTATTTGTTTAGTTAGTACACGAGCTGCAGCATTTTGGACCAACTGGAGACTCTTAACAGACTTATTGGAGCAGCCTGATAATAAGGAGTTGCAATAGTCCAGCCTAGAAGTAACAAATGCATGAACAAGTTTCTCTGCATTTTTCTGAGACACAATGTTCCTAATTTTTGCAATATTACGCAGGTGAAAATATGCAGTCCTTGTTGTTAGTTTTATGTGAGAATCGAAGGACATATCCTGATCAAAAATAACACCCAGATTCCTTACTGTGGTGCTGGAGGACAACACAACATCATCCAGAGTAACAATGTCTTTAGCTATTGAGTTTCAGAGGCCTTTGGGGCCAAGTACAATAATTTCAGTTTTGTCTGAGTTTAACATCAGGAAATTGCAGGTCATCCAGCTTTTTATTTCCTTAATGCACATTTGAAGTTAATCTAACTGATGGGCTTCTTCTGGTTTGATCGACAAATATAATTGTGTATCATCAGCATAACAATGAAAATTTATGGAGTGCTTCCTTATAATATTTCCTAAGGGAAGCATATATAAGGTGAAAAGAATCGGTCCAAGGACAGAACCCTGTGGGACTCCGTGACTAACTTTAGTGTGCATGGAGGATTTGTCATTAACATGTACAAACTGAGATCTATCTGATATGACTTAAACCAGCTCAGTGCGGTTCCTTTAATGCCGATCAGATGCTCTAGTCTGTGTAGCAGGATGTGATGGTCAATAGTGTCGAAGGCAGCACTAAGATCTAGTAAGACAAGTACAGAGACAAGTCCTTTGTCTGAAGCTATTAGAAGGTCGTTAGTAATTTTCACCAGTGCTGTCTCAGTGCTATGATTTGCTCTAAATCCTGACTGGAAATCCTCAAATAACTCATTATTATGTAAAAAGTCACACAACTGATTGGCAACTAATTTCTCGAGGATCTTAGAGAGAAAGGAAGGTTAGATATAGGTCTATAGTTGGCTAGTACCTCAGGATCAAGACTGGGCTTTTTAAGAAGAGGTTTAATTACAGCTACTTTAAAAGACTGTGGTACATAACCTGCTGATAAAGACATGTTAATCATATCTAATACAGGAGTGCTAATTAAAGGTAACACTTCTTTAAGTAACCTAGTTGGAATAGAGTCTAGAAGACAAGTAGAAGGTTTTGATGCTGAAATAGTAGAGGTTAATTTGTTAAGGTCGACTGTAGAAAAGCAGTCCAAGAATATATCAGGTTGTACAGTTTGTAAGGTTCCTGGGTTTGATGAAAAAATAGTGCCAAGCGAGTTGATTTTGTCTCTAATTGTTATAATTTTGACATTAAAGAAGGTCATGAAGTCGTTACTACTGAGGGTTATAGGAATACATGGCTCAATAGAGCTGTGGCTCTCTGTCAGCCTGGCTACAGTGCTGAAAAGAAATCTAGGATTGTTCTTATTCTCCTCTATTAAAGATGAGTAATAGGCTGCTCTGGCATTACGGAGGTCCTTCCTATAGGTTTTAAGACTTTCTTGCCAAACTAAGTGAGATTCCTCCAGTTTAGTGGAGCGCCATTTACTTTCCAACTTTCGCGATATTTGTTTTAATTCATGGGTTTGTGAGTTATACCACGGAGCTAACTTCCTCTGTTTTATTATCTTCTTTTTTAAAGGAGCAACAGAGTCAAGTGTTGTTCTTAGAGAGCCTGCAACACTTTCAACAAGGTGATCAATTTCAGAGAAACTAACGTTAGTGCAGGAGTCTTGAATATTAGGATGAGGCATTAAAGTAAATGCAGATGGAATCGCTTCCTTAAATTTAGTTATAGCACTATCAGATAAACATCTGGTGTAGAAACTTTTACCCAGTGGTGAGTAGTCCTGTAATATGAATTCAAGAGTTATTAAATAATGGTCTGATAAAATAGGATTCTGTGGAAAGACTATTAAGTCATTGATTTCAACACCATAAACCAAAACAAGGTCAAGGGTGTGATTAAAACAGTGAGTAGGTTTATGTACACTCTGACTAAAACCAATCGAATCTAATAGAGAGATAAACGCGATACTGAGACTATTATTATCGCTGTCCACATGAATATTAAAATCACCTACAATTATTACTTTGTCGGATTTAAGGACTAAATTTGACAGAAACTCTGAGAATTCGGACAGAAATTCAGAGTACGGACCAGGAGCACGGTACACTATAACAAATATAATTGGCTGCACAGTTTTCCAGGTTGAATGTGAAAGACTAAGAACAAGACTTTCAAATGAATTATAATTTAGTTTAGGTTTAGGGTTTATTAATAGGCCTGAATTATAAATAGCTGCAACGCCTCCTCCTCGACCACTGCCTCGAGAAATATGAGTATTAATATGACTGGGAGGAGTGGATTCATTTAGGCTAACATATTCTTCGGTACGCAGCCAGGTTTCGGTCAGACAGAGTAAATCAATATGGTTGTCTGATATCAGATCGTTTACTAATACAGCTTTAGATGAGAATGTTTAAAAGTCCACATTTTATTTTCTGATATTGTTGCATTGTCGCAGATTTTGCGTTGATTTGTATCAAGTTTTTCTTTATAGCTCCTCTTCTGTTCATTTTTGATCTGTTTAATTTAAATGATCGTGGGGCAGACAGTTTAATCCATTCCTTATACTTTTTTTGTGTGAGGCTAAAAAGACACAACACTACAAACTCGTTTAATACCAATCACTCTTAAGGCCTTGCACAACAAGTCTGCATTCTTGTCCAAAATTGTTGCACCTTGAAAATAATTATGACTTTGCATTGTGTCAGTCACATTTACACACCAAATCTGAAACTTTTATCCATCATTAAAGTTTTTGGTAATGCTTTGATTCTCTGCATTTTTTGGATGCATCCACAGCCGTTTGGTCGCTCAAATCTATGGCATTTGCCAACTTCTTAACTCAGAATATAGCCTACTTTCAACAGGTCAGATAGTAATATTCACATAGATAGGGTTTAAAAATAGAGGATGAAGACAGCAAACAGACAGAGAGGTAAATTGACAGTGTATTGATGGAGACAGAGGACGGCTAAGCCTGTCCAGGTAGCCGCACTGCCAATTGCAAGAAGCGGGTAGAGAGTGTAGACAGCCAGTTACTTCTAGTGGAGCGAGGAAATTAGAGAATTTTCACAAATAATATAACAATAAAACACTTCAGACTCAGTAGGCAGGTTTCTGTGTGTAACAATTAATTGGTGGATGACCGATTAAAAAAGTAAAAAAATACAGACTCACTGTGCAAAGATGGCTTCAACATGTAAGATATCTAAACCTTGAAAGGCCCACCATGGCTAATTACAGTTGGTAAGCTATGAATGCTGTTCAGAGGAGGGGGTTAGTGAATGGTCAATTGTCCCAACGAAGCTGCAGTCGAGCATTGAGGTTACTGGTTGGTTTCCATGGAAAAATGTGTTTACCTGTGAGAATATTTACCCCAGAATTGGATGCTTAAGAGATATTTAATTAGAAGCATGCAGGGATCTCCAGAAGCTTCCAGCCAAAGTAAATATGTACATAAATATGAAGTCTTCATCGACAAAGAACTACAGCCCGTTCCATTTTTCAGGAAGGGATTCAGGCCTGAGGTTTTTGGTCTCCAGTGACCATTTAATTTGATTTGAGTAATCAGTTTAGAAATGTGCGTAATCTAACTTCTCCATCTCTGACTGGCCTGATTCACTATGGATATCTGTCCCACCGTTCACTGCTAAAACTAAGGTGAACCAAGTTTTAGGAGTGTATGCAGCTTAAAGGTTTAGGAGGTTAAGGTAGTTTTCGCAAGTGAATGAGTCCAAATGACGACCAAAGTGAAAAAGCCAGTGAAGAGATAGAGCAGAGAAAGCCCAAGAGCTAAAACTATTAAGAGGCAGCCATCCCGAAAGCGATTTCACTCAAGAGATGCAGAATTTAAAGTATCAAGAGGCAGAGAATGAAAAGAGTGAAGAAAATTACAAATCTAAATTTTAAACTAGATTCTAGTGATTGAGATGAATGGAAAAGAGATAAATAACTCGAGTAGCTGACATAACCTCTCAGACCATTACAATCTGGATGGATGAGAGAAAAAAGAAGGAGAGAACAAAACATCACTTGGGAGGTCATTAGATGCTGTTCAGTCAGCGCAGTGAGTCCAGTGGTGGATTAACGCTGGATGGGGGTAAAGGTGGTCAAAGAGATGGAGAGAAAGGCATGGGTCATTTGGGTAATCTTTGTGCAGATCTGCCCACTTACTTGGAAAGTCTATGCTAAGTGCAAGCTGGGAGTAGCAGTTTCGAGGGAGGTTTATGGAAACAAACTGCTAATGTGTTTTTTATTTGTAGCAGGGAGATCTTATCAGGATGCATGGCATAAACTGTTTGGAATGTTTAGAAATCTCACTACATTTCACCCTCTACCTTAAGTCAAGTCTTTCTCTCTCTGTCTCAGTCATGGGTCTTGTAGTCTTCATATAGACTTTTCCATGACCATAAATGTTTTTTTATGTTTCCATTTCCAACTATTCTTCCCTCTTATTTCATTTTTTAGCCCAAAGTATCCCCAATCAATGTAAGAGTACTCACGCTGTTGGACAACTCAAGAGGGTTGTATGATGACTTACGTTAAGTTGAGATAATCGTGTGAGGGTCAGAAAGACAAAATAGCATTATTGAATATAGGTTTAATCATCTTAGCTGACATGGGGCATCCGTATTTGTACACTTTTTCTCCACTGCAGTGCTAAAACAACTTTCTAATGCAAAGCTAATTCTGTAATACAAAAATAAAGTGTCCTGATATACTCTAGCCATTACCAAAGAGTCTGACTCAGTGTTTTGGTACCCTAAAAGCTGCTCAGCAACAGTTCTGACAATAACATATGGCATGTTCAAGGGCCCTTGTCCACCCCTGGGCCCCCGAATAATTCCTCTGAATCACATATCGGCAAACCTTGAATCTGTTTCTGTTGTTCCCAATTTAGTATTTTGTAACAATACTCCTTGTTCATACAGCTGATATATTTGACTTGACTCAGCCTTGACACATCCTGACTCATACCATTACTAGAGCGTGTTTAAGACCGCACACACCTCCCCCTGCAGCCCATCATAATACTGTTTCTTCATCATTTGTCTCTTTTCTTATTTCACTCCTCATTTGATTAATATTTGCCTTCAGTGTTATTTTTCAGACTAAAATAGACATACCCTTTCCCGTTCCTGTTCATGGGATTCCATCTCGTACACGTCAAACCGTCCGACCAGGTGGTTCAATACATCAGCCCCCATCTGCCGTCACTCTGCACCTCACCGCGGCTAATGTTGCTGTCTGGTTGTCATGGAAGCCAGGACGGCAGGTCCCCGCTCGCCGTAGCAAGGCCCTATGCACCATGTGCATGCAACGGCCAGGAGCCGGTGGTTTGTTATGGCGTGTCGCCACCCTCGGCGAACCACACGGCCTCCTGTTTGTTTGAACAAGGCCCCCGATGCCCGGCTGTTCTCTTGCTGTGGCGGAGAAAAATGAAATGTAAAAAGCTGTCAAAGCTCAGCTGTCACTGAAAGAAAATGGCAGGAGAGAGACAGAAAAGAGGGATAAGCGCCTGTGAGGAGAAAGTACAAGAGGATAAGGCAAAAAAAAAAAAAATTGAAGTAGAGAGTAAGAAATAATAATATAGGGAATAAAAACTGCTTAAGATGAACAAATGGTTATTAAATAAATGGATGGAGAAAAAACGAAGGAGGGGCTAAGGTTGTAGCTGTACTGCTGAGGAAAAGGAGGATTGCGAATGTATGTCAGGAGGACAAGTGAGGTCTGTCACTAGTGCAGCAGGGTGGGCCACTCCTGTTTCCATGACTAATTGAAATCTTCCACTGGGCTGTTGAGGCCTCGCTTCTTTCCAACGCCACCCGTCTCTCCTGTTTCTGCTTTTCTGTTATTTTCCTCCTCCCCTCTCCCAGTCACATGTCCTCCATCACCACAACACTGTACCCTTATGTACTCTATGTGTACGATGAGACAGAAATGTGGATTAAAGGTGATTAAAGACATTTGGATCGAATGTCAGGCTTTATACCTTTCCTTCTGCTATCTTTTGCAAGGACACCGTCGCTGCATCCACCCCGTCATTGGTGGCAATGTGAGGCCATGGAATGATTAACTGAGAAAAACCTACACAGAGGGAGAATTGCTCCAAAACTTTCACCAGGATGGGTGAGAAATCCTATGTAGCAAAGCGTCCATTTGCTTAGGAGCATGCATTTTTTTATCAGTGTTAAACCAAGCCCCCATAACCAGCATTGGTTGTGCTGATGAATGAGTTTCTTTAGAAAACAGGGACCCAGGTCTCCAAACACCATCCGTCATGTTGTCAGAATACATCATCGAACAACCATCCCTAACTTATACTGTTCGTAAGATTGGTCAATTTGACGATATCCATACACCATGAGACAATATAGAGATTTGGCAAATGGTAGAGAATTGGACTATACTGTTTGAACCAAGGTATCTTCAAAAGGTCTGCTTTATGGTAATATTGGATTTACATGATTCATTTTTTTTTATTAATCAATGTGATAAAGCACATTGATTTTTCAGGTATCTAATTATCTGGTTTAGCAAAAAAGCACCTACTCTTATTTCATTTGGTTATTTTAGCCATAAATTGTCTTTCAGTTAAATATGTAAAAAATAACTATATCACATTTACATCAATAGTACACAATATAAGTATACTGTATCTTGTGATGGAATATTTTATCTAAATTGTCCACCCTTAATTTCATAGCTAGCTAATTTGGAAGTAGCCTATCTCACTTCTGACCAGCCGAGTCAAGGAATTAACTAGCCTCACTTAAATACTCAGCTTAATACTTTCCAGACCATGCTTTTTAAAAAAAAAAAAAAAAATTGCTTTCTGCTGACAGTAGCTAAGTTAAAAAGATTGATACCATTAGCATGTCTATATAGTCAATAGGTAGAGCAGCAACACATTAGCTTAGCTCAGCTGGAAGCTAGGGGAAAAGCTAGCCACATATTGTGGATACACCCTAGGCACTGGCATTTATGTTAGCTAGGCGGCTGCACAGTTAACAACCAGCTAACAATAAGCTTACAACGCATACGGTAATAAAAGCACGGCCTTTACCAGCAACATTCACTGCCCTGTCTATCTGCACCCACCCACAGGGTTATTCTGTCATTTTCGGGATAGTTTCACCACCAGCACGTTTCTGATATTCAAATTGAGGTGGTAGGAGCGACCGCACAGAAAAGGCAGAATGCTTGGAAAAGACACGGGATCTAGGCAGTCACATGCAGCCACATTGCTCTCTGCTCATTGTGAACAACCGGGAAAAAAAAACTCTATATTGACACAGGCCCTTAGAGAGTTTAGCCAACAACTTCCCCCAACATTACTTTTTATGGAAATGTTCTCTTTTTTTCTTGCTAAACTAGGCTAATCTAATCTGCTGACTGTAGATTCATATTTAGAATAAAAACATTAGGGTGTATCCTTCTTATTATCTTTCTCTATTTCTTTAAAATGAATTAATGTATATTCTACAGAGCCACTGGATGATACTGTATATGCAGGGTTAGTAGAGGCAGGGGGCTCCCAATCAACAGCAGACCAAATAAAATCAATGCTGATATCTCTTTCCATCTAAAGTTGACCATAAACTTTAACAAGATGTTCTGTGTGAGCGAGGGTGTGTGTGTGTGTGTGTGTGTGTGTGTGTGTGTGTGTGTGTGTGTGTGTGTGAACCTCACAGCACCCTGGTGCTATAGGTTAGCAGGCGGCAAGGAGGGGGTCCAGTTGCGGGTCAGTAGTCTATACAGACACCGAGGGGTCTATGTAACACACACCCTGCAGAACATAAGTCCACTGGGGCACAGCTTGATCCTGACTCTGCCTGCTTGACTGACTAAGCCACATATTTATCGCTTACCCCGGTGTGACCGTGGCTGTTGCACCAAACATGTCAACCTGAAGGTGATTCATATCAACTGTATATATTTGCTCCAGAAATTAGTGATTAATCGCCCTTTAATCAGGTTATTAAAAGCCCTGTCAAAGCTATGAGAGTAGCCCCGCTTACTGGAGACCACGATCGGACTGGGTCGAGTTTCTCCAAGCTAGAACCCGCTCTCCGCTTTTCTTGAGTTCAGTGGAGTGCTCGGAGGTTGAAACCCAAACACAGATGATTTGAGAGAAGGCACAAGAGCATGAAACACGATTAGGTTTCATCGTGCTACGAGCAAAAGCTACTATTTTATTACATTGCCTGATCAAATTTATAAATTGAATTAGGTGTCTTTTATCAATCCAGACAGCTATTGATTTCACCTCAGAGGGGATACGTGGGGATGCGGTATAGGCTATGTGTGGGTGCGAGATGATGGAAAAATATGAAAGTTTATGGGGTGTTTTGCTGCCGTATAGTGCTTCCATATGGATTTTACAGTAGTTTTGTTGTCGGGGTGTGATTAGAAAGATATATGAGGGAGAAATATGCTTTTCAGGCTGTGTCAGATTCAGGCAACCTCAACTTTTACCATATCAGAACATCTCACACTTTTTCCTGAGATCATGCCTGAGGATATTGAAAATTCATAGTTTATCCCATTATCAAAACACTTTTTCCTGCAACTCTTCCACAATGTCGGATAATACGGTGGGTTTCAGAATAACGCCAGAGATGTGTCACAATGGATGATGAAAATAGGATGGTTTCCATGTTCTGTACCTCAGTCATATATTTACCAAGGCTACATCTAGTTGAGACCACACAGTATTTATATCACGCGTGTCAGTTTAGGCGATGACATCATTCTACCAGCAGGTCGTCAGTGATGTCATGGATGAGTTTAAAGAAGTAGCAACTGCAAATACCCTGCTTCATGTGTTTGTCTGGGTTTTATTATACATGTTTTTTTGTGATTGCTGTAATCTTCTACAGGTCTAAAGACATTGCAAAAAAAAAGAACTGATTAATTAATCCACTATCATTTAATCATTTAGGCTCTAGTTCTCGCTGCCATAATTAAATCCTCATCTTTGGAGCATAGGTTTAAAACATGGCGTAGTCTCAATGACGTCACCCACGGGTTTCTGAAGAGCCGTTGTGAAAAAAGGGCAAAGAAGTGGAGCTGAGGCAAGCAAAATAAAACCTGGCTGCCTAAGGACTGCACCCACTTGCCACTCAAAGTGGCACATGCCCATAGACCCTGTGTCCACCAGAGCGTTTTTCCCAGGCAGGCCTTCCTGTGATAAACCCAGCTAATAGTGCTTGATTGCGCTTTGGTGGCACAGCCACGATGCTTTGGTTGTGTTGGTTGCTGTGATACAGAATATCCGCTAAAAGAAACATAAAGGCCCTTGTTCTGGATGAAGGGACAGCTGAAGCACGTAGGGAGAGAAGAAAGACCTGCAGGCCTATGTGGGTTCATACAGGGAAACTCAGAGTCCAGGATATTCATTTCTCCTCCCTTGTTGTTGCTCAGCACTTGTTTATGTAGGGTGCGACGGTTGGTCTTTGTATTTGTCCCACCCCTCCTCCAAAGTGATTGGACAGCTTGGTGAAAAGTAACAGTGCGGAAAAAAGACTGGTGGATAATGGGCCTTAATTATGCATAACTTTAGACCTTAAAGATATAAACCTTAATATTGTCTTTGAAGTTACTTTCTATCAGAGGGAGTTAAAACAATGGTGATCATATGACCCACTGATAAAAGTGCTTGAACTTGCTTTTTTGCCGAGTATTTCAATCTGATAGCGTGATCACACTATCCTTTTGGCCGTGGCCAAAACCGGTTTTTCAGCTAAAGTCTAGTACCTTTAAGTAGTGTGAGCGCACCCGCTCCGTGCTCAACTGGGGCCAGCTGGCCCTCCACGGCCCGCTTGAAAGAGGTGGGCTTTAGCGGAGCCGTTTGCACATGTACGAGCACGAGCGTGCGCACGTGTACGAGCACGAGCCCTACGGCAGTAGCGTTATGTCCGCCTGTTCGGACATGTAAATAGAAGGACGGACCATGCGCGGACATTTAACAACAACAACAATGGTCAAAAACGCGATCAATGCGTGTGACGTGTTACGGCTTGAAGGCGTATGGACAGCAAGAAGCATTGGCCGAGGCCCAGGTAGTGTGAGTACAAACGGGGCTGGGGCGCGGGGGGGAGAGGGAGGGGGGACAAGTACCCTAAAGTCCGGGTCGTGGTCCGGGAGGACAGTGTGATCACGCCCTGAGTGTCTGTGGTGACACTGCCTTTCTAAATGTAAATACGGCGCCATGTTAGTAATGCTGCTGACAGAGGCAGGTCTGCCGGTGGAACTCGTCACTCCCGGTTATGTTGCGTTCACTTGTAATCGGAAATTAGGTACCTCAATCTTCTGAGTCAGGCTTGTAGTAAGGACAGAAGTGTAATAGGAACGTGTGTGTGTGTGTGTGTGGATTTAAGAGAGCAACATATAGGGGGACAGACTGGAAGTAGAGAGGTGAATGTGTGTCAATAAAGTTTTCAAAAGATAATTAAAATGAAAAAATGTCAACACACATAGTGACTGTGACAAGATGGAGGCTCTGAAAGAACAGGCTTGTCTGCAGCTACATTTTACTTCCAAAGAGGCCGCTAGAAACAACGTATCTCAAATGTTACGGATTATGACTTTAATATGATTTAAATGAGTGGGTCATATAAAAATTCACCTCTCAGTTTTCATCAATTAGCAATAGAGACACTTTTGCTAGCTTTATTGGAAATTTCTACATGGGGCTTTATGGGGACTGACTCCCTTTTGGCATCACAAGTGGTAAGTCAATGAACTGCAGTTTTTGGTACTTTTGCGTTGGCTTCAGTTTTCAGGCCCAGAAGTTCCTGCTAGTGTTGGAAGCAGCCGGCTAAGTGAGAGAAGAAGAAGAATATAAGATGCCAATGTCATGCCAGCCCTTTTACCAGTGTATTCATAGGTGTACACACACGTACACACACACACACACACACACAGAAACAGCAAACATAAGGTACTATACACACACACTTGAGCACTTCCCCCAGTCCTGTGTGGCACTGAGGGCCTCTACATTATTTGGGGAGCCACCTTGCCACGCCCTCTGAACGCTGATTGGTCAGCAACAAGTGTGTGTGTGTGTGTGTGTGTGTGTGTGTGTGTGTGTAAAAGAGAGAATGCTGCTTTAGCGTGTGGAAGTGCGTGAGTTGTCATGACGTGGTTTGCACAGCTCACTGCTCACATACTAAACCGTACCTGCCACGTTATAAATCTTTGGGGAGAGAGGCAGAGAAGGTAAATAGGAAAGTTAAAATATGGCGGAGTGGAGATGGAGTGAAGGCGTATGTGCGTTATTATGTGTTGCATTGGTTTTATGCAGAGGTGTATCATATTCTTGAATTATCCCGAAACAAGCAGGTGGAAGGTTTTTAGGCAGAGCCGTTTTGCTGGTACCTGACCAAAGCAGACATCTATGAATTCCAGAAGGAGCGACTGTTACATGTTGTTATGTTTTTTAAGTTGCTCACTGGAAATAATTCTTGGTCTACCTGCCTCGCCTGCGGTGTAATGAGGTGAAATTATTCTCCAACCTGACTGACGACAGCATCGTTTAGTCAGTCAGCATTGGGGATCTGGCCCCATGCCTGGGAGACGCTCAACCTATGCTAGCCTCACACTCACTACTCAACCTGTGTTTTCACTCTAAATATTAAAAAAAAAAATAACAAAAAAAAATAAAACAGTAATTGGGCTCTCCAATTAATTTCCATTTACATATTCCTGGCAAGAGTTTCTTGATGGGGCTTGGGCGAGGAAATGAGACGCCATCTCGGTCACGGTTTCGATTATTTGTTTTGGTCTTTAATAACTCCTGAGGTACTGTGAATCATTTTGAAATCAGCTAAACGAGTGGAAGTTAGGGAGGGTAGAGGTGTTTTCCCCGTGGCTATGACACGCACTTGTTTATGTTTCCGCTGCTGTGACATTCACTGGTAAACAGTCCCCCGGCTCAGTTTGCTTTCAGGCGACTAATTCCGTCACTATGGACCCTAGCACTTCGTATAACCTGCCTTACACTGTGTCACCTGCGCCACAGAGGGAGAAAGGGAAAAGTGAGACATGCAGTGAAAGGGGGGGGGGGGGGGGGGGGTTAACATGGCTAGACACAGAGTGGAGGAGTCAAATGGACAACTTGAGAGAGGGAGGTAGAGACTTTAAAAGAAGAACACCGAAACCTGGGTTAGTATAGCTAAGTTATACACTATAATACACTTTAAACTCTGATACTCCAACCACTTCTCAAGGATGCCTTTTCAGGACCCCTTGGTGTCACTTGCAAACGTACTGGATAACCCTAAGCTTCAAACTGTGATGCTCCCCTGTGGTCACTATTTTAAACACAAGAAACACGTGGTCAACGTTGTAAATTCACACACAACTACCTGGTACGGTTTAGGTAACAAAATATTGAGGTTGGACTCCTAGATGGAAGTTATGTGTTTGTTTGACCATCCACCACACAGACCTCCTCCTTACAATGACTCTGTTGCTTGGATGGGATGTGTCTACAGCAGAATTTTTGGACACAAGTGGTAGGCCACACCTCCCAGCATTGGAAAATTGATGGGCTTGTCACTCACAGTTATCATTTTCTCTTCAATGATAACTGATACACAAAGAAAACAGGCTACAACTACCTACGAAAGCGATTGCTGCACCTGATTGGACAAATGCTTTCACTTGTTGGATGCTTGCTCTCTGGGTTTCAAACTTCCTCCTTTTTTTAACGAAAATAGTTAGCCAAAATGTGTTTTGCCATGCAGCTGCTGAAGCTGACTTAATTTTAGATGGCGAGTCGCGCTGGGCACCCCTGATTTGCATAGAGGAGTCTGGACCTCAACTTTATGCAAATGAGAAGCGCGCAACTTGATGCCCCATTACTCAAAACTCGTAACCATAATGCTTTGCACGGCTGCTTACATAAACACTGAATGGAAAGCGGGGAAATGACAGCCCCTTTGGATAGTACCATTATTTTTCAAGTACATGCTCTGAGCATTTTAATATTACTGGGATTGTTAAAGTATTTCTGATTCTGATTCTGATCTGAAATGAGAATAAGTAAGATTATATGTTTTCTGTCAACAAACAACATGGCAGACAATTGTGCCCCCCATGGTAATAACCTGTTGAGTTGATGATGGGAGGTGACAGCTGCTTGCTTTTCCAAACATTTCTGCAGGTGGGCTGTTCTATCTGTAATTTATTTATGTATGGCAATAGAGTTAGATTCAATCCCCAGGGTATCACCAGCGCATGTAAATAACTTAATCCAAATAAGACCTTAACTGGTATGTGGCCAGAAGCGGGCCTTCTCTGTGCACGAAAGCTAGAGAGAGCGATGCAGTCATAGAACATGGAGTCAATGAGAACCAGAATGAGGAGGGGGAGGAGGAGGAGGAGGAGGTGGTGGTGAGCATAACATGAAGTCATGGCCCTCACAGTGAGATCCCAGTTCTCCCACAGGTTTGAGTCCTGTGGGAGCAGAAGACAGCGACTCTCCGGCTCCACGGCTGACTATCCTACGGTGACTGTGATGTTCCACATGTGGCGGCAGACGTTGTCTACCAGCCGCCACTGCCACTGTCGGCCACACATACGAGGTAGACATGCAGGGACACATGGTCACAGCCAAAAGAAGCAACTTTGAAGGTGCTGACAACCAAAATGATGGTTTCCATTTGGGCTTTACTATTGTGAGGTGAGATTGCATTTTATTGGCAGGGTGAGTGTTTTGGAATAAGGTTAGAGTCAGTATTTCCAAACGCTTTCACGTCTTTGAATACCATCCCCTTCTTGACAGGAGTTTGTCCTTAGTAGTCCCATCCAAGCAGATGGATACAATAATACTGTTACAGAACGATTTTCTGCTGGCAGCGCACTGAAAACTATCATCAATATACTTATCTTTGCACACCCATTAATGCCAACTTGTTAAGAGAGAAACTACAATAAAATATAAAGGTGCTAAATGTCTAAAACGTGAATTACTGTGATAGTATTTAAACTCTCAATCCACAGAGAAATTCACACAGCCCGTATTCAGAAACTGTCTTTGAATGAGCTGTCAGGACTTCTGTACAGTTTTGATGTCACAACTATACTATATATAGGTAGAAAGTGCAGCTACACTACTGTTACAGTCATTTCCCATCTGCAATAACAGTGCAGAGACACAGTGAGTTCAGAAATGCGGCAGACCTGAAAAAAGTGACCAATCAGAGAATTTTTTAGGATGGGGTCTTAAAGAGACAGGTGCTAAAACGGAGAGTTTCAGACAGAGGGTGTATACAGGTAAATTCAGACAGACAGTATGAGAAAAATAATGGGTTTTTTTTAACATTAAATCATGTAAACATGTTCTAGTGGAAACCGAAAATACAATAAAAAGTATGAACATGGAAATGAGCACCACATGGGACCTTTAAAAGTGATAAAATGTGTGAATAGTATTAAGAAATATGGTTATGGTGTAGAAAATAATGTTCATATGCTTCGACGAGTTGTGTCATCTGTGGCTCAAATTAGCTTTTTATTAACCATACATTATGCCACATGCATTATGGTGAAGTCATATTTGTTTATTTATCAAGTGAACACTTACAGTGGTGTCAGCCTTTAAAACTACTATCAGTCAGTCCCTGGTGGGAGTAGCAGTGGTGGCAGCAGTCATTACTTTCCACTTCCACAAAAGCACTCAGAAATGAAGTGCCTATACTCAAGTGCAGCTCCAAATGAATTGAGCTTCAAGTGTGTTTAGAGCAAAATGAATGTCGTCAGTGCACAGAAACACACTTGCGTACTGAGTCATCTGCTTCCCCGAGAGGCTGTGCCATTGCTCTTGGCCGACCACCAGGGAAGCTGGCTGGGTTAAAGCTGCGAGACCCTAACAACGCGACTGTGGACCTAAAAAACACACAGCCCTGTTCTTCACTACCTCCCCCTCTGAGAGCGTGAGACCAGGCCCCTCCATCGCCCCATTTAGGTGACTGATAGCTGGGCAGATTTTCTTAAAACAGCCTCCAATTATCAGATGCAATTAAGGCCCTCTGCACAATTACAACGTCCCCCCGAGTGTGTATGTGTGACGGAGTGTGTTCCACGGTACCTCAAGCCAAACGACTAGTAGAATCGGGTGATGATGAAGGATGATTGTGAGCCCTGATGTTGACTATATTCATAATGAAGTAAGGTGGGGTAGGCTCTAATTTTGGATTAGGGTTTGAAACAGTTCAGCAGTTTAATATTAAATACAGTGTTTTTTGGCTGGAATAAGGGTCCTTGAAAACCCAAAAAACAGATGTTTCATGCACACGTGGGGGGAATTTACTTTACATTCATTATGCGAGGAACTTGGGTGATGTGGTGCTCTGTTCTTTGCAAATTTAGCATTCCACCATTCATCTGTGCAGCAGACGGATGCTTTAATTTTAATTTACATAGTTTGATGGTAAGCACTTGTTCAGATGCATTTATCTAAAATTAAAGGCGACTTGTGGAGTTTTCTTGTAAAATGCAGTAACCCAGAGCTGAAACATGATGCAGAAAAGTGCCAAAAACTGCAGTCCCATGAACGGCCACTTAAGGCTGACTCCAAAAGTGAGTAAATCCACATAGACCCTCTTGTTAAAAACCAAACTTTACAGCTTAAATAAACATGATTACAGCCTGGTACAAAAAAACTGTTTTGGTCTCTGTTGATCATTTTCCCTTTCATGACAACTGTAATTGTTTTTAATAAAACTCACCCGTTTAAATTATATTAAGATGTACGGTTTTGCATTTTTCTGGGCTGGCTGCTTTGAGTGGCAGGTGGGTGACGACACAGGTGGCTAGCAGAGACTGTAGGCTTCATTCGGCCCGTCTCAGCTCCATCCAAGCTCCACCTTTTTGCCTTTTTCTGGATTATCTGGGAGTTAGGTGGAGTCAGGCACTGCCAAGATGGCGACAGAAAGAGCCACCCACACTGAATTTCACAGTGGCTCTTCAGAAACCTATGGGTCAAATCACTAAGATTATGTCCATATTTTAAACAATCTGTGATTTACAATTTTGCTCATCCAAATGCATTTTTGTGTATGAGAATGTCTAACAAATGTTTCAATTGCATTTTGTTTCTCATAAAACATTTACAAAGCTGAATGTATGGCTATTTAATTAGTAAGCCAAGCATTGTTTACATCCACGTTTCTTCTTCGTGACTGCTTTTGATAGATTTGTGTGTAACCACCACCAACTGTTGAAACAAACAAACCAGGGACTCACTCTGAAAAACACTAATAAAATGCTGCTAATGCCCTTAACAGAAACAACATGACCAGTTTCCACTAACCTATGAAGTAATAGTAGAGTAATGAAGAAAGAACAACTGTTCCTGAAAGTTAATCACATCAATAGTAGAAACACTAATCTTTATGGGTGACAAGGATTTCACTGGATTTCAACAAGTTTGATGAGTGTCCATCATCGACTGGTCACACAGATTTACAGGATAAATGGCTTTATGGCTGTAGCTTCTCTGAGTTAAATCATTATAAAGTCTAAGACATCTGTTTGTAAGTAAACACTGCCTCGCTGCTTTGTTGGAAATCTTGACTAAGACAACAGCACACGATGCAGACTGTTCTTATTTTTTACTTTAATGCTTGGCCAACTTTTTCCCAGAAGAAGCTGAATGTCCTATGCTTGTTGATTTATGGAGATTCAAATCATTTACAAATGATCTTTTTTTTTCCGTCCTTTCCACCATACAGTATTATTTTTGTCTTCTTCCCCTCTCCTTCTCTCAGTCTCACAAAGGTTTTTCAAAATGGTTTTCATCTTACCTGTCAAATAGGAGGTCCTGTGTCTCTGGGATCAACTATGTCTCTTCTTTTTCTTCTATTACATATGGTGTCCCCCAGGGGTCAGTTTTGGGATCAATTCTATTTTCTTTATCCATGCTTCCCCTTGGCTAGGCTTTTAACCACAACCAAGAAACATGACCGATTGATTGTATTCCTAATGTCTTATTTACCCATATTGAATTGAGTGTTTCTTATAATCAGACGAATTAATTATTTTCGGCAAGAAACATGACATCATGCCTGTTTTAGCCTCCTTGCAGTGGCTCCAAGTATGTTTTAGAATAGATTTTAAGATTTCACTGAGAACTTTTAAGGCTCTTCATGGCCTCGCCGATGACTAAAGGGGACAGGACCTTTGCTGTCAGGGCCCTGAGGCTCTGGAACAATTTGCTCAATGAAATCAGGTCGAGCCTTTCCTGATTTTATTTGAGTTTGTCTTTTATTTCCTTCAATTTATTTTCCTATTCTTTCATACACTGTTCAGGTTCTTGATAATCCAACTGTTTTTACTTTATGACATCTGTCTGAGTTTTGCTGCTTTGTGAATTACTCTGTAATTCTGTTCTCTAAGCTCTAAACTCTGTTATTATTATTATTATTATTATTATTATTATTATTATGTGCTGTCTCGTCCCTCTTATTGGTTTCACTTCTCTCTCCTCATCTCTTTTCCACTTTGTGCCCTATTGCTAAGCCTTTAGTCTGGTGTGGCGTGGTTACAGGGATTGGCATTGGACTCCCAGTTTAAATTAGAACCGCAGGTAAATACAGACGAAGCACAGATGCGTCACGCTCTTTGAGTTTGAACTTTGATTTGAGATGTTTATTTCCGTCCTCCAGGATGGAAAAACAAATACAGGAGTTGTGATCTTTAGTGAGTAAGTAGTGATGAGAGTGAAGTTAAGAATTACACTGAATGACTCTAATGATTCACTTTCACTGCTCTTTTTTCTTTGTTGAGTGGAGATTGGTACTGAGACACTGTATCAAAGAATGCATTTGAGAAACAACAGAATCTATTCCTCTTCTACATTATAACAAGAAATTCTGCTCAAGACTGAACTGGAAACACTCTTGGACAAACTCCAACTTGTTGAATGCAACAGTTTAACTGAGCTCCACAAGAGGGGGCAAACCCCCCATTGGGAGTCTCATTACTGGGCCAGCAGCTATAATGACACAGGCTTATTAAATCAGCCCGGATGCTTCTATTCTTTGAAACACAACAATGATCCAGTTCAGACCACGCAGGATCAAATGCCAATGATGCCAGTGTATTTTGAATCTGGATGTTTTCATCATTCAAACTCTGTATGTCTCTTTCTGCCTTTTATCCCCCAACCCATCACACACACACACACACACACACACACACACACACACACAAACACACACACACACAGCCCAGGTTCACCCCCTCTCTTCGCCTGCACTGGCTGGTGTGTGTTTCATCTAATTCTCTTTAATGAGGCTCATTTCACTGTCAGGAGTCTAATGATGCTAATTAATTAATCCGCCCACCCGTGGTAAAGCAAAGTCTGTCATCCAGATCCTGCCTTAAAGATAATATATACAGTATGTGTTACGTTTGAGAAAATAAACGATATTGTTTAAAAGGAGTGTTTTTATATGCTTTCAGTCTTTATTTTACACGCGGCTGCAGACTTTGTGTTGTACATTTACATTAAAGCTTTTAACTGAATCTAGCTTTGATTCTCAGCCACTTACATGCAAGGAGTGTAACTGTAGAGGAAACTTAAACTAATGTTTGTAAGGCCTGAGGTTAACCCAATGGTCAACTGCACATTATGTGCATGACTCAAGTAAATCATGGAAAAGAACAGGCTGATTTTAGGTCTTGATTTAAATACACAAAACAGCAGTTTATTTCTGATAGAATTAGATTATCTTGGTCAAACAAGTGGTAAAAAATTACAACAGGCTAACTGAGATCAAGCCACAAAGAATTGCAAGAATTTAAATATGTATGAAATGTGATAGAATGTCCCACTTATGAAAAGGATCAAAGCATTTTTCAATGATCGATGGGAGTAATGGGAGGCATGTAGACTGATATCGCAAAAGGCATATGACTAACATACCAGTTTCTTAAGTCATTTTGCGTGTTATCGCAACACATTTTTTGTTTATCATTCCACGCCATTCATTGTTTACTGGCTTATATTGTGATGTCGTATAAGAGGAGGTCGGGGGTGGATCAAACAAAAACAAACCTTTTTTTATGTCCACTACTTAACGTACATGCTATTCAAATTGAAATAATAAACATACACATTAAACAAATTTTAAACTTGAACCGCGGTCTTTTCCAAAACCGACCTGAGTAGTTTGATTTCATGACATTAACCACGTTTAAAACTGAAAAGTAGGGAATTAGTAGGGAGTGTAAAATGACATGGGAAAAGCCTAAATTACACGCAATATGTCATGCTAAAAAAGTGCTGTGCTGTTTATATGATTTTCAATGATATCATGTTGACTGGTGACCCATGTGGTAGAGTGCACATGACTGTATTTTTGACCCCACTCCCTGTCAGGTGCCACTCAGACTGCAAACACTGGAATGATTGTCATTAGATTTACACTGATTTTGTGTCTTAGCCTGTACTCAGGTAATAAGTTACTTTACTGCATAGTTTTGATGAAGTAATAAGAAGCAAAATTATGTTCTAGTGCAATAATTACAGGTATTCTAATGCAGTAAGGCCAAATTACATTGTATTTATTTATTCATTTATTTATGTGTTGTTGGCTAGGGTTTGTTTTGCTCAGGTTGTTTTTTCTTATTTTGTTTCGTGTCACTGTGTCTTTTATTAAAACCTTTTGCCGATTTAAATCCAGCCCTTTGTCATGGCAGTGCGTGTAGATGAACAGTGTTTGGCCTCCCTCTGTAGCTACAGTGCACACACTTAGGAACAGGAGGCCGCCCTGGACTGCTGCTTATTTTTTGACCATCTGTTCCCAACAGCAACACCATTAAAAATTAATTATTGCCGCAAGATTTGGGTCCAACGGGTCCTAATGCAGTCATCTGTGGACGTCTTTTGATAAGAAACCCTGCACATATCAACAATAGCACCATATGATACTTTCTTAAACAGTCATTACGGCTGCAGTCTACCGACATCTAATTGTTTTAAACACTGGGACTTCAAAACTACTAAAACTGCCATTGTTCTAAATATTTTCCGACGTTACGTGATTCAATTTTCTATTAAAAATCTTTAACAGTTTCCTTCCCCTTTTCAGATACTGAATATGTAACATATCTGTCTTTATGAAGCTTTTAAAGGCATTTATGATTCAGACATAGGTGTCTTGCACGTTCATGGTCTGACCAAATGCCAACATTTGGCATCTGGTGCAAAAGGAAACGGTTGCACTGCTCTGCTACAAAAGTGCGGAAAGGTTGATAAAGTTTATCGATATGAAGGAAGAAGAGTGTTTTTCTGTTTTCTGACTGAAGAATCTAGAAACATGCAGGAAAACGACATATGGAATTGTAGTAGTTTAACCTCGCTACTTGTTGCTGTACATTTTGTTAAGCAAATTCTCTCTAAATATATAGAACTTTACAGGGTCATCTGGCAAAAGTGTGACGTGTATAACCTGTAGGTCATGCATTCTTCCATTGCATTATAGGAAGGTTTGATAGCCCTCACACAGACACCACAAGCATGGATCTACAGTACAAATGCTGAGTAATGCAGAGGAAAATCCTCAACATTCTCACTTCCATCCACAAACCTCAGAACATCAACACGAGTCAATATGATGCAATGATGAATGAGTCAGACTTTTGCTTCTACACTGTTTATTTTTGGTAATCAGGGCAGACCGGCACTGCTCTGCAGGTTTGAATGTGACACATCTAAATAAAGCTTGATGAAGCGCTTTGCTGCGTGACTAGTCACAAGATTTACACATGATTGGGAAACGTCAAAGAAAAAATGACATGCTATTCCATATTTAGCGTTAACAAAAACCTTGTAAATTATGTTGGCTGCTTTACTTTTTTTGGAAAAAATACAGGTAACTGAAGTAGAAGAGGGAGGAGCTGTGTGTGTGTGTGTGTGTGTGTGTGTGTGTGTGTGTGTGTCTGTGAGAGAGAGAAAGAGAGGTTGAACAAATCCAACCACACATTGTTCTTGTTTGCACAGACCTTAGCAATTTGTTTGACTCTACTGCTATTGAGGTGAGACATGCTTGCAATCTCTGCATCTGTGTGCGTATACGCATGTGTGCACGCATGAATGTGTGTGACTGTGTGTGTGTGTTTGTGTGTGTGTGTGTGTGTGTGTGTGTGTGTGTGTGCACATATCCGTCAGTGTGTGTTTGGGTGGAGAGCGCTCATGTCAAACATCTCCTACTGTAAGCCCTGGGACAATTTTATGTGGTTTGATTTGTGAGGGCCGGAGAAAGCCGACCGCCCCGTGTTATTCCTGCGTTCTGATTTCCTCTGCCTTCAGACTTTATTTAGACCCACTTCGTTTCCTTTCATTGCCTCTCATTTGTTCTCATGGAGGAGAGGAAGGGACAGCGTGCCTAACAAAAAAAAGAAAACTCCTCCCAACCTCATGTCAGAGATCTGATTTATTGACAAGAACAGCAATGAAAAATCTTGTTTTTTTTTTTTTTTAATTCAGGAATTCACTTTTTTGCCCTCTGGTTTATTTGCCAAACGTCTGAGACCTGTCACTTGCCTGAGAGAGCAAGAGATTTCATTCTTTCTTTTTCTTTATTTCCTTTTTTCTTCTTTTCGTTTTTTTCCTGCCAAGCGGTGACAGCTGTAGAGAAAGGCCAGGGTGGCATGGACTCTGCGGTTTCAGTGGCATACAAGTTGCATTTGATTGGCGCCTGGCTCAGTGACCATGGCCCGTCACCGGGCGCGAGCATGCATGTGCATCCACTGGACGCCAGGGTAACGGCAGCTAAAAGAATGGTGGGCTACGGGTTTTGTTTCCTTAACATTATTCCAAATTTCTTGAACATTTTGGAAATTTGCAGATTGACCCTTTCTGATGAGATGGAAGTAATATAGGCACTAATTATCACTACAGTGTCATTCTGCTCACCTGAAAAGTATGCTGTGGGAGCATGTCAACATTTTGCAAGGCAGTGCAGCATTAGAGAACACAGTACATTATGAATGAGTAAACAAATGACTTGGCAGATAATCCTCAACGCTATCCAAGCAAATGTACAAGGTGCTGCTTACATCATGCATCGGTCAATCACTCGAGAACGACTATTTGCAGAGGCTGACACTGAAGAAGGTAAGAACTGTGATGGTGACATCACTCCAACTGGATTATATTCTCCACTGGCCCTTCATGGAAAAACAACTCAGATCCTCTGGCTTAGCATTCGAGAGTCCGCCGTACATGTTTCTGTGCCTCAAGAAGACACAGAGGAAAATAAGTGGAGCAGAGGCACGTAGACCTGTTTTTCCTGTGCGTCATTCGCCATGCCTTGTCAGCAAAAACACAAACATGACGGAATGCAGGTTGTTGCGTAAATAGCAAAATGGCGCCACGAGGAGTTCTATCCCAACATAAACACAGACGCAGACTAATAGGGCACTCTCTCTCATACACACAAGCAAATAAGTAAATAAGCCACTGGCACTGCTGCAATTGAGTCTGTGTTTCCAGAATCCTACTGAATCATTATGTCAAAAATTGACAACAGTGTTGACAGGGAAACCAATGCAAGACAAGGTAAAATACATCAGATTTGGCTTCTTGTGAAAGTCTTGGGAGATGGTTCAGGTTAGAACGTTAAGGCTCGACATTAACCTTGATGGTTAAAATAAGTTGGTTAAGGGTAAGCATTGACCTTGATTGGTTAACATTGGTTGGTTAAGGTTAGGCATTGACCTTGATTGGTTAACGTTAGTTGGTTAAGGTCAGACGTTAACCTCAAATGGTTAAAGTTAGATGGTTAAGGTTAGGCATTGACCTTGAATGGTTAAGGTTAGGCATTGAACTCGAAGGTTAGTATAGGTGGTCGGGAATCAGATCTTGCAAGAGATTTGGGGAATTTTCACAAATCTAGGGTTACCATCTAGAACGACCCTTCCAACCCTTAAGCTGGTCAGTTTCCTGCATACTCACATGTCTAGCCTGAAGCTGCATGTAGGTTGTGTCTGCAAAGCATCCACAAGCACAAAAGAAAACACAAAGCAACTTGCCCAATTAGGAATTACTTTTTAAACATGACTGAAAATAGCTAAGCCTCACAAGATGCTTCAGGTTGTACAAGCGGAAAGCACAAGTGAAACGTTAGCTGCAGATAGTTTCACAAATTAAAATGAAAGTATACCGTATATGTTCCGTCAGATCGATGATGAGACGAGTAAACGGTTGCTGGGACCCCAAATCGACCTGCATTTGTCAGTCGACCCCATGCTAGGGGTGGACAACATGACGATATTAGATTGTGAAGGATTAGAGCGTGTTGATGATCTGCCAAAACAGAGAGATTGTAGTATCGTGTATGGAGCACATTCTATCTATTAATGTTCTATGCTCTGCACGCATCAGGTTTTTTATTCCTCAGCCAAATCCCAATATTGGCTAGTTATAGTTTTGGTTTTGTGGCTTGTTGAATTGCCTTGGACTCAGACTGGTCAAGATGTTCCTGGCTGTTCAAGACCATAGTAGGTAATGGTGGTCTTGAAAAGCCAGGAAGTAGGACTCAATTTGTACTGGACTCTGTCTTGAATTGGTCTTGACTGAACCTGGTCTTGGACTTGACTTGAGTTTATCTTGACTACAGCCCTCATCCAGATACAAACTCCTAACCCTGGCAGCACTAGTGTCGTGGCAGGGCTCTCACTCACTGCTGATGCCTGACATCCATCTGGGTTGATCCTGCAATCCAGCCCTGGATGAGAGTCAGCAGCTTCCTGTAAGCACTGTTGTTTCACCACTCCAGTAATCACTGCTGTCAAATGCAAGTCACCCAATATCCACCATTAACGTCTCTATTATAGTTTCTTCCATTCTGTCCATCTCACTTTTTCCCTCATTCACAGTACTCATAGTTTCATAGCAGTACTAAATCATCCTTGTATTGGTAGACTTGTATTGTTTGGAAAGGGTCATAAATCTGGAACTGACGATGGAAAGTGTGTATAGGTATTTAATTGGGCTGCAGTCAGCTACAGTACTGCAGTACAGGGGAAGTTCACATATTAAAACTTCTACTTCTTTCATTGACCTGGATTTACCAGGAAAGTGAAATCCTTTGCAGTTTCAACCTTTTTTGATCTGATAGTAATTTCAAAAACGTGGGATTACAGTGTAGTGTAAATTAGGACTATTTCTAAGAAAGTCCTTGAGTGCACGTATGATGCTGTTTACCCACATGTGTGAGGGCGCACACCTCTCTGCTCTCTGATCTGCAAATGGAAGCGTTTACATTTTATCGACTGCTTACTTTGACGACATGGTAATTTCAGTGGCCTAAGAAAATAACTGACCAATTGTGATAATTGTTGTAGATGGCAGCTATGTTGGATGAGGGGTTAAAGGTCGCTGGCGACAGGCTGCTAACCAGCTGTGGATGGGTCAAGAGGGATTAAGTTTGAGGGACGGTCAGCAAGAGTAATATGAGTTGGGTGGTGGTGATGGTAGGGGGAGTTGTTTAAAACAGGAATGATAAGCATTTGGTTAACATTATGTTTTGGGTCACAAAAATGCTAGTGTGGGTTGTTTTTTTCCTTTTATTTAGGAAAGAAATGCAGCAATGGTACAGTAGAATTGAGATCCTCCAAACCGTTTCATGAGGTGAAAATATCTAGGTTTTATTTCCCTTTTTAAGAGATGGGATTTAAAGTTTTTATTGATGTTTTTGATAAACAAATAGAGTGGCCTCATCTGGACTCAGACGCCGTAAAGTATGACCTGCTCTTTTGAGGACCTAACATAAAGAGGACCCCTGTGTCCTGGTACTTTATATTAGTTGTAAACATATATTTCTAAATTAAATGGTCAAATCAAATTACCATCCAGTAAACCTCGACCTACTGAGTATCCCAGCATAGGAACACCATGCAAGAGATACAGGAAACAGGGTTAATATGAAGCCAGCAGCTTGTTTTAGCCCTTGGCCCTCTAGCAAGTTATGGCTGGCCGATATGGACCAAAACTCATATCTCGATATTTTTTGTTAGAATGGCAATACACAATATTATAACGATATTTTGAACAAATATAATGGGTAATGTGAGCAGTTTTAACTCTATACCACAAGTAATCACCATCAATCATTTCTTTAGGTTCATTTCATTTTATTATTTTGCTAAACGGAGCACAGCTGTGCTTTTAACAATAGATATAAACAAAAGTGTTGTTTGAAAAATGTAACATAAAACACATTGCTGAATGAGCTAATTCCAAGGAAGTTGTTTATGATGGCCATAAATAATTGAGTGTAACTGAGTGTAACTGTTTTTTTAAAGCTATATCTTTATCTATACAGTATTAGCTATATCTTAGCTAATACTGTAGAGACACTTACCATTAGCCAAATGAAGTCAGTGACCAAAGCATTGCATCCTTAGCCATTCATTCAGCTCCACCGCCTTGATGATGTTGCTGACGTTATCTGTAGTTATAGCTATGAGTCCCTTTCGTTACACCCCCAGTTAACAAGGTCATGTTGAAGAGCCTCTGGTATGTGTTCACCAGTGTGGTTGTCTGGGAAATAGCTTGTTTGGAGGCATGCTGTTTTCATCTCCCAATCTTCAATAAAGAGCATGATTAAAAACATATACGGCTCGCATACGTGGCTTGTCCACATGTTGGTTGTTGGTTGTTGGTTGTTGGTCGAAATGCGTCACTTTAGCTAGTCTTTCCTGCACGTAGCATACATCTCTGGCAGAACCTCCCTAGCGAATTGATTACGGCTGGGCAATTGGTAACGTGGGTCAACTGCTTTCAACATATTGATGAAACCCTTTTTCTTGACCCAACTATAGGAGCCATGTCCTTGGCATATGGAATACCACCACCTTAGTAACATCGCGCCACTTCTTAAGGCGCAACACTGATTAATGAAGCTTTCAACGAGCTTTGCTTCGGGAGAAAGACATTCTGCGACTGCGAGCCTTGGGCCGCAGCGGCACTACGTAGTTTCCCACTCTCTTCATACAGCAGTCGGGGGTTCTGCTGCAGGCGGCTGAAGAGGTTTGTAGTGTTTCCACTTTTTGTTGTTACCTTTTTTCATACCGCTTTGAAAATCACTTCGCTGTGCTGCTCGTTTTGAATCCTATAACAGAAATACCACCAAATAACAGGGCCGTTATTCTTTTTTTCTTCTTCTTCTTTTTACTGCTCACTCTCCACCTGCACTGTGTCAGCCATGTTTTTGTTAAAATGTTTGTTGTGATGCGCAGCGCGGGTGGAAGAACACTAAGGGGCTGGACTGAGCAGCTGAACATGACCTGCAGGCTCAGAGAGCAGCAGCGGCCTTATAAAATAGCGCTTGCAAGTCAACATCAAATTAATATATAATATACCGGTACAGTGATATTGTCTCAACTTCATATCTCTTTAAAATATATACCGATATAACTCTTACTACCGGTATATCGCCCAGCCCTATAGCAGGTTAATCTAGCCATGCCCGTCAGGAGTATTTAACAGTACAACCAAATGAATATGTTATAAAACAACACTCTAAAAACCTTTGAACAGACCATTCCTTGCAATGTTTGGAAAAATAAACTTCTGTCAATGGCAAAATGTGCTTCAAACTGTGGTTGTAGTCCGGTTATTACCCCAAACTGCACAACACACACATTAAACTGTATACAAAGAACTTTTTTCCATTATTTGGAAGATTGCAGCTTTTAAAAGAAGTAATAACTCAGGTTATGAGAATAGATGCCATGTTTGCTGGATGACTAAATTGTCACCTGGTGAGAAAGTTTCTACAGTGAAACAGAGCAGCACACTAACATCAACCATACTGTGTGTCTCAGCTGGTTAGATTTGGCACAGAAAAACAACTGAAGGTTACAAAGCTAAAAAAAAAAACTAAAAGTAAATGTGTCAACAAAGTCACACTGGAAAAGAGAACGGCTCCCTCTCTCACTTTATTGCTGTTTGAACGTTGGCCACCTCTGACCAGCATGTGGTCGCCAGCGTAAGCCCACACCGTGCAACACTGTAATCAGTGTTTCCATCAATGCAGAGGCAGAGATGAGTGTGAAGAGGATTTCAGTATCTCTTAGTCTAGTAGTCGTGCATGGTTGACAGTACATTTGGAAGAAGCATATAAACAACACAATGGGAGCTCACCGCAGTGCAGTACCAACATTTCATTGGATTCCCACAGTGAAATGGAATCCCTGATTATCAAATTGGGAGGGCTGCTTTACATAAAAAGGCAGAAACTGTAAATTCTCTCCATTGCCATTTGAGTGTCACTCAACTCTGACCACTGAGTCTGTGAGGCCAGGCTCCCAGCGAGCTGCGGAGTGTAATCAGTGCTTTGATTTTCCTCTGGCAGCAAAGCGTAATCACAGACTGCGGCACCACAACGTGGTCGCCTCTCCATCTCCCACTGACGTGCCTGTGACAGCTAAATACCCAGGTCCGTGTATGCCCATTAGTCTCTTTCTGATTCGCTGGCTTGGTGCGGTTAAGCTGCTTAATTCCACATCATGTCTGCGTGGTTGGCCTGGCTCTCGCCGCTCCCTGTCATGTGGTCGGCAGTGTAGGCATTAGAAACAACAAACAAACACATCATCACAGGATGAAGTACAAACTGCTATACTTTGAATGAAAAGTACCCAATTTCCTGCACAGGGACTGAGTTTCTACTGAAAAGGAAATTTTCTTATATTATTAGATGCATGAAATTAAATTGGATGGACAGGACATTGAGCCATTAGCCATTGTAATTTGGCTAGTCCAAAACAAAATGGCGACTGTTGTTAGTTGTCATGGTGACAACACACATCAGGAGGGACATAAAGTTTGGCCCAGCTCACTGGGAGGAGAGTGGAGCGACGCAGCTCGAGAGACATTCTCCAGAGTGGCAGAGAGTGAGGAGGAGAGACTTTAGATCAAGCAGCAGTGGGTCAGCAGACTGTTAGACCCAGCCCGCTCAATTTCCATAGCCATGAATACACGGCGGAACCAGCAAGCCAGCCAACAAACAGCTGGCTAGTTACCTAGCTTCCTAACTCCATGGCCCCACATCAAACTGGTCACAGAAAACAAGCGAACAAAGTTGTCACTCATCTGGCGATAGCGGTGTGCGTTCTGACGTGGTCATAAGAGTGTGTGGTTGAGGCATAAGCTATTAAATTTTAATCATTGATTGGCTGGCTTTCAAAAAAATTGTAAATTTAGAGTACTTCCACATTGGCCTTGCTTTTCAGGCCCTTGGGTTGCCACTTGGTTCAAGCACAGTATGCTGTTTAAAATATTCAATTCAATTAAATTCAATTTTATTTATAGTGTCGAATCCTAACCAAAGTTATCTCAGGACACTTTACAGAGTAGGTAAAGACCACACTCAATGACTTATTTATGATTTACATAGACCCAACAATTCCTCTGTAGAGTACGGTGGCAACGAAAACCTTCCCTATAACAGGCAGGAACGTCAGACAGACCCAGCTCTGTGGAGGACGGCCATCTGTCTTGACCGGTTGGGGAGGAAGAAAAGGAGAGAGATAGAGAGAAAAGACACACAGATGGACAGAGAGAGACGGACATACACACTTCCAGAGATGCAAGCAAAGCCTAACAGTAACTATAATAACATTTATAGTAATGTGAATATGACGTATATGTTAAGACAGTTAATACAACAGAATAGTAGAAACAAGCACAGCTAAGGTGACAGAATATGAAAATGATAATAATTATGGTGGCAAACATGATCAATGATGAGTAGTGGCAATAGCAGCTACGATACAACTACAAATTTTATAGTTTATTAAACTAGTGATAGTATATATGAGTAACAGTGATAATAGCAGCAGGAAGCGTCATGCAGGACCACGGCAGCAGGCACCACCACGATCAGCAGAGACCTGCGAGACGACAAAGCACAAACAGCTCCGGGGAAGAAGCTGAATTAGTAACATGCACTGATGAGACATGAATGATACAGACAGAGAGGAGAGAAGCTCAGAGTATCAGGAAAAGTATTATCCCCCGGCAGACTAGGCCTATAGCAGCATAATTAAGCAGAATGAAGTCTCATCGTAAGCCCTAGCTGTAAGCTTTATCAAAAAGGAAAGTTTTAAGTTTACTTTTAAATAAGGGGACAGTGTCTGCCTCCCGAATAACATTTGGGAGTTTGTTCCACAGGAGAGGAGCTTGGTAGCTGAAGGCTCTGCCTCCCATTCTACAGTACTATTCATATCCCCCCTCCCCCTTTTTTTGTGGCATTCACAGCCCAATACATGATCATAGTAGTTACAGTATGTGTGTAAAATGGATGATAAAATACTTTGAACATTAAAAAACACTTCAGATATTAATAATTGTAGCAATGAGGGCAGTACAAAAACAGCAGCAAATTATGTTTTTGCTGTTTTTGTACTGAGAGAAAAAGTAAACCTTACCAGAGAACTAAGAATGGTGTGCTATGCAGATTGCAGCATTGTGGCTTCAAGTAGAATTCTTCATTTTGGTCAAATTGTGGAGCTGTTGTCTCCTCGTGAAAAAAAAAGGATGAAAAGTAAACTCCCGTCTGACTGACGACAGGCTGCTGTTAACACCACAAGAAGCTTTTTCCACATTTCTACATGAGGTTTTGTCAAATTTGATGCCACTATCCACAATGTTTTGATAATTTTGGTAGAAATAACGAGTACATCATATCTGTCTACACATGACATATTTTAGGCCACAGTGTACCTGAAATTACAGTACAGGCTCCTGCTTAATGTCCATGTTTAGTTCCTCCACCCTTCATGTCTAAGCTTGTGAGTCCAAGCTGCGGGGCCCAGACGAGGCAGCCTCTTGGCACTCACTCCCCAGTCTGGGTGCCTTGAGGACTGCGTAGCTCCCAGACAGTTGGCCCCTTTGACTCCAAGGCTTCCAGGTTCGTGTCAGGATCCAGTGAAGGAACAAATCTACCCCACCCTCCTAAAAGAAAATGAGTGGCTTATTTTTCTGGGACAGCAGAGAATAGGGGGGAATAGATAGAATTACTCCTGTGCTACACATCATGCCTGCTGGCCCTTGTGCCATAGATGTACGCTCGATAGTGGTTTGGTCTCGCTGGTTAGTCACGGCCTGACTCACCTTGCTGACAGGGAAATCATGAAGCAGCTTGACCACCGCTGTTGTCAGGTTGGCTGGCAGCACTTCTGCCCATGAAGGTTGCAAAGTCACGGCTTCTGACATATAATCCAAACTCTAAATTGGTCTCACTCCCCCACTATGAGACTTCAACTCTGGGAAAACATGAATTCAATGTATCTCTTGCATTATGCCATGACAAGTCATTAGCTATTAGCCCTCTGGATGAGTTATGAGTCACATGTGCTGTTGACTAGCCAAAGGTATGACAGTATCCATGGCTTTGTTATGAAAATGCTTACTTAGCCTAACATTTACAGTACCGTTAGCTTTGTATGCTGTAATATTTGGAAACCTCAGAAAGAACAATAATCTCTGAGGTAGCAGTTTGATGACATGTTGTTGTTAACAGTGCCAGCATGGCTTAATTGAAGTGCATGGCAAAAGCTTCGGAGGAAAGATTCTCATATTCTACTGATCCACTTTCCCCATAGTGGTGCAACTCTATTACTCACCACTCTTCAAACCCCATTTCCCCCTTGAAGGAAAATTGGATGCGTCCAATTACTAACTCCCCAATTATTATGTTCTGTGTTTGGCACGTCAACAGTTTGATTCGGTCTCTGTGCTGCGCTACTTCCCTGCTCTCCACCCACCGTTACAACACCATCATTCTGTTCTCATGTTGCCTTTTCATACAAAAGTTACATTGTCATTTTTTCTGAACTCTCCTAACAAAAACACACTACCTTTAAAAAGCCGCCCCAATTACACGTGTCATTTCAACTGTCTCTTAGCTGGCTAAAAAACAAATGCAATTTAATATACCTTTGAGGACCATATAAATGCATATCCGGGAGATTGTGAATCAGATTCCATTTGTTTTGCTTTCCTTAAGTTACTGCAAATCAGCCCAGATAATTTATTTTCTCTGTATGTTTGTTTAGATGCCCATTAGCTAGTCTCCTGGGGTCTACATTCATATTTTAACAACATTTACAGATACATCTATACACATCCATAAAATTCATAGTTACAAACAATAGGACTCAATGCTTGACATAATCATTAAGACACACAACAACCGACTCCAACTCAAAGCCAGTCCAATTCATATGATCTATGCATTATTTTCATCTTTTACATGACTGAGAAATGAAGCACTCTGAATCCATTCCATCCAAAAATGATATCATGCTCTACACTATTCATTGTGTAAACCAGTACAATCTTAACTTTTTGTTAAAGCATGTATTATTTCTGGTAATGAATTCCATGCCTCCATTGCACAATAATGACTGTTGCCTGACCAATACTGTTCTGTCTTAAACTAGTTTAACATGTAGGCAGAAGAAAACCCTCTGTTGGCTGCCAAGAAAAATAATGATGTCTGACTGAAAAAAAGAAGAAAGTATTTCTTTTTTTTTTTTTGTTATGATGACATTTCTAATAAAGCAGACTAGAGAATAATGAAACCTGCTTTTTACACCTAACCAAGCCAATTTTGTACTCATTGCACCTGGAATTGAAGTGCATTCTACCTTGAATCTGTATTGTGTTTGTACTTGGGACTTAATCTTTCCTAGCATTTTAAAATTTTTTGTAACATTTTATACGTTCTTTTGCTTAAGGTTTGACCTGTTCATGAGCAACTGTGCATTATATCCCTTTGCTAGCTTTGTGGAGTCAGAGAAACACAATAAGTTCTTCCATGTGTAGTCAACGCACCATGACTGAGCCCCTAATACTCAATGTTGTTGCCTGATTTGTTGAGAGTTTCATATATATACTGCATTCTCTCAAAGGCCCGGACGTTGTCTAGTTTACAACATGTTTTCACCTCAGCCGTGTTCTTGTTCTGCACATGTTGCAATCGAGAGTCCCTATGTGAACGTCACTGCATTAAATGTACCACATTATCTCAGACAATGTGAAAAGTTGGGGTAAAATAAAAGGCTGCTGTACATCATCTGATGATTGTGCCTTTCAGAATTACTTTAAATGTTTTTCCTTTTTTTCTCCTGAGGTAAGGCTTACTGGTAGTGATGTTTTTGCAGCTTTGTTTGGTTAAGCTTAGTATTTCCCTTATTATCCCAGGCGTTTTCACATTCATTGTTCTTTTTAAACAGGACCTTCTGACCTCTTCACACATTCTTGGCTTTTTGTTTTATGGGAAATATATATATTCACATTTTTTTTTCATTTAACTTTAGTGTCTTTATCATTGGTTGTTACAATTTCTATCATTAGTACATCCATATTATTAGCAGTGATGGGACATGTTTTACTTAATGTGCTGGTGTGTGAGTAACTCCGGGGTCATAAACAGTGTGAGAACTTTGAGTACCGAGTTTCATTCAAAATATCCTGCTTTGAATGAAGAATTTTTGCACATTTAAAAGGGTGATAGTTTATTTAATATTTTTAAAAAAGGATTTCTAAACATCATTTCATAAGCTTTAAAGCTTGATGATCTAGAGCAGTGGTTCCCAACCTGGGGGTCCCGACCCCCCAAGGGGGGTGTCAAAGATCCAGGGGGGGTCGCGAAGCCCTCTTGATTTTAAGGGGTTTAATAATTTTAATGTAATTAAAATGTTAAATAAATGAGTAGGCTAAGCATTTAATTCATATATGTGACAAATTTAGATAAATGAATAAGTTATAGGCCTATATCACGAGGAACAGAGCGTGTGTGATTTGAACGCCTCACGTGTAGCAGTCGTTGCTAGGCGGAGCTAAGGCAGAGATGGCGAAGCATCAGGTAGAGGAGACTGCGGAAAATGTCAAAAAGAAAAAGAGGGGCTACCAAGAAAGTTATATTGAGTTTGGCTTCATAGAAGCAATGGATAAAATTAGGGCAGAATGTATATTTTTAATTTTATAATAATTAATTTTATTTATTATATTTCAATATGTTACCTGCTTAATTTAATTTGAAAAAAAAGAACTTGTACTTTTAAAAGTACAAGTTTACTATGGTAAAAATATGGGTCCCTTAAGAAAAAGGTTGGGAACCACTGATCTAGAGAATGGCCCGTTATGTTCTAAATCAAGTGTTCCCAACCTGTGAGGTTTGTATCCCCCAAGGGTGAATTAATAAATCATTCAAAAATAAATCTAAATTAAGAGAGGTTAGTAGATGATTAAATGGACAAGGAAGAGGGAAACACTTCTTCAGCTCTCAAAAACAATTCATATAGCAAAAATTCAAGAGGGAAAAATCAGCTGGGATGACGGCACACAAGTACACGTTGCTTCATTTTGAGGAGTCACAAGCTAAAAAAGTCTGGTAACCACTGATCTGAATGATGCAGTAGGTGAAGAAAACCCTAAGGCAGTGATTGTTAACTAGGGCCTGGCATGCAGAATATTACATTAAAAAAAACAACACAGCTGTATAAACCTTTAACATCCCTTATCTGCCAGGCTGTATCACACACATAGTAACACCTGCTTTATAAAAACTCAACAGGGGAAACCAGACAAATTGCAGAAGAACACTGCAACTCCTATCTGAGTGGCACAAGAAGAATACTGATGATTTCTCACACAACGACTCACAATGAGAACATCCTTTTTTCGCTCTTGTAACGTGACAACTGATCCTCCGTTAACACTTTCTTTTAATAAGCCCCATGGTCAACATTAACAGCAGCTTTGGATGACAAAGTGAGTGCTTGAGACAGATGTAGGAAAATTAGGATAGGGGTGAAAAAAAAGGAAAAAAAAAAAAAAATCACTTCTCAAAGTGACCCCAGTGGGCCAATGTGTTCCCGATGTCCCGGCAAACAGCTTTGATATGTTTTACTCATAATGGGAGAGACAGAAAGAGAGAGAGAGAGAGAGAGAGAGAGAGAGAGAGAGAGAGACCCAACAGTAGAAGGGAAAATGTTTTTCCCAGAAGCGAGACATGCAGAGTGCTCCGCTGGAACAGCTGCTGGAAGCATCAGTGGATGCTTGTAGGGCTGCTCTGCAGGTCGTCTCTCAGGTACACTGAAATACACCCCCCAGTGCGCTACCCCGCTTTAGTTTATATCCAATCCAACATGTCTGCTTCACTCTCCTCCTCTCTCACTCACTAACTATCTGTCTTCCTCATGTTTTGACAGTTTATTCTTCTACAGTTCCATTCCAGCGTCTGCCCCCCCTTTTGGACAGCTTTGCTCTCCTTCATTCTCTCTACCTTTTCCTCCCATCCACCCACCTCTCTCGCCTCCTTCTCGACCATACCCCCTCCTGCATACGCTCCATCCTATTCCTGCTCCACAGGGGCGAAGGAGGCAGCCAGGGAAGCTTAATGCATCTACCATGACGGGGGTTGGATCAGGATGTCTGGCTGTTAGCGATGACTTTTTCATGGCTGGTGTTTAGGGCAGTCTGGGGACAACCGGACACATTTAACTAAAAGGTGTATTTGTCACTCTGACAAATGACATTGGGGAGAGAGGGCTGGAGAGGGGTGGGGAGGTGTGAGAGAGGAATGGATGAAGACATGGAGAGCTCCTGGGGATACTCAATTTGTACGTGTTTACGTTTCTTCAAAGACTAACAGCATATTAGACACCTCAGTTTTACGGTGCATTAACATTAAGTTTATTATCATCATGTACATTTCATTTTTGCTATATATATATATTCTCATATCACCCTGCCATGCTTTGGATCGCCAACATCAGTCAGTTTCACACTTGCAAGTGATCCCCACATGTTAACGGTCCAATAATTACGTCTAGCAAGAGTTATTTTTCTGCATTAACCCTACAAGACACATCCATAATTCATTTGCAGCCATATTTCTGATTATATTGGTAATACAATTCACCTAATTTGAGTCATATATTAATGTATTATATTAATTAGTATAACATAGTGTAATTAACAAAGGAATAGTTCAACATTTTGGATACACACTTATTATATAGAGTTGATAAGAAACTTGTGTATGGATTCCTAATACTCAATCATTCAGACCTCATTGGGGTTTCCCTTTCAAAGACTTCGAGATACAGAGAAAAATACAAATCCTTAAACAAATAAATACAGCGCAATTATCAATACAATACTAATTTGAAGTTACGACCAGGCGCTGATTAGCTTAGCTTAGCATAAAGACTTAGCAGGTGGAAACAGCTAGCCTGGCTCTTTTGAAATGACTTAGGAAGTCCAGAGTACTGGGGCCTCATGTATTAAGACTTGCGTGGCTTTCTTACTAAAACATGGCGTACGCTATAAGCCAGAAACTGGCTTACGCACAAAAAAATCAGATGTATCAAAGTGTGCCTTTGCATGGATCCAAGCACTTTTCCTTTGTACATCCCAATCAACGTGGAATTGAGCGCACGTGTAGAAGTGCTAAACTCCTCCCTGCCCACGCCCCCATTTAAATATGCAAATATATTTAAATAGGGCCTGCACCGGGGATTCCCTCTCTGCATCATCAGATTTAAACGATGAGTAAAGGTAAGAAGCGCAACCTCAACGAGTCTGAGCTCGAAAGGTTATTAAATGAAGTGGAGACCGAAGAGCTGTGTTATTTGGTAGCCTCTTTTCAGGGATAAACACAAAGAAATGGAAATTTGAGTGCGAGTGTGTGTGAGGTAGTGAACGCCGTGGGGTCGGAGCAGCGCACACCCACTGAATTAAAAAAAAAGGTCCGACGTGAAGGTGAAGGTGAAGCGGAGGATTTTGGCCCACCGCCGAAGTATCACCGCAAACCATGAAGTTTGCGTGGTCATTTCACTTTTGATACATCTGAACGTTGGCGTGGAAAATGGCATACGCCACGTTTCACGCAACATTGATACATGAGGCCCCTGGAATCTTGAGATGTGGGACATATAGAATTTAAGACATGCAAACAATCCAGCACATGATGCAGGTTTAAGTCACTTCCCCACTGGCTTCACTTTTCAGACCTGGAAGCTATGTCTGTCTCTTTTATTTAGTCTATGGTAGTGCCCCTCGGCTTCCACTCATCATGGTAAGCTAAGCTAACTCTCTCCTGGCTTCAGCATCATATTTAAGAGGCGCTTGACAAGAAAGAGAATATTCATAGCTCTCAAAATGTTTAGCTATTAAATGGCAAGTAAATCCACAGTGCATCATGTGATGGTTAGGAACTGAAATATATTTCAGCTGCAAATACAACAGAAACCTTCTCTTGGGACTCTGTTGAACTCCTGTACCTCTGATCAGAGAGCTTAAAAATGTGTTTCGATTGAAATAATCAAGTGTCCAGGCTTCTTCAAAAACAATATTTTTATTTTCCCCTTGCTGTAAAAGACATACTCTAAATGCAGCCGTCACGGCCCATTGGTGGGGCCATTCTCTCTGTCTGTGTCTGTCTGTTGGAAGAGATTTGTGGGATTCTCTTTCCTGGAGATGAAATTTACCCCAGTGAGGCAGATCTGGGTCAAAGACAGAGAAGATCTTTACTACCCCTTTCCTTGCTTTTGTATTTCTGCTGTACACACAAATGTCACAACCTTGAATTCCTTTGCAAATATGTCCTACACAGAGTGGCTCCCTCTTGTGAAAACTTCCTGGATGCCTAAGATAGCCATGGCAACATTATTTCCCTTGGTGTCAATAATTAAGTTTAAATTCTGTTAATACTCCCTCCAGACGTTACATGAATTAAGACTTCTACCTCATTAAAAATTCCAGAATTTATGAATGTTCAAATTTTGTTCATGTCGAAACCTTTACTGCTGGACACAAGCAGTGCGTTTACATGCATCAGTAACCCGAAAATGGCCTTAACCCGGTTTAGGGAATAATCAGGTTATTGAAGTTTCCCTCCTAACATGAAATGGGGTTGAATGGGAAAAGAACAGGAGTAATTCTTCCTCCAGTTCAGTCGGTGGCACTCCGCCAACATACAGCTGGATCGGAAATAAGACTTTATTCCGGTTCACCTTTGTCAAAATCACAAACGGCCGACTTTGGGACAGAATTATTATTGGTGGTGATGTTACTTGCCCTTGCAAAGTCCTTCCTTTGCTTAAAGGTAACACTCTATTATTGTTGTTTTTTTCATGTTGTTTTCAGCGCGGTTGCTTCCTGGTTTATTTTATTTTGGGGTCAAAAACCACTGCTGCGGAGTGGGGATAATGCATGCATTTACATGCATGAATAATCAGGGAACTGAATGAGTTCTCTAAGGGCGCACTCACACTGTCGTTCTGTCCCGGGCCAAAACCGGTTTTTCAGCTAAAGCCTAATACCTTTAAGCAGTGTGAGTGCACCCGTTCCGCGCATAACAGCCGACAGGGGGCCGACAGCGGGCCGCCCACGGCCCGCTTGAAAGAGATGGGCTTTAGCGGAGCCGTTTGCACATGTACGAGCACGAGCGTGCGCACGTGTACGAGCACGAGCACGAGCCCTACGGCAGTAGCGTTATGTCCGCCTTTCCGGACATAGAAAATAGAAGGACAGACCATGCACGGACATTTAACAACAACAACAATGGCGGTGAAAGGTTCACGTTGATGTGATGCGGAGGTGGAGTGTTTACTGCAGATTTGGTCTGATGAAAATATTAAAAAACAGTCGACAAGACGCACAAAAACTCCGAGGTCTATGAAAAGATTTGTAAACAAAGCCACACACACGCGATCAATGCGTGTGGCGTGTTACGGCGTGATGGCGTATGAACAGCAAGAAGCATTGGCCGAGGCCCTGGCAGTGTGAGTACAAACGGGGCTGGGGCGCGGGGGGGAGAGGGAGGGGGGACAAGTACCCCAAAGCCCGGGTCGCGGTGCGGAAGGACAGTGTGAGTGCGCCCTAAGTCTGTTAACCGGGAAATGAGAACCCTGCTTTTACCCGGGGTATGGTGTTTACAAGGTGTTTAAGAAACTGGGGTATGCCCTTAACCCGATTATAATCAGGCTTTTAAAATGCATGTAAAGACACTAAAGATGTCCCCTACTTCACCGGTATATATGTTGTTGCAGGTTGTTTTTTTTGTTTTTCCTCCCTTATTTGTTAAACTAATTTAATTTTGTATACGTTTGTATTCCTTTTTTTTGGACATGCCTTTCTGAATAAATAAATTTAAATTCAAATTCCATTCTCATGTCCTTTGATAGCTTTAAGTGTCCACATCCCATTGGACCAGGGTTGACTTCCAAACTAATTGTTATGTCACGGATCACACCTTGGAATCTGATTTTCAATGAGCACAAAGAAAGAAACTTTCCATATAAATATATAAACATCTTTACATTCAGATAAAGATGTAAAATAAGCACTGGACTCAAATCTTATTTTAACTTTTAAAATGACTGCATTACATTGTACTCTGTAAGTTAGTCCAATTCATGTCTTCTTTTGTTCGACATTATTCGACATGTAATATATAAACAATGTATTTATACACATCAGTGTTTTTGGCCTGGGACTTTGTGTTGACAGGAGGCTGAAGGAATTGGGTAAGGAGTAGGTCATTTTGTTCTTAGCTTTTATGGAATCTCAAAGAATCAAACAGGGCCCTGACACAAGCTACAGTACATCAGTACCCGGGACACTGTGGATATCAAATTACATCACACCTAATAAACCTGCCAGTCGGTTGCCACCAGAAAAAATCTCTTATCCACTACGTATAGACAATAACATGCAGCCCGTTTGCCAAAAGCCTCTCTGGAATTGTGCATTTCAGATATCAAGTGATCAGCTTGCAATATTGTCTGGAAGGCCTGAGGATATTGTGTTGCACCGTTTGTCAAAATAAACTTCTTTTATGGATTTCCTTGAATTATTCTGGCTTCTTTTGACAGTAAAACTAAAAGCTCAGAAAGGGAATTTGATATGAACTGTACAACCTGTGTTAAAGCTATAAGTCTTTCGGCCAAATCTATGAAGATGTCATGGCAGACAGGGCTGACATATAAAGCCTTCATGTGGACTTGGGGATACCACGCGTCTGATTTTAAGAGGATGACATCACTCTTTTGGTCAGGTGGAGTCTACAAGCAGTGTGGACACAGTACACTGAAATGCATGTACACACACACAAATAAAATTTAGGAGTGCTGCTTTGAGTGCATATTTGTAGTGTCTGATTTCCTGGGTCCAGAATTAGCCCGCTCCACAGAGTTGACGGATTTGTCTGAATCGTGACATGAAACTGCAGTTTATTGGTCAAAAACACATACAAGCCAGTGAGTGTCGGGGGGGATTGACATAAGCCAATATGCGCCATCGGTGGGACTTATGCTGTTGGCAAGCCGTTTATATATGCAGCAGTCACTGGCCAATCAAGACCAAGTTAGTTAAATGTACTTATGTCATAGCCTTGGCCGTAGCCCTCTCCATTGCTACCACAGAGTCTATTGTTGTTTCTGTTGCAGATGTCAAACGGTGGATTTGAGTGTCACAAGAGGCAAAGGATTGAATTATCTGACTCCGATTCAAGTTAGCATTTTACTGAACCAGAAGTTACCTGGCTCAGACGGGAAATCTCTTGTGACTGGTTAGAGAAAATCAAATCCCCCTACCCCATGGAAATCAGTTAGACTGCAGGCAATGTCAGACTGATGATGGAAACTGATGTGAAATTAGTTGACGATTCTGTCTGAATATATGGCAAAGTCTCCACTGAATTTATATGGGATTTCATGTGTAGTATAAAAATTGCTGACGTAAAATTTCAGACATGATGCATCTAGAAACCATTTAGACTTTAAATTTCCATTTCCATTTAACTGAAAATTAGGTGGGTTACAAGTACTACATTTTAAAAAAGGTATGACATCAATAACTAACGCACCAGAAAGTTTAAGATTAAGACGAGACGTGTCAGCAGTGGAAGAAGTGGAAGCTGTCAGTATGGAAATTATTATTATTATATATTATTATTGTATAATTATTATGAATGGAGTATTGATTCGTTCAATTTTCAATTAGTGACAAGTGTCAGCACTGAAGGAGATTTGCTGTCAATTGAAATGTAACTACTGAAAGCAGCTGCAGTGTGAGGTGAGGTGTAAGCACTGAAAGGAGTTGAAGTGGATGTGTAGTTAATACCAAAAAAGCCCTGCTTAAAAAATAAAAACATGAGGCTGTGTGCTTGGTGGGGGGCTTTTTCTTTTTGGTACTGAAATGTGAAATACAATCCACAAAGTTGGATTTGAGTAACCGATCCATGAGTCTGAAGGCTGGCGTGACGGTTTTTCAGTCTAAACAAAGGGTTAGTGTGAACACAGCCTAAGCAATGATATTAGATATACTACAAGGAGTTGAGGTGTCTGTTAAAGTGTATTTGTTAGTATGAGTTGAAGTATAAATCCATCTCATTAAAATTTCAGTAATATGTAATTATTGTCATGATATAGTGTAGTATAGTGAATAATAATGAATAAATGAGTTAAAACAGAAAAAAAGTATTGTTAGTAGTGATAGACCAATACATCAGCCGGCCGATATTTGCGTTTTTTAGGTTTATTGGTAACAGCCGATGCAGGCTGCTGCATTCGCCGATAGTTTTCCCCTGGCATTATTTATAGACAGGCGTCCACAGGCAGCTCTATGTTGCTGGAGACCCCTTTTTTAAGTTTAATAAACGTTGCTGTTTTTGAAATTGAGACTCGTAACATTTGTTATCAACATTGTGTAATTTTTATGATGTAAAATGAGGGAGCAAAAGTATTATCGGCTCCAAATATCGGCTCAAGAAAATCAGAAGTCTTTATCGGTCATCGGCTAAGGCTGATGAAAAAAAAAATCAGTATTAGTATGGGCCCTAAAAAAGTCCATATCGGTCGATCGCTAATTGTTAGTAAATTATTATGTAACCTTCTGCTTCCTGCCTGTCTTTCAACACTCAATCAACAATCACACCACTATGTCACTGGGAATACGGACAAATTGAAGTTGGACATAATGGACAAAAGGCAAACATGAAGCTCCCAGTTCCAACAATTACTGAATAATATGGTTATCTAACACTCTTCTGTAGAATGGCTCAGGGGAATAATCCCTCTCTTTCCATCTGGTCCAGCATGTTTTGGTCTTGACAAGTCCTTGGGCATGTGCACCAAAAAACGATCTGAGTCTGTAACTGGAAGTGCCAAATCAGCATACACAAGAAGAAGTGAATACAACATTTTTATTGGCATACAAGCCACCGAAATGTAATAGTGCCACTGACTCCATAAGTCTTTCGGTGTGGACGAATAACTGTGCAAATATACCGACGTGCCAAGACCCCAGTATAGCAGTGAAGGCATGTGTAGTCTTTGGACAATCCTTGATAACAATCTGAAATGTATCCCTCCTTCCATGTGCAAAATAACGTACCCACAGCAGACTCAGCTTACTGGTGCGTTTTATGAGTCGGGGGGCAAGCTTTTATTTCAAGTTGCGTGAAATCAAATCTATGGGAATACGAGCACATCTGTCTCTGAATTATTGAGCAAATATTTTGAAATAAAACAGCTTTTGCGCTGTCAAACATGGTACGTCAAACGAGGCAGCGGCCTGAGATGGGTGTTAGAGTGTGAAACTGAATGGGAGACTCAGCAGTGAGCTTGACAGCGCTGACTACGCACCGGTCCTTCAATCAGAGGGAATTGAGCTGAATACGGGCTGTTTGAATTGGCCTTAAGGTTGATGTGTGATCACAGGAAGCTGTGTCATGCCAAATTTTGACTTTGCTTTTATGATGCTTAACCATCTCATACAATAAATTCCAGGATATGTGTGTTAACAGCAATGTGGGAGTATATGTATATCTGTCCTTTCCATAGGGATTAAAAGTAGATCATTGTAAATAGATAGTGACCCCATAAAACTGTTCCTGTGCCATGTTTCAGTCTGCTTCCTCCTTCTCTCTACAGAAAGGCTAATGTAAATCTATAGGACCAGGGGACCCAAGGGGAAGCAGAGGGGGTCAGATGTAAATCAATAGGCTCACTAGACTTCCACTCAGCTAGCATAACCACATACTGCCTGAATCAACTTCTACACAGCTACTGAGAACAACAGTTGAAGGAATAAGACTGTGTTTGGACAGGCAGGTAGGATCAGATTCTTTTTTTCTTTTTGAATGTTCAATATAAGTCTGACATTTATGAAAAATGTTGATGGTTAAAGGAGTACTTCAACATTTTGCTCATAAAGCCATTGTGAAGCTCAGTGTGGGCAGTAGGGATGGGAAATGATAAGATTGTACTGATACCAATGCAGATATGGATTCTACATCCATTTTCTTATTGATTCCTGATAAAGTTTGTGTGTGGAAAAGAGAAGACGTACACAGGTTTTCAGCATCAACACAATTTTTTATTATTGAAAACTGCGTAGATGAAATGAGAGAATATTTCTATAGCATTCATTTCATTTAAGTTTTCTTAGTCAGAGAAAAAAATTTGCTAAACTCACCTGCATGGAGCTTATGTTATTGTAAAATGCGGATGCCGACATCGATAAAAGGAATTGGCATTGGAATTGGTTTTGTATGCCTCCAACTTCATCTATCAACTATAAATTAGCTTGGAACCAATACTTATTTGTCACCAGTTCTTGACTGGAAGCGGTTCCCAATTCCCATCCCTATTGGCTTATCGCCATCTGACACCGCCTAACTCCCTCATAATCCAACAATGGGCTAAGAGATGGAGCCCGGATGGAACCGAACAGGCCAAAAGAAACCTAGGGTTTATACTAGCCACCTGTCACTCAATTACATGCCCTTAAAGTTGAATTCCTGCTTAAAATCATCCCATGGTCTTTTTTGCCATCGAGCCATTTTCGTGTATAAAATATCAACAGAGATATTTGTAGCTAACACTGATTAGCTCAAGGCAGTAAGGGGAAGGCATTAAAACGTCTTTTTCAACCACTAATACTGCTCAAAATAACACCTAACCTCTGCAGCAGCATGATAAGAGTCCTTACACAGAAAATGAAGCACCAACAACGTAGTTAACGAACCCGGAGTTTATTATAAAAGAGTGTTTTAAAGACTTACCTACTGGCCCCTGTACCAGCTCCTCGTAGTAAAGTCCATTCAATTTATATACCAAAGTCAATTCAAAAGAAAGGAGCTCATTGGTGCTATGTTTTATGTGTAGGGACTCTTATCATGCTACTGCAGAGGTTTGGTGTTATTTTGAGCAGTATTAGTAGGTAAAAAAAAGCCATTTTAATGTCTTCACCGAACTGCCCCGAGCTAATCAGTGTTAGCCATGCCTGGTTGTTAGCGTCTCTCTAGGATTTCTCTGTTAATAGTTGTTACACAAAAAAACCTGTCTTATTTGATGTATGTAAGTGCCAAAAAAGACCATGGCATGATTTCGCAGAATTACACTTTAATTATGTATGACTTTAAACCTTAATACAATTTAAATGGGTGAGATTCATAAAACAATACACCCCCGTATAGTTGTCATGATAAAATAATGTTTTTGTAAAGATGTTTATTTCTGCTGTAAAGTTGGGCATTTTAACATGAAGGTCTATGGAGAGAGAGTAATTTTTGGAGCCAGCCTCAAGTGGCCATTCGAGGGACTGCAGTTTCGGTTACACTACTATAGTCACACACGCTTACTATCATACTCTCTTACATACACTACTATAGTCACACACACTTACTATCATACTCTCTCACATACACTACTATAGTCACACACACTTACTATCATACTCTCTTACACGCTTTTATGGATGGAACAACATAATAGTGAATGTATGAGAGAATAATAGGTGATGTGTGTGAGTATACTAGTATGTGTGAGAGAGTTTGAATGAAACGGAAGGCAACTTGAATTTCCAGCTTCTGATTGGCTCATCGCGGGTGTAGGTACCGGATGTGTCTCTCCAGCGGCATCCCAAGAACAATGACCCGCCTCCTCCAAGAAGAACAATTTGCATGGATGTAACGTGTGAAAATGGTCGACCGGGAGCGTGTCAATGAGGCCATTGGACTTTTAAATAACATTTTAACCCATTCCAATGTGAAAACCACAATGTCGGAAACCTCACGTAGCGCGGTCGATGAGGAAATGCGGCGGGTCTTCAGACCTGAGCATCAGGTGTATCAGGGCAGAGCGGATCCTCTCAAGCTAATGGCAACCAAGCTAACCAACCTCGATTTCAAACTCAACAGTACTTTGGCGGATGGGCTTCCAGCTGGTCAAGGAGGAGGTAAGGACCCTTTTAATTGAGCCTTATGGACTGCTTAGTAACATTTAGAGCACAAGCTCGGATTCACGTGGGTCTGTTTGGGTGTCTAGGTCTACTTTCACAGATCAGGAATGTTTTGCTGCCACATTTAAACTTTTAGCTAATAGTAGATAATAGCCTATCACCTGGTTTGCTGTTGTAAACCCCCTCCCGGCCGTGCGCAGTTTTTAAGGAAGTGGTTAAAAATCAATCAGCGTAGTGGTGGTTGTATGATTACACCCGATCCTACCAGCTCGATTGCTCGGCTACGATGTAACAAAGCAAAGGCTTAAGTGTCCCGCTTTCATTAACACAAGAATTACGTAAAAAGTACAACTATGACGGTGACCCGTGTGTTTACCATATGTGTGTGAAATTTATTCGGTCATATAAATTTTTCTGCGATGATATTACACCACCACATTAAACAGGAATGTTTACAAAATCGTACAGTGTATTCCAGTCTTTAGAATTGCTCCACCTCCAGGCACTCATCTGAAATTGAAACATGAACTTACCCATATTATGATGAAATTATTTACCAATTTCACATGTACAAAAAACAAAAACAGTGGCTTACTGACAACATGCAATTACAATTTTTTTTTCTTTCAGGCCTAACACCCAGCACCATCCCAGAATCCACAAAGACGTCACCCTGCTACCCCATTCTGCATGGGATGAAGTTTGTAAACACAAAACAAAGACAAAACTTCATGAGAATGGCTTAATTCTAAGCACCTTTGAGATGTGGGACAACAGGACAGTCACTGCAGAGATTCGAGAGGCATTCCAAAACAAAATACCAGAGGATGTCAGGCATTATATTATTTGAATTTTTGATACATCATGGATTGAAACTGACCTTGCAATTGATTCCTATTTATTTTATTTTTCTTTATTCCACCAAAGCTGCGCGAAGGTTGAATGGCTTCATTATCCATAAAGTCTTTAAAGCAAAGGCGTTGTACATACGGCTAGGAAGGGACCTTCCATTTCAGGTACAGGATTTAAAATGAATGCTTATCCAGAAAGCATACAGTTGTCATTTTTGAGAATAACTCCCAACATTTTGTATTTTTGTTGTTTTAGTTTGACAGCGTAGATTCAGATGACTGTGTGACGGTCCAGGGGAAACCAAATTTTAACTCAGCCTCCTGCCACCCCACATGCATCCAGTGACACCACCTCAACAGCTACACTGCTCTCTGCACCACAAGTATGGAGTGACATTGTGACTGAAGCTGAACCACTTGAAAAACCCAGTCAGGGAGGACTGACCACTATGCTGCCTACCTGTCCATCATGGATTCAACCCCATACCTCTTTTCTGATTAAGATGATCTTATTCAGGCTATAATGGCTAGTCCTGCAAGTGATGCGTATGTAGCCCATGAATCAAATATTGTTTAATTAGTTTCTTCATGAACACTTATGCTAGAAGCTAGAAGCTTCAGATGGTTATGAGATGCAAATTTGTAATTATTATTTATCTACAGTAGATAACCGTGCCATTGACAGTGTGTTTTTGACGAGGGCAAGACCTGATTTTCATTCTACATAATAAATTATTTTTTATCAAACAGTACTTTATGTTCTGATCAATTTTAGTTTGCTACAGTGTTACATTCTACTAACACTGAAGATCCAGTGGCTATGCTTGAAGAAACCAACTTTGATTGTTTTATCACATTTTATCCAGAAAACTAGATAATTGTAACACTTAATTGGTATTTGTTTCTTCTCTATTTCACTCAACAGTGTATCTGAACAAACAAACACAGAATCTTGCACTTCAAATTGATGCCACCCACCATTACTGCTACTAATACTGTAATAATATTACTTTTGCCCATGATACAACTAATCACTTACAGTAACTCTTTCATAAAAAATTGAATTAGCCCACGTTTTCTGGCTGATTTGTTAATTTAACACTGCAATAAGGCCTACCTACATTGGGCTACTAGTTTTTGTATGCATGTTGACCTGCAATAAGCAAGCTTGAAAGAATGACACACTTTTCAAATATGACAAAGTCTATTAATACCCTCTAAGGAGTTTAAGGAGTAATGGGAAACTTATATAAATGAGCTGTGTCACAAATTACTTTTCTCATGAGTAAACTGGCAAATATGACTTAGTTAGAAATTAGTAACAAGTGCTGAGTAATAAATAAATTTTTTTGAGTAACAACCAAAACGCTCACCACAATTGATTGGGAGTTTAGATATTATATATTCTTCGCAGAATTGCACAGTGACATCCTATAGGATCAAGTTCTTGCAGGCAATGTCTTAGACACCACCACTGTAAACAGATGTTCCTTGATCTATAGCTTTCATGTATATATCCTTCTCTAGCGTTTGGAGTTGTTTGAAGAATGTAACCGACTATATCACCCAAGACGTCAGTAGACAATTTTTGTGTATTCCAGTGATCCAAAATGAAGATTTTTCTGTGGCTGTACCATGTCCTCCTAAAGCATAAATCTATTCTTTGCGGTACAAACAGTAAGTTATTTGTTCAGGTAAAATATTGTATTGTGGGCTACCAGGATGGCCAGTTATTATTGTTGGTGGGCCTTTTGAAGTCAGCATTTCCCTTCGGCTCATTTGCGGTGATCTTGAGTTTGAAATGAATTTATGATGGAACAAAAACAAATGTAGGGCCTCCAGTGTTACAAAGCTCTGTTGAGAGACACCTCCTTCAAACTGCTGGCTAAAGAACAAAATTGTATTATTTACTACACTGTATACTGTACTGTGTGTACTGTATTACAGATCCAAAATCATGTTGTCATATCCACCTCTGTTAGTTTCCCTTGCAATGTGCTGAACGCACCTCATTGTGTTAGTGAAAAAGAAGGTAAATTAGTGGAAAAATCACTTAATTTGCAACTGTAGCTATTCACAAAATTATAAAGTTGTACTTAAAAAGTTGCCTTCTTGATTTCAAATCTTCCACACAGCTTCCATTTAGATAGCAATAGGCTCTCGGAGCTGTGCACCAATAAAAGAATAAGGCTTTATACTATTTCCTGTCTAAACAAACTAAATTCCTGTTTTAGTAATTTTTAATAGTAGTGTATGTAAGAGAGTATGATAGTAAGTATGTGTGACTATAGTAGTGTATGTAAGAGAGTATGATAGTAAGTATGTGTGACTATAGTAGTGTATGTAAGAGAGTATGATAGTAAGTATGTGTGACTATAGTAGTGTATGTAAGAGAGTATGATAGTAAGTATGTGTGACTATAGTAGTGTATGTAAGAGAGTATGATAGTAAGTATGTGTGACTATAGTAGTGTATGTAAGAGAGTATGATAGCAGGTATGTGTGACTATAGTAGTGTATGTAAGAGAGTATGATAGTAAGTGTGTGTGACTATAGTAGTGTATGTAAGAGAGTATAATAGTAAGTGTGTGTGACTATAGTAGTGTATGTGAGAGAGTATGATAGTAAGTGTGTGTGACTATAGTAGTGTATGTGAGAGAGTATGATAGTAATTGTGTGTGACTATAGTAGTGTATGTGAGAGAGTATGATAGTGTGTGTGACTATAGTAGTGTATGTGAGAGAGTATGATAGTAAGTGTGTGTGACTATAGTAGTGTATGTGAGAGAGTATGATAGTAAGTGTGTGTGACTATAGCAGTGTATGTAAGAGAGTATGATAGTAAGTGTGTGTGACTATAGTAGCATATGTAAGAGTATGATAGTAAATGTGTGTGTGTGACTATAGTAGGGTTTGTGAGAGAGTTTGATAGTAAGTGTGTGTGACTATAGTAGTGCATGTGAGAGAGTATGACAGTATGTGTGTGTGACTATAATAGTGTATGTGAGAGAGTATGATAGTAAATGTGAGAGCAAATATGAATTATCTCCTAAACGGCCTCTCATAAGAAAAGGCTTCAGATATGAGAACTAACTTGTTTGACAAACTTCAGAGGAAAAAGCAGCACACAGCTGCTTCCATAGCCTTTGCAATGGGATGTATCCGGAGCATTTCCACACAATTGATCACCGTCTAAGACAGGGTTAGGTGTGGGTCCAGGTCTGATAAATGTTAGGGATAAGTAATTATCATCATTCCTCACAAGTAATGTAATATGACTGTAAGCCTGTTCTTCTATATGTCTCTCTGCATATATGAATGTGTATTAGCAGGAGCATGGATAGTCTCAAGAGAATCTTGGCACCAACATTCCTCTGAATTTTAATGTCCATATTCATCTTGAGATACAGTAGCATTATTAGGCTGACACAGCTCCCCTATGCTGCAGACATCCTGCTGGAAAGACAATTCTTGGGTTTCACATTTACATTTTATATTTTTATTTTATGATGAGTACTGGAACCTCTGAAATTGTATTTAAACCATCTTTGGACACTAAAGCTCTCGATTAAGATATGTGGTTGGATATGTGGAACTTAACCATAGAGAATCTCATGTCTAAGAAACACACTACAGTTACTGAACTGTGGAAGAGAAGGAAAAAGAATGGACCAAGATCAAACCAGAGCAGTGTGAGAAACTAGTGATGTCCTGTGGGTGCAGATGTGCTGAAGTCATTCAAAGCTGTGGCCTCTACACTTCTTGTTCATTTTTTAATCCTATAGAAGAACATATTATTGAAATCTTCTCTTCTTTTTTTTTTTTTAACAAAATAAAGGTTTTTGTTGTCCCTTGGTTAAAAAAAAAAAATTGTAGGACAGCAATGGTATAGCCACTATTTCAGAATAAATCAATAATGAATTAGTGTTCTCTAATTGTGATCTCCACTGTATACGCATGATGAAAGTTGATAACTTTAAGCCTACGCTGGGAGCCCGTTTTGTAAATTCATCCTGGCTCTGTATGTAAAATGATGTGTGTATGTATAAAAAGGTTACCTACTGACCTTTACCCTTTGCATGCCAAAAACAAAAGACACTGTCAGACAGGAGGGAGGAGGACCTTGTTCATACTAAACTCCTCTCATTCCCATCAGCATTTTTTTCTCTGCATTTGTAACAAATATCTTTACAAACACACACAGTCACCGCAACTTCTCAAGTAGGTCAAATTGGCCATGCAACCAACACATTTAAGTTGTTCCGTGGACGCCTGAGCACACGTCTGCTGGAGATTCGAGTAAACACCTTCCACCACAAGTGTTTATGTAGCACCAAGATTCACTGAAGGACACCTACACAGGTCTGCTGTTCTCCCTAATGATTAAACACAGGGGAAATTGTTTGCTTAAACATGCCAAATATTTGTTCACTGGGCTTTACCTACCACTAAACTCTTAAAATATGCTGTAATTGATACTATAGCACAGGAGGTCTTAACCTTTTATATATATATATATATATATATATATATATATATATATATGAGGGAGCCTCAAATAGATGTGCATAAAATCATGATTGCTAACTGTTATCTGGTACATTTGGTTCAAAATATGTGGGGGTCAGGAAGTTCATTATAGTTGTAGCACAGAATGCCTCAATAAGAGCCTTTTTGGATGGTTCCTTTACATTGAAGGTCTTTGTGGATATATCTGGAGATTAAGTAAAAACCTGACATCTTGAGCAAAAAGCAACACCAAAAGTATACGCAGGACTATGTAGCTTTTGCTGAATAGCAGACACTGTAGCCAAAAGTAACAACAGTATTCGTTGGAATGTGATAACAGGATGTAACAATAGCCACGGTACTCTACAGGTCATACTAGATCAAGTACCGTTGTAGCAGCAAAACCCTGAGTACCCAGATGGTGTACTCATAGTGGTCAAAAAGTTGAGTGTGGAACACTTGACACTACTCGCCACAACGGTTGCCATCTTTGCTATGTAGCGGAAGCTATGGGACTACCAGCGTATCATCCAACTGGTGACAATGGCGGGCAAGGAAGCTGAATAGATGCGATTAAAAATGGTCAACATATAAGATATACATGTGTTTTTTCATCAAGTCCATCTACACTGTAGTCAGATAGTGAGAAAACAAGTTAGAAGATATTTTGGCGGGCAACAAAAGAGGGCGGTTGCAATTCACGATTAAGAAGAAGAAATGGTTGAATGTTGTCATCGTCATTTCCGTTAAGTGCATATTAGCCACGTATGATTTAAAACACTACCCTGTTGAAATTCACACTCTATGCAAGTAAGTACACAGTGTACTTCAACTAGTAACATAATTTACAAATTGAGACCTAGGAATATTCACTTTAAATGTTTTAATTTTGACTTGCTGAGGATCACAATATTCGCCTAATGGTGCAATTTTGCTCTTGTGAAATACAGGTATTTTTATTTCTTCAGAGGTTTGGCCACATCTTGCATATGTTCAGAATTTATTCAGACAGAGCTACTCCACATTTCGTGGGGATGCTCGTGAACAGGCTAATTCACAAACATGTATTAGTCCGGAACCCTTTCAGTTCATTGAAGGAACGTTATCAACGGTGGAGAGCAAAATGCCTCTGGATGCAATTGGATAGACGTACAACCAATCGAATCAATGAAACATGACGTACAACCAATCAGGGCAACAAAGTTGGGGCAGTGCTTGATCTGTTTTGGGTCAAATACATTTCAATTTACAGCGAAACAGTACACTAAAATGTGATTCTGAAAGCATTTTAGGGGAAAGGTCGGCAACACATAATATGGATTCTTATTTGATCAGCGCTGCCTAGTTTCACAGTATGAGCTGAGTTATGTTAGTAACTGAAGCTCCTCTCTCAGTCATCAGCTTAAACCCGCCCCTCATGAGATAAACTGTTGTGATTGGCTTACTCCCGGATCTAACTGGCTGGAAATCTGTCTGAATGGGAGAGGGGCCAGACGTAGAGCTAATGAAAAATATTTTGCCAGTTTTTTCAGGTTTCCAGGCTACGTGAACCCTGCTCCGAACCAGGCAAATACAATTAGAGGAATATTACTGATGGATACATACTCTTCATGAATGGTTGTCTGTCTGTATGTGCCGTGTGATAGACTGGCATCCTGTCCAGGGTGGACCCCACCTCACGCCCAATGTCAGCTGGGATCGGCTCCAGCTGTCAATACTACTCATTGCCATTATAAAGGAGAAGAAGATATAATTATTTTTACTCTATTTTTCAATCAGCTTCAAAGGCACAAGTTTCTAACCTAACCTTACATAAATTAAATACTATTCATTTCAGGAGGTTTTGTCAGGTCAGAATATAATTCAACAAGAGAAACTCAATCCTTATTTTTTGGCAGAAAATTAATCAAAATTGAATTAAAAAAACAACAACTTAATCTTGGAATATTAGCATCCTTGTTGCACAACTATCAAGTGGGTTTCTTGCCTTAGAATATTTAAACCCACTCATGACCCCAATCTTTGACCTTTTGTCCTCAAATTTGGCAGTTCTCGTTCACCGAGGAACCTTTGCACAATATTCAGAAAAACAATTAAATAATTTATTGAAATGTATTATCTTAATTAATGCCTTAAGGATACAACCACAATGTTTCTTCTGTGTGTTACAAGCTTGCCTAATCATGCAGATGGAGCGTACTAATTAAGGGCCTTAAATGCTTTAAAGTTTGGCTGTTGTGCAGCAAAACAAGCTTAGCAGAGAGGGTGCAATCAAAAAGCTGGACTGTGAAGATTCCCATGACTGTTGAAAGGAAATATTCCAGCACTTTTTGCTTGTGACGCGTGCAGCATCGCGGTCAGGGAACCATGACGCAAACGTACACTCGGCAACTTAAAGCCCAGCGACTCTCTGCACCATCACAGAGCATTTTCCTCCACTTCATCTCTGAAAATGAGACGGAATTATTTGGAAGGCGTCGCGAGTGCTGATGAGTTTACATGCAAGCTGGCATGTTTACTTCAACGTAATTTCCCTCGTTGTCTAAATCCGTGTGTTGTTGGCAAACCATTTGGACAAATCAGATTTGACGGATCTAGGAACACTGCCTTCCTGCATTTCTGTGTGTTCCTTCTAAACAGAGTCTGTGTGTGTGTGTGTGTGTGTGTGTGTGTGTGTGTGTGTGTGTGTGTGTGTGTGTGTGTGTGTGTGTGTGTGTGTGTGTGTGTGTGTGTGTGTGTGTGTGTGTGTGTGTGTGTGTGTGTGTGTGTGTGTGTGTGTGTGTGTGTGTGTATGTGTGTGTGTGTATGTGTGTGTGTGTGAGAAAGCCAGAGAGAAAGAAAAGAGAGGGAGAGAACACCAAGAGATCTCTGAGAATGCTGGGTACGAACCCAGGTTGTCCATCATGGTTGGACCGAATATAGAAGTGGTCACTCCTGACAGCTCGACAATCTTAGATTTTCCAGTCTATTTGAGATGAAGAGGGATCACAGGGGGTGTAAGCCTGCTCTGTAGCTAATGGTGGCAAAAACCAGAGTTATCAGCACTGAAAGACTCATCCATCTTCTCGCCACTCCAGCAGTGAAAAGCAAACACGCGGAACAAGACGCCCATACAGCATCCAGCTCTCACACTCTTGGCCAAACACACCTAACAGAGATAACAAGACGCTTAAGAGGCTGGGGAGGTCTGGGAGTTACCCACAGGGCTGAAATGTAAATAAATCCAGCTTGTTGAATAAAAATAGCTATGAGCAGAGATTCACTATCCATATTTGGTAATATAAGGTGTCATTTTAATCCTACAAATATATGGAAAAGGATTTCTAAAGATCACAGAGCTTATTTCATATCTACCTAATATTAGTACTTCATATCTAAGGATCTACAGGTTTCTTTGTATGGTCATTCACCTTTTTAGTTACTCATATCGAAGTTTGTTCTAGTACAAATTTGAGGTATTTGTACTATTTTCTACTTGTCGTTCATTACATTTTAGAGAGAAAAACATACTTTTTCTCCACTCCATTTACTTGGCAGCTGTAGTTATTAATTGAGTATAAGATCAAGATAAATATGATAAAAATAATACAAATAGTAGTAGTTAATGTATTGCTTAGATATATTAAACTACCCATCATTATATATAAACAATTTATAACAGAGTGCATATAGTACATTAGCTTAGTTTCTCTTTAACTAACACACACACACACACACACACACACACACACACACACACACACACACACACACACACACACACAAACTTGTCCATGGTTCCCATTATTCCTCTGTAAAATTACCTATACATATAATATGAATATAATTTAGAAAAAGAAAAAAAGAAATGCAAAAATTACACATTTCTCTCTTTAATGAAAATATCTATATTTGGCAACAGTGTATGGATAATGCATGTTGATGTGTCACTGATAATAATCATCATAATAATAATGAAATATTTACTAAATGGGTACTTTTGTACAATTACTTAAGTAAAATGAAGAATTCAGATTTTTCCAACATACAGCAGAGTATGTTAACAGTGAGGCGTTACTACTTTTGCCTGACTATTCCTTTCATCCTGTAAGTTTGTGTCCAAATGTTATATTACAACTGTGAAATCAATCCCACAATATCACAATGTATTAACCAAGTTAATTCCAGTTAAATGTTCTCTGGGTAACTTTCAGAAAACCCTTGTTATTAGAGACACCAGTGGCTATATGTGAACTGCAGCCCCGCCTGGTTGCTTACTCCATAGGCGCAAGTGAATACGAACCAGTGAGACTGAACATAATTGACTGGCATCATGTTTGTATAATGTTGTAAAATGAATTACAATCATATGTATAACGCTAACTTGCGGTTTGCAGCCAGCGCAAAATTCATGACAAGCAAGCTAATGTTATCCAGCTAGTTGTAACTTAACTTAGCTGCATGGATCTGGCATTGCTTGCTTCATAACATTAGCTGAGAATGTATAATGAAAGAACAGCATGTGTGGACTCTGCCGGTTCTTTTGTTGATGTTAGCGAACTCCATTTAGCTATCACTGTTGGCTGTAGTCGAGCTGAAGAGATGCGAGGGACTCCATCCTTTGGAATTCCCCCCGAAAATCTGTCCTGAGATCTTTACTTAGAAGTCAGTCCACAGGCTGTTATAAGCAAATGAGTAAGTCGGTGAAGTTCACATTTTTTAATTTACAAAACAAGTCATTCACCCATTAGCAATGAAAAACGATTAATACATGTAAAATGTTACACACTAGACCATAAACTACCACTGTCCTTTTGTTATCACATTGAGATTTAAGTTCATGTTCAAATCCCTGAGGCATCAATCATTATTAATGTGTAGTGATAATATTTATTTGCCCTTTTATTATACTGGACTCTAAGAAATCATATTAAAATGTATTTTCTTTTATCCCGTAAATCATTTCCCAGCTGTCTGGGTGAATGATGGCCTCCAGAGAGAAAGGTCATTCTGTAGCTGCAGTTCATCGCCTGACGTTGTACAATCCCTCCACGTTTCCCAGCCACAGACAGATCCTCTCATCGAGGAACGTGCCATTTTCTTAACGCCGGCCGCCCCGTGTCAGGACCTGTAGCAACCATTCCGATTGATGATGATAATTTACCGTAATTTCCGGACTATAAGCCGCTACTTTTTTCCCTCGTTCTGATCCCTGCGGCTTATACAACGGTGCAGCTTTTCTACGGCTTACGGTGACCAGGGGCGCGCACTACCGAGGATGCGCGAGACCGAGGCAGACATCTGGCGCCGGGTAACGAGAGCAAAACAAAGAGTAGGAGAGCGTCAGCGACAGTTTGCGTGAAGGAAGTGTTCATGCAAACCCCCTCAATATGGAAAACAAACGGAGAAGTGCATATGATGCTGCTTTTACGTTAAAGGCAATCGATCTGGCTGTCAAAGAAGGTTTTGAGAGCGAGAACAAAGGAGAGAGAGTGGCTGACGACGCCATTTTTGACCTGTTCATCTCCGACACCGACGAAGAGGATTTCGGTGGTTTTAGTACGCAGGAGGAAGACGATGACACAATGATTAAAGACTGACTTTTCATATACCGGTAGTAGGCTGGTTATTTTGATAACGTAAACGGCCGCGGGACTGCACTTTTACTGCCGTGTTACAGGCGAGCACTTTGTATTACTTTGCACCGTTGTATTATTTGTACTCTGCATGAATGCTGTTCGCCATGTCAAAGATGTGAAAGTTTGATTGAATGATTGAAAGATTTATTGTTAATAAATGGGACGCTTTGCATTCCCAAACACTCATCTCTGTCCCGACAATCCTCTCCGTGGTAGCAGGAACCCCTATATACTACGGTAATTACACATCAAAACGCCTGCGGCTTATAGTCGGGTGCGGCTTTTATATGGAGCAATCTGTAATTTCCCCTAAATTTAGCTGGTGCGGCTTATAGTCAGGTGCACCTTATAGTCCGGAAATTACGGTAATCAAGGTCTTTCAGCTGAGCAGACCACCAGGGAGGCACGCAGACGTCCAAACCAATGTGCATGGGAGTGTGTGAGCAACAAGGTTTAAGAGCTGTAACTATGATGTATTCCATCAGGGATTGTTCTAATGGCTCTCCCCAGCATGGGATGATTTGTAGGGTCAATGCATTGTATAGTGCTGACCAACAGTTGGTGCTTTTGGCACTAAGCCTGATAAAGCAGGGTGCCTTTTATAGGTTTCTACGCAGACCATTTGAATATTGGTTAAATAAAGGGTATTGCAAAGTAAGTCCTAGGATTAGAAAAATTACTGTATTCTATCAAGTTAAAAATAATAATCTTCACCATTTTCATGGAAATATATTTACATTTATCACTTTTGCCAGCTAGAAGGAACAGTAACAGTACTTTTTGAAAGCTTTTCCAGTTACTGTTCCAAATGTCCTCTTGCCCATTTGGAGGACAGAGGCTGCCAACATGTATCTTACTTCCTGTGAATATATTCCAATGAGCCTTATTTCCATATATGTATTTTCTATACACCCTGTATTAACACTTTATTTTGAAATACCATTAGTGTCAAAATATGGATGCACTACAGATGTAGAGTCGACTGTTTTGACACAGTTAAATAAACGTATAAAGTCATGCATAAAGAAAATAGACATGAATAAATAAGTATGGGGAAATACATTTGGTGGTACAGGAAAAGAAGAGTACATACACACGTTTGGGGACATAAATGAGATTGCTCATTAAACATTATAATAATAATAATAAAATATTAAATTGTAAAATTAAATTTAAAAAAATAAATACATGGGAATTAATACAAAGATAAATAAATAAAGACGCCAATTAAAACAGAAATATCAATTTGTTCAATAATGCCTACATTTATTTTTTAACATTATAATACATTTTATTCTTTACGTCCTTTATTGTTTTTGATTCTGGCAGATTCGGTCCTCCAAGCACCCATAGATCTGAATTGATAAAAAATAAATTACACATGAAGGGATGAAACAACTGAACAGCTCCAGCAAACAATCCTCCTTAGTATTCAGCCTCTCAACCGTCAATGGAAAATTTGATGTTTCTTAGCTTTATTTATAAGCTGTAAGCTGATATCATCTGAGGTCAGGTTTCTCTCTAAACAGGCATTTCCCCAGTGCCATTGTTGCTTCTATATTTAGCAGCAGAGGTAGAGGACACACGTGCCACTCATGAAGGGGCATACAGGGCCTCTGTTTAACAAGCCCGGTCACAACAGGCCAGTGTGCTGCTACTGCTACTGCACAGAGGACTCTGTGTCCCACTGACACCATTACCATACAGGACAGCAGTTCACCAACAAGTACGCTGAACCACTGGGGAACTCCTGCCTATGGCTGGTACCAATACACACATACAAGTGGATTATTTTACAGACCAGATAGTGTAACAAACCATACTTTTACCAAAAATATATGCTGATATAGCAGCATTTGGTTGAAACTGCGACACTGTCAGGAACAACTATTATTTGGCTAGGTACAAGAGCAAGATTTCTGTATCCAATATGCCAACCTTCTTTATATTTATGTTGTTTTTAAATTATTTTAACATGCTTTACATACTAAAATAAATGTGTATTTAATCAAATTGCTCCAATTAGCTACTATATTAGGTATTAAGTAGCTAGTGTAGTGGGCCTGCTGGGAACAGTCCAGTGCTTGGTCTCAGGTTTTTCTGCTTGCAGTTTTCTCGAGAACCACTCTTCCAAACAACTTCACACACGCACACACACACACACGCACACACACACACACACACACACACACATAGTTGTATGTCATGTGTCAATTGCAAATTGCGGACGAGGCAATTTCTGTGAGCAAGTTTGATCAAAAAAAATTGCTGATGCTTGAAATGTTTGAGCATGCTACAATATACTGTACATCTCTAGTCTCTCGTTCTTTTGCTCTTTATATTATATTTTACAGGGAATAGTCTGTACATAACGCACTACTAATGAATATTTCCTGTAAATCTCAAGACCTTGCACTGTGCTTCCTTAGGTCCGCAGCAATATACCCACCAAGTGTGAAATCAATTGGATGAGTGGTTGATGAGAAAAGTGAAGGACGGACAGACATCTGGGGGCCTGCTGCTTGGCCCCCAGAAGTGCTGTGTACCTGTGAGCTGCTGATCCAATTGATTGGATGAGCAGTTCTTAACATATGTGGAGGACATGCATATGTAGACAGACAGATATTCCTTCCTTTATAGTTAGATATTGTCACTCCAGAGCCGATGGCCAAATGGTGCCCAATTTGGCATGTCCACTCAAACATTGTGCCTACACAAATGTGGTTACAGTAGCTCAAAGCAAAATGATATGTTTTGAAATATAAACCATATCCACAGCCTTAAGGAAGGCCATTAACCCCTGCAGCGGTGAAACCACTGCTCTAGCAGATAGGACTGTGGTTGTACTGGGCAGCTTCCAGGTGTGTGAGCATGTTGTTCCTGGAAAAGACAGAACATCCCTGGATGGGGAATCGTCTTAAATATGTTGTTTTTTTTGACTAACTTTAATGAACACACAGTGTCAATGTCTATGGTGTTTTTCCTGTGATTCTACTCTTTTGCAATAAGCTTGATGATGTTTCTTTGTTTTTATTTTAAAAACTAATGAATTTCTCATTCTTTATTTTGTCCTTTGAATGCAGAAATAATTTTAGACAAGACTGGAGTCAAAAACACACTAATATCTGTGACTAAATAAAGTATTATATGTAATACAGTCCGCCCTGCCTGGATACAGACAACCATACTAATAGCTATATGATTAATATGGTATATTTTCTGTATGGGGAGGTCTTTTTGTGAAAAGCCACGAGGCATTAAAATATTACAACCTAGTTTTTAGTAGCTTACACCAATTTTCCAGCCATGTCTGCAGTCTAAAAATGGTTCTTCGACTCTCATACACACCTCTGAAATAGTGGTTCGCCGTAAAAATGTCCCCTTATCTTTCCTGTGTGTGTAAATCCTGGCTTGTCTAATCCAAGCAATATAACCCAAATAGAGAATGGCTGTGGTGAGACGGAAAGGATAAGTTAGAGGGAAAAAAGAGAGCGAAGAAAAACAAAAGGGAGGTAAAATCCAATCATAAGTCAAGTAAAAACAGAAAATGAAGGGCACACTTTGCCATTTTATATAAATATCAAGAAGTGTGTGCCTGTGCTGCTCTCAATGTGTTTTGCACGTGGGGAAAATGTGTTTCTGTTCTGATTTGTTTAATGACTTTAGCATCTTCAGCATTGGATTCGAGCTCACTGCGCTCTGCATTTGGACAGCAGACATGCCATCAGCTGCAACTTTCACAGGTTTTTCTTGTAAAATATGAGACAAAGCAACGGCCAACTCAGCCTTTGACACAGTAGTTCTACAGAATAAAAATAAACCAGGGTAAAGAAACGCTGAAAATGACGTGGTGTTGCTAAGAAGTGTTGGTGTGGAACATGGGAGTCAAAGAATGGAAACAAGGGTCAGGAAAATAGGTAAAAGGGGACAGGTACCAAATCACTCATCCTAAGTAGGTAAAAATGGATGGATGAAAGATATACGGCCTTTACCTTGCATAGATGATGATGATGTTAGTGTCGATGATGCTGATGGCGGCGGTGGCGCTGACGTCCTGCTCCCTCAGGTGTCCTTCATTTGCCAGGTCGGAAAAAAGGGTGGGCTGACCTGCGTATGACAACACAAGTGTTCGTTTTTACTCATCGCCTCAGCTGCATTTTCTCTGAAAACTGATTCCCTCACTGCTGACCACACTTTGTTGTTTCCACTTGGTTCGCTGTGTGGTCAAATTATGAATTAGCGCAGGAAACTTTTGAGTCTTACATGGCTGAACAAAGTCATATTGTAAGTCTTGTTCTTCTACTCCCGTCAAGATGTAACTGGTGGAAAATGGTGAAGAGTTAACAAACTGAAAAAATCGATTCATGTAAGGATTACAGAATTGTCAGAAGAAGAAGATGGTTCTATAATGGATAAGTTCCTGAAGGCGGCAGCAATGCAACAGATGCCGGCTGCTGTAAAAAGAAGACAGGATTATCAAGAGTGAGACTGGAGGATGTAGCGTACCTTTTTTTGGCAGTTTTTCAAGCCTTTACTACAAAGGACAGACAGGGAATGGAGTGAGAGAGAGGGGAGGGCACGCAGGAAAGGGCCGCAGGTCAGAGTCGAACCCCTAACCACTCCCTCGAGGACCATCAGCCTCTTTACATGGGGCTAACCACTCAAACACAGATATAAATGTACTTAATATTATTTATTTACAAATAACACATTTTACATTAGCAGCAAAAATAAATAAATTACACTTAGATGTAAAATGCACTGCAAACAGATACTTTAAAAAAAGAAATGACTGGATCAGAATGCTGGGTCGGCCTTATTCATCCGATAACCGATCCAGCTAGTTAGTCAATATTGGAGCCGATATCCGAGCCGGATATCAGATTGGTGCATCTCTAGTGTTGTATCACTAATTTTCACTCTGGGCGCTCTCACAATTGGTCTGTTTCAGCTCTCTAAATGAACTAAAATCGACGAGTCAGCATTTTTTTTTGCACATATGTGAATGTCCCAAAAGAACTCAGACCCCTCTGAAGCGAAACCGAACTCAGACCACCTCGGGAGGTTGGACTAAGAACAGGAATGATGAAAAGTTAGAGCAGAGATTGATTTGCTTGGACCGACTACCAGGGTGAATTTTTAATGAGTGTAGCACATGAGAATAGTTGTGGTGGAAAACACAGATATAACGAGTTGCTGCGAGGCAAATACGGGGACATTTTGAAGCGGTACCGGAAGCATTATCTGTTGCCGGAGAAAGTCATGGCAAAGAAAAAGGAGCCCCCACACAAGAAGGATAACATCACAAAAGGTGTGTGAGCCTACCCAACTGATAAGACTGACTGACGTGGGTGTCCGCGTCATCTAAGGCCGCCCCCAAATAGTCAAGCACTGGTCGACCAAAAATTTCATTAGTCCATTGGTCGCAGGAAAAATAAAAAAAACATTTGGAGCCGTGTCTTGTCAAAATTAAGTGAAAATCTATGTGACTGGCAGCTAGCCTAAAAGGCTGGAGGGCTTTTAATTTGAAGGGCCAGATACAGGAAGTCGTGACACTCACTCACTGTCAGTTTTGCAGTTAGACAGAAGGTAGTCTATAATGTCGGGAAAGACGTCTAAAATATGGTATCACTTTGAAAAGACCAGGATGACCCTAAGAAGGTCACATGCAAACTTTGCAATAAAAACTTTGCAATCACTCGTCCACGACAAACATGTCCTACTACCTTAAAACATCTAAGTCACGTTAGAAAAAAACATGACCTACCACTTTAAAACATGTAAGTAACATTAGCCTAGCTACATGCCCATGGCGGCCGTTCCTACAGTCTCCTTCCGACAGACTTACAATATGGGGCAGTGCGCACAAAATAAATTGTAATTAATTATGTTGACTAATGCTATTCAGTTTCTGAGGGTATACTTGGGGGGGATATATGCGTAGATTAGTTAACTAATCACTCTAAATCGACCAAGAAAATCCTTGGTCAGGGGCAGCCCTAGCGACATCGTTTCCAAACGTCAGACTAAAACACAACCCCAGAATTTTCAAACTAAAACGGCCGCAGCAGTGTTTTCAAACATCTCAATTTTAGGAGCTAAGTAACACCGGAGTAGTGTGAACACAAGGTGCAAACGTAGCAAAAGATATGTGTTTTAAAAATGCAAAAGTAGTGGGGTGGATGCCTACCACACACATTCTGTTACAAATAATTTTTAAACTGCTATTGTCTGCCATCTTCAGGAATATGTAAGCAGAGTGATGGGGCTACAAAGCACCATTTCCATTACACAAGACTCAGCATGCGTGTGTTTCTGTGTGTCTCTAAACCAGGAGCAACACACACACACACTGTCTCAGTCTTAATGCAGTGGCATACTGGGGACATGAAGCAGAGCCTTTTGTGCGAGTGACTGGGGGACTGCAGCGATGACATGGTACTGCTCCTGACCTTCAGGGTGAAAAGGCAGACACATGACATTTGTTTCCACTGCAGGCTAGAACCAGTTAGAAATCCAGACTAGACCTCTGAATAAGGAGGGGGCTGAGATAAAGAGGGAAGGCAGAATGTCTGGTAATGTACATTCAAATGTAGCAACACCAGATTCACACCTCTTTTTTTAATGTTTCCAGTTCCTTCCTTTTGTCCCATGTTTCTTAATATGTGCTTGATGTTTGCATCCTTAAATACTCTTGTTGCATAATCTCCAGCACCAAGTGGAAGAACCTCTTCAAATTGCAACCAAATATATTATTGCTGGGCTGTAATCAAATTAAAAACAGGAGAAAGTGCAAATAAAGCAAACAATTACCCTTATATAAACTGTTAAACGTTTTTTTTAAAATTGGGCAACTTCAAATTGACTTCTCTAGATTAATTCAGCCCACAAGATGTTTTTCAAAGTAAAGTATTTCATAGTCATTGAAATGTAATATTTCATATTAGCCATTCATACACCTGCAAGTGTGTTAGTTTTGCTGTTAAATGCCAAAGGAATTAGAAGAATGCCTACCAGCAAATAATAAATAATATTTAATAATTCATCTCATGCTCACTCTGATGTTTTGACCACAGCCTCTGGTTTCCTCGAACATCTACTATGAGTCTGTTTCAACTGTTGGTTTTCACATAGAGCTACGATAGCTAACGTTAGCTAGCACTTGTTCTGGCAGACCTCCAACATTCCAGAATACCGTCAGTTAACTTTCCCAAACAACGGCTGAGAGAAACAGACTTACTTGTTGGAGTTTCAGGTGAACTTGTTGAAGACATTACCGTATGCTAGCTGTGTGGTGATGCTAGGCTTTGCAGCATGGGGCTGTGGGTCATTGATTTAGGGTCTCCTTACCCCCTACAAGCCAAAGCAGTGATACAAAGTTGAAACTAAAAAACAAAGCTGACACAATACTGACCCCTGTCACACAAATTAAGGGATAACAGTTGTACAGTGTGTTTGCTTTAAAATGAAAATACAGAGACATAAACCAAAAAAAACCCAACATGAATCCCGCCATCCCTCCCATCAACCCATGTCAGACACGGTCACAATAACCAACCAAGTAACTTAACAACATATAACATAAGTATAAAGGTAAAGTAAAACAACTGGGGGGAAAAAACTACACAAAATGAATTATGTGGGAAACACTGAGCTACTTATCCAAAGTCATCTCCTTATGACCTGTAAATGCACATCATAGAGGAGTGTATAGCATTGGATTGGGTTGTAATTGGGTATATATAATGGTTGAATTTCACTGGTATCAACTACTACATTTCTAGTATTGTGACATCCCAAACTGTCGGACAAGCTTTCCACAAGAGGCACATTTGTGCTTTTGCACTGGACAAAAATCTGTAGCCTACTATTTCTTGTGTCACCCTATCAGAGAGTTTTAGTTTTCCTTTGTTCTAGCAATTGTCCTGTTAAATATAACTAATGAGCATGGTTATTTCTCTGCATGCATTACCTGCATACTGTCTTGTGTGTGTTTTACACTTGAGCCAACGTATGCTGAGATAGATAAAAACTCTTTTTCAGTTGACGGGCACTGGATAAAGTGCAGATTGCTGAAAAAAAAAGCAGTATTCAGTGTTTCCCATACATAGACCAATGTGTGGCGTTGAACCACAGAATCAACATAAAGCGACATAAATTGATTCTGTTTTTATTTCAATGCGATATTGAACTGTAAATATTGTTCCGTTTATTCCTCTCTGCATAGCACTCTTTCTCCCTGTCATTCTTGTTCACACAGAGAGAGAGAGAGAGAGAGAGAGAGAGTGAGAGACTGTGAGAACAAATTGTGACCAACACCAGTGTCCCTTCCCTGCAGAACTGTGAATTTCAGAACGTTTTGGCTTAATGTCATCTATCATCGTCTGTTGTCAAAGTCTGTACAGGGGAGAGGTCAGAGCCCCTGCCCCTCAAAAGGTCACCGTACGGCCCTGCACCACACATTGCTATATGGTATTTCAACAAATATGCAGTGAAAAGCAAAATCCTTGAGCTAACACACACATACACACACACAAACACACACAGATTTTATACAGTCAATGTAGTTTGTTTCTGAACTGAGGTCTAATGCAAAAATGATGAGTGACAGCTGACAGTCACTTGGGATATACTGTACTGTACTGTACCATTGGCTGTATTATGTAACAGGCATTTCACAGTCTGCATTTTTTTGATAGCCTGCTTGAACTTGCAGCAATAAAAAAGGTAAACAACCTATAAATAAGATAATGAGATACAAACATATATGTTGTCCAAAAGCCACTTTTGCTGTGCTTCCAACTTTCAGTGCTAACCTGACGAGACAGACTAAGCTTTATTTTCATCAACTCTCTATTTTCTCTTTGAGTCATCAGGTTCTGACATTATTCTTGGAGAGCTGCTATGATGCAAGTATCATGTTCGCTCCAGTTAAAATAAAGACTTTGGCCCTTTCCCTTTCCTTCCTCCCTGCTCTCACTGTCTGAAACTGGACTCCCTCCATCCCTGATTGTATCATGTTCAGCCTGTCCTCTCCCTCTCCTCTTTTTCTTTCCTTGGCATACGGTTTACCGCATGAGGTCCTGGCCTGGGAGGCCTCAGGTTGTAGTCATGACACTGTTTTCGCTAAACTGCCCTCTCAAGACAGACGCAGCCCATATCAGGTTGCACACCATGGTCCATTATGCTGGTGACTCATCAGAGCTACGCTGAGTGTTTTCTCCTCTCATCATAGCTACAACATCTGGGGAACCTGTGGCCAAAGGACAACAGGACCAGCCTTGAGTTTGTGTGCTGCTAAAGTGAGATAATCTCTAAGAGGAACATGGACACTAGCCACTAGGTAGAGGAGAAAATATGTAGTGTATGTCGGGTTAGAGCACTGCTGGCGTCTGGTTTGTTGACTGCCACTTCTGTCCCTGTCTCCGTCCAACGTTTTTCGTGTCTATCTGTCTCTTCTTTCTTTGTTTTGTTTTATCCCCTGTCCGCGTCTCTCACCTCATCTCGCTTCCCCGCAGTTCCGCTTGCTTCCCCCCACTCCTGGACTATCAGCTGTGTTAGCCAGCTAGCTAACTGTCAGCCGGCTAAACGTCCTCCACCACTGGACTTATCCGCTTCTCCTCCACTGGATCTTCCCGTGTCTCCGAGTGTGCTGCTCGTGTGCCTCGCTAATAACAACAGCCCAGCTGTCCCGCCACCAAGCAGGCGTACCTCGGGGGAATCCCCATTCCCTATCAGCTCGCCTGGCTGACTGCTGACACGGCAATGTGGGCTCTGCCTACCGCGCGGGAACGGTCTGGGGCAACCAACACCATCCATTCTACCGACTTCAACCCCTGGTTCACTGCTGCGCCCACACAACTCACTGCCTACCAGCTTCTGGCTACCCAGATGCTAGCCACTGCCAACATCCTACCTCGCCTCCTTTCACCAACACTGACCCATCTACACCTTGGATCTTCACTTCTGCTACTTCACACTCTCTCGACCCTCTCCTCCACTCCACCAACTCCTCCCCCTCTCACCTACACTGCTGCCGACCTCCACCGCCTCAACAACAACCATCGCCTTCCTGCTGCTGCTGCCACCGCAGCCAGCAAAGCTGGGATCCATCGCAATCGCCGCTTTATCCACAGAGGCCCTGGCCCCCCCCGCAACCAGCACCTCCCCGCTGGCTCACCTATCCCCTCATTCTGGACTAACTCTCGCTCCCTCTCCAACAAATCACCTGTTATATCTGAACTGTTACTGGACAATAACCTCGATCTACTCCTCCTCTGTGAAACCTGGCAACAGCCTCTGGACTACTATGCTCTCAACCAAGCCACTCCTCCCAACTACAGCTACATCGCCAAACCCCGCCTTTCCGGCAGAGGGGGAGGCGTTGCCGTTCTCCATAAACAATCCCTGACCATCACTGAACTCAATCTCAACCTCCCATCTATCTCATCCTTCGAACACCTTGCCTTCTCCCTTCCCAACTCTATCACTGCTGTTCTAATCTACCGTCCCCCGAAGCCACACCCATCTTTTCTCTCTGATCTGTCCGACCTCCTCACTATTGCGTCCTCCCTCTCTCCCCGCCTCCTACTTACCGGTGACCTGAACATCCACATCGATCAGCCCAACGCCCCACTGACATCTGACTTCCTCTCTCTTCTTGACTGTTTCCACCTAACCCAACATATTGACTTCCCCACCCATACCAAAGGCTACATCCTCGACATCGTCTGCTCTGCCTCCCTACCCGTCTCTAACCCACATCCCCTCCCCTTTCCCCTCTCTGATCACCTATGCATCATCTTCTCCGCCCCTCTACCCTCCCCCCACAATCCCAAAAAGCGTGCCATCTCCTACCGTAACATCAAATCAGTCAATCCACTCTCCCTCTCCCGGCTCATATCCTCTGCCTTCCCCCCCGACTCTGCCCCCTCTTCCCCTGATGACTACGCCACCATGCTCAACTCCATCCTTTCTGACTCACTTGACTCCCTTGCCCCCTGGAAAACGTCCTCTGTCTCATTCACCCACTCTGCCCCCTGGTACTCCCCCAAACTCCGCACCATGAAACAGACCGGCCGACAAATCAAACGACTCCTCAAACGAACCCACCTCACCGTTCACGCTGAAGCCTACAAACACCACATCTCCTCCTACCGTGATGCTGTCCAAGCTGCCAAATCCGCCCACTTCTCCACCCTCATCAACAGTACCAACAGGAACCCCCGCATCCTGTTCTCCACCGTCAACAAACTGCTCCGGCCGCCAGACCGTAACCCTTCCTCCTCACCCGACATCTGCAACTCTTTCCTCCTCGCCTTTAACAATAAAATCTCCCAAATCAACAGCTCCCTGACTGCCACTGTTGGCAACTCCTCCACCAACACCATCCCAGTCCCCTCCCCCCTCCCTGACCACCCCCCCCCCCCTTATCTCACTGCCTTCTCCCCCATTGACCCCTCCTACATTTTGAACATCATCACTGCGTCCAAAACAACCACCTGCTCCCTGGACCCCCTACCAACAGCTCTAACCAAGGCCTGCCTCCCCGTCCTCATCCCCCACCTCACCACCCTCTTCAACCAGTCTCTGTCCCTTGGTCTCGTTCCCTCCACCTACAAACTTGCCTCCATCACCCCCATCCTCAAAAAGCCCACCCTTGATCCAGCTAACCTCTCCAACTACCGTCCTATCTCCAACCTGCCGTTCCTCTCCAAAACTCTGGAACGCATTGTCGCCGCCCAACTTCACACCCACCTCCAGTCAAACAACCTCTATGAACCCCTCCAATCCGGTTTCCGCCCACTTCACAGCACCGATACTGCCCATGTCAAAGTTGTCAATGACCTCCTCACCTCTGCAGACTCCGGTGCCCTCAACATCCTGCTACTACTCGACCTCAGCACAGCCTTCGATACTATCAATCATTCCATCCTCCTCGAAAGGCTGCGCCAGCAGGGTGTTGAGGGCACTGCCCTCGACTGGCTCACCTCCTACCTCACCGACAGGCAACAGTTCGTCTCCCTCTCCGGCCACACATCCACCCTCTCTCCTGTTTCGCAAGGGGTCCCTCAGGGCTCAGTCCTTGGCCCCCTTCTCTTCATCTGCTACCTATTCCCCCTTGGACACCTCATCCGCTCACTCAACCTCGAATTCCACTGCTATGCTGACGACACCCAGATCCACATCCGCACCAAACCCACCCAAAATATTCCACTCAACCACATTGAAACCTGCATTTCCGCAATAAAAACATGGCTGTCCCAGAACTTCCTCAAACTCAACAGTGACAAAACAGAACTCCTCCTCATTGGCACCAAATCCACTTTAAACAAAACCGGACCCATCTCACTTACCATTGACAGCTCAATCATTTCTCCCTCCCCCCTTGCACGCAGCCTTGGTGTTATCCTGGACCCCACGCTCTCCTTTGATCCCCACCTCCGCTCCATTGTCAAGACCTCCTACTTCCACCTCCGCCGCATCGCCCAAATCAGACACTGCCTCTCCCCCCCTGCCGCTGAATCCCTCATCCACGCCTTCATCTCCTCACGTCTGTACTACTGCAATTCCCTCCTCACTGGCATCACCTCCCATTCCCTCCATAGACTCCAAATGGTCCAGAATTCTGCTGCTCGCCTCCTCACTCACACCCGCTCCCGTGAACACATCACCTCCATTCTCTTCACCCTCCACTGGCTCCCGATCAAACAACGCATCGACTTCAAAATACTCCTCCTAACCTTCAAAGCTCTCCACCATCTGGCACCACCCTACCTGTCTGACCTCCTTATCCCCCACCGCCCCTCCCGAGCCCTCCGATCCTCCTCCTCCCTAACTCTGACCATGCCACCTTCCAAACTCAAAACCTTCGGACACAGAGCCTTCTCGAGAACTGCACCCCGACTCTGGAACTCTCTCCCCCAGCCCATCCGCGACTCTCCATCACTCACAACATTTAAATCCCGTCTAAAAACCTTCCTTTTCACACAAGCCTACAACCTCCCCTACCCATAACTACATTCACTCCTGTCCTCTCCCCCCGACCCCCCCCTCCTTCCGCTCTCCTCACCCATTCATGCGTCTTGGGTGATTCGATCACAAGCGAACAGCCTCCAGTACGTCACATATGGCAAATGTGTTTTTCATGCGTCTTTAGTGACCACTTAGGATAGGACCTCACGTCCCCTCTCTATATATATGTATATGCAAGTAAACATGTACATAATTTCTGTTAGCACCTACAAAAATATACGTTTTAATCAAAAATAATTTTTGTGTGTATACATCACACATTATTTAGCATATTACAGAAATGTGCAATGACTAATGAAAGAATCGCTGCCTGCAGTCTTTGTCTGCATACTTTTGGTATGTGTGTGTAATATATTTGAAGACTCTAAAATTGCCCGTAGGTGTGAATGGTTGTCTGTCTCTGTTCGTCTCTATGTGCCCTGCGATAGACTGGCGTCCTGTCCAGGGTGTACCCCGCCTCACGCCGAATGTCAGCTGGGATCGGCTCCAGTACCCCCCGCGACCCCGACCCCGGGATAAGCGGTTGAAGATGAATGAATGAATGATTTCATGAACCTCAAAATAAAGTTATTGTCTACTGGCTGTGGTCAGTGACATGCAAATCCCCTTTCCGCTTTGCCGGGCAACTGTGGCGCAGAGAGATAGTTTTGTGCAAAGCACCAGAACAAATACACCAACACATCCCTGACAGTTTAACAATAACACACAAGATTCACTGCTTTTAAAATTCCAATTTAAAAAAAAACAAAAACGGACTAAGTAAACAGAAATACCTATAGCTCAGACACTGTGGACAAAGCCAGCCAAGTATGTGCCAGTACTTCCACTTACAGTTGAACAGGCGGTTTGTCATTGTGGCCCATGACACATTCACATACAAACTGCTAAATGAATGTGGCCCCAGACCGCCTCCAAATCTCAATTTGTTCTGGGTGCGCTCGCATCTGTACTTAGAGCACTTGTACTCTGTCGGGATGGATGTTAATGCCAGGTGTCGCGATAGATCATTTGTTTCATGGTGCTTTTGACAGTTTGAGAAGTCTTACCTTATTTAGTTAACGTGGCGACACCTATCAAGCCTTTCTAACACACAGTTGATAATAAAAATGGTTGTTAGCTGGCAACTGTAGATGTTATCTGGTGAAGATAGCTTCTGTAAGCTAATGCTAAACTCCCACGAGTTGGTTGAAAAAGCATCTCCAAATGAGTTTTTAGTATTATTTACTGATTTATTTATTTTAATTAAAAACCTTTAAAAAATGCAGATGAGCTCATAATGCACAAAAAATAGGTAATTTTTCTAACGTATCTGATTGTAATGTAGTCTTTCATCTCAATTCATTCTTCTTGATTTCAAACAAGTGTTAAAAAATTAAATAAAATGCAAGTGTTACACAAAATAAAAAATAAAACAAATTTATAGTGTCAAAAACTATGTGTCAAATAATTCTAAATAAAAAATTCAAATTTATCTGAAAAGGAGAAGGGGGAAGCCAAAGTCTATTCACTCCCACTCCTTATTTGACTGCTTATAATTTTCTGTACAAATGTGCACCTATTTCCATATTCACCAAATGATTTAATATAATTATTATATTTTATACAATGCCTTACAAAAAAGAGCAAAAACCCCTCAATTAGTATCATCCATCTCAATACAATCAGTATAATGGATATCCCACTCAAAATCACCTATCCTCATCCCAATATCCTTTTAAAATGTGTTTTTGTACCACTTCTTTAACTGGATTATGTCTGTGCTGAGTTTTACTTCCTGTTCCAAACCATTCGACAAATTCACAGCTCAGAGTGTTATGCATATACTTTTAAGAGTCGTTTTGATATTGAGTTTTAAATTAAGTTCCCCCATCATATTATCACCACCCTTTTTTCCATAAACAGTTTCTGTATATTTCCCAGAAATACTGTAGATTATTTCTTGCTCTGTACATGATTTGTGCAGTCTTGAATTCAACCAGATTGGTGAACTTCAGTGCTTGTGACTTTAAGAATAATGAGTAAGTATGTTCAAGATATCCAACGTTATTGATGATTCTTATTGCTCTTTTCTGTAATGTGCATAACGGCTCTAGTTTGGTTTTGTAGCCATTACCCCATATCTCCACACCTTAATTATGATATAAAGCAGTTAGCTTATGACCATCTCGCATGCTTTTGGAAAGTCACACGAATGCTAGTTAGCCTGGCATGCTAACACTTGCAGCCTACATTAAAGCATATAAACACACAGTTGAATCCATTCCTTGTACTTTTGCTGTACGTGTTACATATATTTTCTTTTGGAACCATAATAAAAACGAATACAATCTTAACTCTTACTGCAGGCCCATCTACAGCTGCTTCAACGTGTATATTAAAACCCAAAGCTTGTCAGACCTACTGTGCCTCGATTGGACAAACGATGTTCAGGGGAAAGGTTTAGCAAAAGGTCAATTAATTTAACCAATTCATACAAATCTGTGTGAGCCAGAATAAATCACATCCCATAATTCTACATGGCACAAATAAGTCCACCCAGGCCAACATCAACATCAGCCAATCGGCAGAGCACTATTCAGCAATGTCCAAGAGACAACATCAAAATATCTTTACATTATCTCACCCTCAGTTTTCTGCTCAGTGTGTCAGAGGGAAAGGTCGACACAAAACACACAGCGATAAATTGTGATCAAAAGACAACAAGGGGCAGTGGGAGCATAACTCAAACTCAGTAGAATCACACATGTGGTGATCTTCTATAACTCACACAGGGCTGCTGCTCTCTGTTGCCAGCAACTGTCACAGTGGCTTAAGGTTTTGTCCAGCAAGCAGCTTGGAGCAGGAACATCCTGGAGAGAACAAAGACTTTCAACATGAGCTGTGGCCCAATGGGCAAAGAGTCAAGACTGTGGCTGAAGGGTTGCTAGTTTGAGTCTACGCTGGAAAATCCTTTTTGGTGAAAGTGACATACCCTGACTTCGAGAGTCTCTAAGCTGGATAAATGAAGGTTGACAAAATGGACAACGTAACATCTGTTATTGATTAGCACTTCAAACTGTTTTCTACTGAAAGACAGAATTAAGGATCAAGTAACATGTGTTTTCACAGATTGCTGATGCAAATGATCTCATGCTTCTCTTGTCAGTAAGTAGATGACTGTCAAAGCCAGTGCACAAGCATAGACTATAAAAATAAGGCAAAGGTTATTTACACCCTGGTACAAATATCAATGTATACTATTTTTACCCCGGTGTCGGTAGCCAACAATGCTATTTTCACCCATGTTTTGTGCCTAACACTAACTAAGTAGTTTTTTTGCCTAAACCTAACCAAGTAGTTTTGTTGTCTTTTTTTTTTCTACCTTTACACTCTTTTCCAGCACGCCCTGATCACATTCACACAGTTACAAATTCACACCTGGAAGCGGCTCAGCACAAGCCGTTTGGGGTTATGGGCCTTGTTCAAGGGCATCACGGCAATGGTAATGAGGGAAGGGCAAGTGCTGCTTCTTCACTTCCCAACCCAGATTAATCCCGCCGGTCCCGGGTTTTGGTCACAAACCTTTAGGCCACCACCTGTTTAAATCTAAATCTAACCATACTGTGAAATAACCATATTTAATAACCAATAAAAACAATGTTCTCCTGTATTAAAGTCCAATGCAAAACCCACTCAGCCACAGTCAACTACCACAATACCACACTTTGTCGCCTTTTGCGTGATGAATGAGGGGTCAGGTCTGAATAGGGGCCTGAAAGTGAAGCTAATGCTAAAGTGCCTTAAACCTGCATTCTTTCTTATGTCCAGCAGGATGCTTTATATTTATATCGACATTGAAAATGTTGCAAAAGACATACTATGATAGCTACGTTAGATGGATTGCTTTGCTGACTGTGCCTGGTTATGTTTTTAATCTTAATATGCGTAGGTATATTTATGTATTCATCTAATCTTCATTTAGAATCTCCTAGTTGTGTCGTATTAGCTAAAATGAACCACCCATTTGGCTGAACCACTTCTAACCACTGAACTTATTTCTCCCCTTTGAGCAGCTCTGCTGCTGAGAAATATTTGTTTTAATTCATCCCTCAATCTGCAATTTCTTTCCCCCAAATAACTCTTCTTGAGGATAGAGCCAAAGTACAGCGGTGGTTCAGTAAGCATGCAATAAAAAGTGATGGTTACAGCTACATTGTGTGTCTCTCAAGGCCTACTGTACACCTATCCAAACAGTATCAGTGGATCCAGTTCAAGTTCACAGGATGACCTCAGTTATTTCTTTCCAAATCAAACTTATTGATATCGGAGCCAGAACCAAATCAAAGAGGATGGAGAAACATGAGGATTAGAACAGCAGGGATGAAGATTCAGCCCTAATGATTTCTAGATCCCAGGAAGTGACAGAAAATATAAATGCAACAGTAATTTATATTAGGGTATCAGCTTTTTATTAAAGCATAAGTCAGTTGATCAGTCTTTGGTCAGCCTGACCACAGAGTGATATGAGAGTTGATATCTTATTTTCTTTGGCCCTTTCCTATACCCTATACATATAACCTTAGTCAGGAGTTCCTCTCCTGCTGTGACCACCCATGCTAATCAAAGCATTAAAATATGGCTTGGATAAAAACTGCATGTCAAAACAGCATGTCATGTTATTTTCCGGCTTTATCCCTTATGTAACAACCCCCTAAATCAGCTTGCACTAAGCATTTTGGATAGAAATAAGGTAAGTAACTGCCTGTACAAGAAGCTACTGCACATGCATACATCAAGGACAGTGCTATGCTTATTCATAGTAGAATGGCTGACACTGGTGTAGGGAGATGTAGGGAAACTGTGATAAAGTGCCATCGAAGGTGTCATTTCAGCGGATAAAATGTGATAAAGTGCCCTCGAGGGTGTCATTCCAGTGGAGAAAATGTGATAGTGTCATCTAAGGTGCCCTTCTAGTGGAGATAATGTGATACAGCTCCCCCTGGTTAACCTTCTAGTACAAATAATGTGCAATGCCCTCTGGTGTATGGCGGCCTTAAACTTGAAAACACAACAGACCCATTCAAAGATGGAAGAACATAAACATCCTAAATATGTCCAAGTTTGATTCCTGTTGCAGTGAATGACATCAGCTGACAGGAAGTTAACATAGACCAAGGCTGTCGCCTAGCAATGGAATTCCATTACAATGGTTTATAGGCTGCCCTGTCTGTCAGAGTCCACCATCCTTTGTTGAGCTTCGGAGAGCTGATCAACAGAAGGGACACACGCTTACTCTATTGCATGGACAGACACACAGGAGTGAGTTATTGATGGTTATGGTTGCAAATATTTCAACGCACACAGAATGTCTAGAGCTCATCATCATCAACTTACCTGCCTGATTCCGGCCATGTTTTCTGGGCCAATGAGTCAGAACAGCAGGCAACAAGGAGATTGGTAAAAAGAAGGGAGAAGAGAGGAGGACTTCAGAGAAAATATCAATCAAAAGACAGTCTAGTTTTCCCATGCGGGCCCTCAATGTATGTGCTTGTTTTTCAGCTACACTGTAGATCAAAACTAGTGAACAAATTATAAATACTTGATTTATCCTGAAATATAATTATTTTTTATTTTCAAGAATTTGATAGAATATCCGTTATGGCAGAATATATCAAGTATTAATACTTTGTTCTCTAATTCTGATCTCCAGTGTATGTATGATGATATATGTTATATGTTTAATTTGTTTGAGTTTCATGCAGCAGACCTCTGCATTGTGAAGAGGACAAGTCCTACAATGTCTTGGTCACCTCATTTCAGATTTCCTCTGTTTCTGTTTATTGCCAGCACGGTATCCAACAATGCACAGGAACTGCCGATATATCTCGGCTACTTGCGGTTAGTGGGGGCATGAACCTGACTTTCTGCCAAAGCAACAAGTCTCTCTCTCTCGGCTAGCTTATGTCTGGTTTTTACACACACACACACACGCACACACACACGCCCACACACACACACACACACACACACACACACACACACACACACACACACACACACACACACACACACACACACACACATACACACACACACACACACACACATACACACACACACAGAACAAGATACATTCGGAGAATATGTAACCATGCCAATTAGTCCTTGGCTGTATTCTCTATGACTATAGAGAAAAAAGCCAGTAGAACAACGCAAGGAAGAACATTACGACCCCATGTAATAAAACTAAGTGGGGGAGCTGCTGCGGTCGGCACACGTGCACGTCCAGACACCCCAGAGAGGTGTTACAGTGAAAAATGTTTCTCAGCATTTCTACTTCACCCATCAGGAACAAGTTAGCCCAACTCTGTTGAGAAAGCAAAATTTACCAGTGATTGGCAACTCCTAGACATTACCTTTATATCTGTGTTTATTGTGCCAGTCTTATAACTTTTAATAAATGTTGTCAATATTATATTATATATTTAATGACACAATAGCATTCTTGCTCACAATATGATTATAATCCTTTTCTATGACAATTTCCAGATGCTAGGTCACAGGCGTGACCTTATAAACCATCTGCTGATGCCCTGGCACAATGTTTAGCATGGAGTCTGTATCATGATGTTTGTGATAAATGGATATGTGGGATGCCTGACAGAGAGTGAATGAGGGAGGTGTGGGCAGAGAAAGCTGACGGTGAAGACCCATTTACAGGGTCGTGTCTACATGGTAACCCAATATTGACGGAAGTCTCGCAACATGGATACGGCTCGATAGTTTAGGTTAGGCATTGAACTTGATTGGTTAAGGTTTGTATAGGAGTTTTTGTGTATTAAAATACGTATGAAAGAAATTCACATTGTATTTGGGTGATTATTTGAATAAGTAATAGCCTTCTGAGACATCCTGATCTTGCGAGCTCCATTATATTTTACTTGAAGATCAATCTGGAAACGTGCGGCGGAGAACATTTCAGCTGTTTGCCAAGCGACCAGCGTTGGTTTAGAGGCGAATTTAAGTGTGACAAAACAAGAAGCGGCTGTTCTGTTGGAATATTGGCCGGGTAACTGAAATTGTGCCTTTTATCTGTATATTTGCATTACACAAATGACAAATATGCTTTTCAGATACGTTGTTTACTTTGTGAGCTTTGCCTCAACGCTGTTAATACCGAGTTGATCTGATTGGTAGATTTGGCCCATATGTTGGTGTTAGATAGTTTGGGGCGGCAGTAGCTCAGTCCATAGGTGACTCGGCTGGGAACCGTAAGGTCGGTGGTTCAAGTCCCTGTGTGGACCATGTATGGAGCGTGGACTGGTGGCTGGAGAGGTGCCAGTTCATCTCCTGGGCACTGCAGAGGTGCTGTTGAGCAAGGCACCGAACCCCCAACTGCTCGGGGCCCTGGTCACTGGCAGCCCTCTCGCTCTAACATCTCTCCTCAATTGCATGTATAGGTCCTGGTTGTGCATGTGTGTATTTTTCGGGCCTGTGTGTAACATGTATGATAATAAGAGTGAAAATTGAATTTCCCCGTGTGGGATAAAAATAAAGTAATTCTTCTTCTTCTTCTTTATCCAATCAGCAACTAGTATTTTCGCCCCTTCCCAAAATATTTCCAAACAACAGTTCCCAGATAGATATGCTGAGCAAACGCAAATCATGCAAATCAATACAACTGGCGGAGTCAGGTTAGATAAAGGATCTGTACTAAATTCAGACTCTTTATATAGGAGCAAACAAATGTTTTCTATGCAAAGATAGTGGAGTAATGACACATTAGTGCATGTGGCTGTGACAAAACGGCGGTATTTCATGTATTAGGAAATGGTATGTGAGAGCCATGTGAGGGCAATCCCAGCCCCCTTGTTTTTTCCAGTATTTTGAGTACAGCTCCTTTAAATCATCCATGTGTATCTGATGCAATACAAATCGTAGTTGCTTCACATTGTTTACTGTGACAGAAACAGAAAGGGCTGAGTTCAAAATAGCAACTGACTTGCAATGCCCCTGACAGTGTCAAAACTAAACCTCACAAAGTGGAAAAGTCGGTGTATCTGTCAGACATAGTAAGAAAATAAATAAAACTAAATTCAGCGTCTCTAAAATATCTGTGTGGGCTGACTGAGAGGGACATAAACCGGAAAGCGAACACATGTCTACACTTCCACGTGCATCTGTTGTTTAGACACCACCGCCCACGCTAAACAGCTCATCAAGCTTGTCCTGCCGCACATGGAAGAAATATCCTCAAATATCTTGCCTTCATAGATATAGCTCTTCTCCGTAGTATTCAACTTGGGGGTTGAATAGCATTCTTCAAGACATTAATATTGCAGAAATAGATATCATTATCAGAAGCAAAATACAGGTTATAGTAAAACTAATAATTGCTTTCTACTTTCCACAACACAGCAGTGATCTGACTTAAATCCGGTTCATAAACTGCAGCATTACACGTGCTGTGCTATCCTATATTACACATTGATATGTAAATCTATCGAACCTTTCAAATTTTATAATCTTTGCAAAATATGGCATCAGTGTCACCGTGACATTGTACATGCACGTTCAAACAACATCCAACGCATTATCAGTCATCATGCATTGGTTTACAATAATAGATGATGTTATTAATTCAATGCATTGATTCAGCATCCTACAGAAGCCCTGAAAGGCAACGTGAACATTTTTTTTTCAGGCATTGTTCACGTAAAACTAAGTTTTGAACTTGTACGAAGGAGAATCATCTCCTACATAGGAGATTAACTTAGGTTTATGCCAGCAATGCCCAATTTTTTTTTTCTTCTTCACTGTAAGCCGTTCAAGGCTTACGTAGAATCCCACTTGTATGTAAGTAGGCTATGTAAGCTCAATAGGATGTTACAGAAATGTCACTATTTTTGAGGGGCAAGCAGCTGGACACTAAAATTAGTCATGAAGGAATTGTTTGCTAGTTTTCACTAATCACTACGTAAGAGCATGAAGGATTCCTGTTTTACACCTACACACTTGAATTGACTTAACTGTAATACAGTCACCAAGACTCAAGAAATAAACACAGTCAGTGGTGTTACTTTATCAAGTGAACTTTGATTAATATTGTTAATTTGGATTTGCTGGCAAAATCACTCCCAGCAGGTGCAAAACTCAGCTGTAATCAAACAATTTGCTATAAGTTTTTGCTTATTCCAAATTTCACAAGTATGTTAAGTAACATTAAGTACAAGGGTGTTTCTAAGGGGTGGCACAGGCCCCTAAAATCTGACTGGCTACCCCAGGAAAAGACCCACAGACCGCCAGTGATCAATATCGGCCAAGATTCCTGTCTTTAAGAGGCTGTAGAAAGTTCTGTTTTAAGGCCAAAGTGATGATGTATACGGAACTATACAATCGAATCTATTAGTACAACCGTGTCATGCTAGCTTGCCACGAAAGAGGCTAGATAACGCTCCAAAGTTCCAAAGGCTAAATTTTAGCGAGGGAAAATCTGATAAACAATCTTGAATTGGGTATGACTGGACCCATAGTAGCCATTTCATTGTAGTGAGATCATTTTATGAAACTTGACCTCTATAAAATGATACTGATAATGTGGGGCTTTCCTGTCTATATTGACAATTAGGGGGATTCTGAGCAGTTTCCAGAACCGAAGTGCTCACCATCCAATAGCCGGAAAATTAAATTCTTGCTGAAATCTCCCAAAAAATTATTTGTGCCTTAATGTGGTATTTTGAAGGCGTTTCTGACCCTTTTTATAGATTCTCAGGTGGTTAAAAAAAGTGTTAACACCTCGTAAAAAGACAAAAGTGGGTCTCTAAGGGTTGAAGTAGATTAAAGTGGAGACAGAAATGGTTAATTAGCCCCAGTCAAAAAAGTCTGGAAACGCCACTGGCTAAGAACTCATAAAATGCACAGATGCATACAGATAACATTCAAATTAAACCAAAATCTCTTTAGAATACTTACTTCTACTTCTTACATTGCCAAACATTTAACCAGGACATGCAGTTGGAATACAACTCTCTACATGGGGACAGCTTGGTATTTTTTGGCCATTAGATTACACCTATAGCTACAATATGTGTCAAATATGAGCATCGTCTGCACGTTGTTATTCTACATGAGCTCCATGCTGGGAGTCCAGCCTTCCCTCGGCTTCATCAATCACGCCCGCGACAGTGAATGGCAGAATAATATTGTTGCTGGTGGTTGATTGGGAAGTCTCCCCTGTGACTATGTGTACAAGTGAGACAGAGAGGGAGTATGAATGTGTGTATTTGTATGTTAATATGTAACTTCTTGACTTGTGATTTTTGTGAGACTGTGTGAGAGAGTCCATATCTTCTCACTAGGTATTCGTGCAGATGTGCAGCTGATCTGCAGTGTGCGTTGCACACTGTACGCACACACACTCACAGACACAGTAAGTGTACTTTAACTCCTTGGCGCCTGGGTCTTCCTGTAGTGCCGGAGCTGGGCTGTGTGCTGCTGGACAGGCTCTTCCCGTTAAGGGCCCTGTGGTTACGGAGGGACCATGTGCCCATTCACCACTGTTTGTTTTCTATGTCATTATGAGTCCAGCACTCCTTCACTGACCGGCCCCATCGAAATAGTCTCCTTTGTTAGACACACTCTCTCCCCCGTCATGGAACCATATAAAAACATTTGGCTAGATACACTTAGGTGTGCTTAGAGTTGTATGTCCAAATCACACACACACTTTTTCTGCCCCATCCACATGCATGCACGTCCACACACACAAACACGCACACACACAGCTTTCCATTCAGCCCTCCTCTCATAATGTTTCTTTACTTAACATTTAAAGTTCCTGAAATAGGAATGTTCTCGAATCAAAACTGTTTCTCCAAGGGAGTGCTCGCTGAAATGCAGATACCATTTTTCGCTCCCGTAGTGCATTCTGGGTTATTTTGTTTGGGCAGCCACATGCTGTCTCCTGTGCAGAGCAAGTCATTTAAAAAATGATTTGATTTGATTATGATGTGGCAACGCAAGACGCACAGGACAGGAGATATTTTGTCTATTTTGCACCCTGGCAGCATCTTACCGCCACTTCTTTTTCCCTGCAGTGAAATTGGAGTGTTGTTTTTGAACGAAAAACCATTTCAAGGTAAATCTGGGCAAATGTTGTGCTCAGGATATGAGATGGTGAGCAAGGGATGGACACTGGTAATTACACAGATCCTGACAAACAGCAAGTAACGGAGGGACACTTTTTTGGGTTTGCAGGTGCAAATAGGGCATAATATCCTCTAAATCTGCAAATGGAAAAAGATTATACCCTCCCTAACCTGTCCTCTTTGGTCTAGACAGAAACATGCATACTCCAGGGTGAAACTAAAGAGAGCAAATGAAGAGGCGTCGAGTAGAATGTGTAAGAAAGCATTTTATGGAAAGGTTAGAAACTTCCCAGTGGGTAGAACATTTAGGAAGATTCATATGTGCCAAAGTCCTGTTTCTGTCTTTTTGGGTACTTTTATAAATTGCTGTCTTTTGAAAAGAATAAAACAGCTATCATTTTGCATTTTTAAACACTATGTAGGGAATCATCATTTCATTTACAAATGCTTTATTGCCACTGTTTTTTGTACACATTAATTTACATCAGAAATAAATACATTCTGCTGGAATGAAAATTGGCCGGCATACCTCCAATTTAACATTAGCTATAATGTTGGATTTAGAGAAAAAAACTGATGGATAGCTTTATGACACCAATCAAGGAAGAGGGTGCTGTTCTACCAGAGCAAATGCAACTAAAATTTTTAGGTACCAGCAGGAGAACTAAAGACTAGTGGAAAGACCGGTTCCAATCCTCTTTGGTCTCTAGGTGGTTACTAGAATGCTCTGTGCGAATGCTGAGGCATCTAAAAAGAGAAGCAATGGAGGTGGTTGCTATGGTAAAGGGACTTGCATTATTACACACTATACACATTCACACGCACATTCATACACTGATGGAAAAGGGCTTCCATTCAAGGTGCCACCTCATCAGGTTCTGCTCTAATTCACACGCACAGCTTTAGTTCAATTTGGGGTTCAGTCTTTGGGGAAGACACAAAGGCCGATTTTCAGATTGGTGAACTACCCACCATACCTCCTGAGCCACAGCCTCCTGAGCCTACTCCCACTTATTCATTGCATGGTACGTTTCGACTCTACCTTTTTTGATTTTCCATTGGCAAAAGTTGTGGATATAACTTGTACAATGTACTTTTTTAAAACCATTTTGGTCAATGTCCTGAGCAAGCTGAGCCGATACTAGAAGTTAGAGTTAAAACCTGAAAGAACCACTGATTTGTCAGAGATAATTGTGACTTGCTCTAAACCCCCAGGAAGAGTACCAGACTTTCAGGCCAATTCAACATAATGTCCAAACTTTGGAATTTCACCCGAAAGTTCCATTAAACTGGCCCGACAGTGCCAGCTTTCATAGGAACAAACAAGGCCAACACTGGAGACGGGGCTTTGTTCATTCCGACAAAGAAAAACTAATGAAAATGCTGCATTTGTGGTGACGTTGTGATACTACACACAAAGCAAATTTTAGTGGCAGTGTGATTATAGTTGTTAATAGATAGAAAAAAGGAGTCTGTGGTTAAATATGTAACATATCCTCATCAATGTGTGATATCTTAGGGAAAATGTATGCACAACAATTCGTGCAAAATCTTACACAGTGTGATTTAATGCTGTGAAAAAGTGACCAGTACGTGACTTTGACGGTTAAATTCAGGCACCAAAACAACTTAAATTAGAGAAAAAAGTTGTTGTTTGACTTAGTACTTCTCGGACACGGGTGAAAGTCCTGTGTTTTAATTTCAACTGGATTACATAAGAATTCCAGCGCATTACTTTTCGTAGGTATATGTACCAACAGTGAATGAGGACAGCCACGTTATGTGTTAAAACTGAACCAAAAGCAACCTGTTGATGAGGTCAAGTCAATATGAAACTCAATATGAAAAAAATGGGGTGTGTGTACTCAAACACAGACGCACACTTTGGGGAGTAGCCTTTTCCAGAAACAACCACAGGCGCCCTGACCTGTCTGCCTTGTCACCGTTTGATGATGTCATCCGGAAGGTTCCAGCTCGGTAGCTGCCACACTGCAGCATGACTGGGCGGAGAAGGCAGGTGCTCCACATCACAGTCACTACCTAAACACACACACACACACACACTTAAAAGTAAACATAAACATGTATTACACTGGCAGACGCCGAGGCAGCTACAGCGCTGTGGTCGGCACGCACAGGATGCAGAAATATGAATAAACATGCTCATACTGTACATGAGACACACAAACACACACTGGTTTAACCACAAGGGTGCCCATGTATCAAACTCCACCCGGGACAGCCTCATTGTCCCTGGCAGCTTTCACTTTTTCAAAGTAATGTTTTTCCCCAAAAAAAACATCAACTCGATATCCACCAATTACAAAAGCCACATAATTGTAATAATCACAGACTCTGGGATAAATCCAGAGATCTGCAAATTAAAAACCCAAAAGACTCCATCTCTATGACAAGAATGAACCGCACTTCTATGAGAAATCAATTAAAAGTCAATCAGGAGCAAAGAAACACTAAGGAGCCGCTGGCTTTTTATACGTCACCAGAAGCCATAAACTCACCACAGTCTGAGGGACTCCAGCTTGTGGTTCCTGTAGTGTATATTGGTTGGCTTGAGTGTGTGTCACTAGTGTCACTTTGATTCGCCTCCCTCCAATAATCTCTTCATGTTTTCCATAAAGATCAGCACATCAACTTGACATTTAAATATACAAGACAGTGGGAAGCGCGCTGTCAAGTACTTTCAAAGTAGAGATTCATGTTTTTTTGTTTTTTTTCAATGCAGCTGTTGTGAAAGTCCAATGATTGCTTCATGCTCAAAATAAATTGTTTGGTTGGAGCAGGATTTGTTACACAATTATATTTAAGTTACAAAGTTGGTTGACAGACATTTGAACTGTTGATCCAAGTAGTGGAAACAAAGCAAACAGGTACAGTAAAATAAGGCAAAGGCTATTTGCAAATAGCATACATTGTATTTTTACCAGGGTGTCGGTAGAAAAGAATGCTAATTTTTTTTCCTAACCCTAACCAAGTAGTTTTGTTGCCTAAACCTAATCATGTAGTTTTGTTGTCTAAACAAATCACATAATTTTAAATGATGTCCCAGGCTGGTTTCAAACCCTGGTGTCTTGGGTGAAAATGCTTAACCTGCTCTCCTACCATTAGCTACAGAAGAGGCTTCATATTTGTAAATGGCCATTCACACGTCAAATTAGTATATGAAAGTGTCATTGATGAGAGAAAGCAGTAAGAATGTTTGAGCGGCTCATGTGGAGGTTTACATTAAAAATGGGAATTACGAAGACAACCAGAGGCTCCCATTGTTTACGGAGAGGAGATCAGGGTGGTGCACTACGGCCGAGACGAGCACACGGCTAATTCACCAGTGTTAGCGTCTTTTGAAGACTTGATTAAACACAAAGGATTAATTAGGCCGCTAAAATGATATATGGTTACAAAGATAAGAAGTTAGACTTTAGTTTTACAACATTAAATGAACTCCAAACATTACACCATAATTTATGTAGGTGAAACACAAAGTTTGATAGAATTCAGCCAGAAAATGTCTGTCTGTTGACACAGATCCATAATCTGTGAGGAAATACATTGATAGAACCCTACACTTTTTGCTGTATATCAGGCAGCTCGATCCCAAACACATTTTCATTTTTAACTATATAACACTGTTTAAAGCTTTAAATATTAAAGTGTAACTTATAGACTTCCACTGACCGAGCTGTCTACTTCAAGTTTAGCCCTTTCACTAACTTGATAAATCGTTCAGCTCTTCTAGATTTTGAAGATGTTATTGGACCCAACAGATCAAATTCTGATAGTGAAACAAGACATGTTGTGGCAGTGATGGGTGACTATCGGGTGGGGGGGTATGTAGGCGTTAACATTCTTGATGCAGTCCTGTAGTACCGTTTTCTCTAAATGGAATGCAGATTTTGAGAAATGTCAATATTAACAGCAGCAATTATGTGTTTCATAACAGAAATATTAAATAATTTAGTTTACGGCTCAGAAAAACTTGTTTCTGCCTGTAGTATCAACAGATGTGCTGCATGTATTGAGGACTTTTAAGGGCAGAACAGAAGAAAGCTGCTCACTGTGTGTGGCAGTCCTATTAACTGATGTGGGCATGAGTGACGAACCACTTGACCCTGCTCCTGCAACAATAGCGCTGTGGCACAGGGGGAGCTGCTCCGACACACACATACGCACCCACGCCCTTCTGGATACAATTATAAATGTTTAGGGAGAAAATAAAAAACAAATTATGAACACTTGATGGTGGCTAATTTCTTCACCAGAGAAATATTTTCTCAAAATGTCCTGTGGCCTCTTCTTGTTTGGTTTTCTGCAGTACTATTTATCCATAAGAGCTTGGTAATAATGTGATTATTCCATGAAGGTATGCAAAATATAATTACTGTCATATTATATTTCCACAAAGTGTGACACGACGATACGAACGCTGTGGTTTCAGCCAGGGTACTGCACCTTTACGGCGCACATGATCCATGCATCAACACTCTTATTACTCTCCTCTGTTATTTCAAAATAAAATGAACTATACGACATATTAAAATGTTTTGAATGTTAATTTATGCTTGTGTTGTGTAATTAGCGTTATAGATTCAAACAACTTTGACAGCTGATATGTTAAATCTTTACTGCTCCATATCTCAGCACTGCAGACTCAAAATTTATCACCTACTTACCAAGCTGTAATTGGGCAGATTTGACTGCAATCCTTCATATGGTCTATGTCAGGTTAAATAAAAAAGTGCTTTAAAAGATTTTAATGATTAAAATGAAGTGCTTGAGCCCTGGTGTTTAATACGTTTTCCCTTATAGTCTCAGTTTAAGTCATATTTTTAATATATGCCTGTTTCAGTGGTGTGTTACAGTATACGCTGTTTACCAGTTCATGGTCACATTATTTACACCCTTCCTTCTTAATTATGTACCTTCATCAATCTTTATAAAGTTTATACATGCACTCTGCGCTGGCTGTATAATGTGTTTTCTTGCACATGTACTTGCACAGTGCAATACATTTGTATACAGTATATCCATATGCAACATGTCATGTTTTTCATGGCTGCAGCATTGCACCAGATAGGAAATATAAATAATTTGTGTATCATTGGTACCCGTTTCCCTTTAGCCCGGCATAACATGATACAATTATGTGGGTTTGATGAATGGTTTTCCCTACTCATTTTGAAAGGGGATATTTTATATTTTGCTCATTGTTAACAAATCCCAATAAAAGATCAAAAACATGTCCCCCAGTGCAACCATTTGGTTCATTGATGTGGTTTTAATAGTAACAATGGAGCTCTATGGCACAAAGGATTAAGTAGACCTTCCTCCTCCTAAAAATGGTATAGGTCAAGCGTATTTACGTCTATTGTTAGGCAGCGACCTCCAGTGGCCATAATAATTAAGAAAGGTTCAATTCCACTGTTCGTGTCCCGCATAAAACAAAAGATCAATGTTGACTTATTTTGACTTACGTAATGTATTTTTTTTTTCAATTCACAATGTTAAGCAGCTGTCAAATATGTCGTTTTGGGAGTCTGAGTGCTGCTGGAATGAATTTTTGGTTAGATGAGTGAAATGAGGTGTATGGTTAACAGAGGCTTAAGAGATGTTTACGTTTTATTGTAGAACATAAAATAATTGATGCTTGTCTTTAAAAAGGCGCTTGCTAACAAGTGGCGAAATGTGACTAAAACGTACTCACAACGTACAGTGAGTTTTTCAGTTGGAAACTAGTGGCTGGTATAGTTGGTTTATAGCCTCACGTAAGCTTTTCACTTCTGGTGATTGCATTTAAGCTTCAAATATCAAAAAAGTGGGGATCATTGTTGAAGAAAAATGTTGATGAACAAAATGTGCAAGTATAATGAACTTTTGTTCACTACAGATCTAATTTTCTGCAATTATCTAAAAATCTAATGGAAAAAATCCCAGTGGCTTTTTAGAGGGAACCAGGGTGATCCTAACTTCCAGGTCGCCCTACAATAAAACATCATCCCTGCAGTTGATGTGTTGGAAAACATGATGTTTTGGGAATAAAATACAGGCTTTGGCCAGACAAACAACATTTGTTGCTGGTTTTGCTCTTTTTCATGGGATTTGATACAGAATATCACCAGAATTCTCCTGTCAATATCATTTAACGATTGACCTGCCAAATGGCTTTGTGGGAAGAATGCATGAGATAATTAGCGTCAAACATTTTTAGGATTAATTAGATAAAGTAATTGAGCCAAAAACAAGACACAGTTCCAGTAAACTTACTATTTCAACCTATACATTATACCTGCCAACAATAATACTGTATGTACAGTAGAATATAGTATTTTTCCCTTTCAGTTCAGCTCAGCAGTAGGTGTAAGTGAGCGCCTCAGCACTTTGGTAACTAATCCTCCCACCGACCCCAGAGTGCACACCACAGTCTTCGCTAATCATTCCAACATTTCCATCTTATTAAGTAAGACAATACATTAATTGCAATGGCATGCTGAGGCCTCCTGCTATGCAACGTTACCCCTCTTGGGTCTACCACCGAAACCCTGCAGGCGCACAGTTGAAGCTGACACAGAGAGTTCACGGCTTCCACTCTGCGTGCCGTGCAACTTTTCAGCAGCCGCAGGAGCAGATTAGAGACGTCAGCTGTGCATTCCTCTCCTAATGATTAAATATCAACCAGTTTATTGTGAGTGTCACTGATTGCGGGCCCGAGATGTGGCTCTTGGCAGGCTGCGAAGGCTGCGAACACGACGCCTCTTTGGAGATCTTTTCCCTCCCCTGCTAATTGAGAGATACTTGCACAGAAAGATTTAGTGAGTGTAGGGGAATATTAAAGCATATTTTTGATTCAACTGCAACGATTAGGCAGTTTTATTATTTTTTAAGATATCTTAAATTTGTCTTGTGTTGAAACTAATTAAATGCCATTTTCTGGTAATCTGTAGCTGCATTAACAAAGGATTAGCTTCAAAATTCTCCACAGGAATGTTTTCACATTTGATTTACTCAAAGTTTGACTGTCCTGATGTATAGATAGAGTTTACACACATAGATTGGCTGTCCAGCAGCTAAATTCACTGCTTTAAAAGACCATTTTAATGGCTGTCTTCACTATTTTAATCAGCACGGCGGATTTTATATCAAACATTGTTACCTCCCACAGTGTGTTAACTCTTTACACTTGACTAACAGAAGGTACAGTATCATTTCAAATACATTTCTATAAAATATATTTTTACTCTAAAATCTTTTTGTTTTTTTCTCCACTTGTTTCTATGTTGGCGGCAGTGCCAGACATATTTTGATTAAATGGTCCCCTCTGGCTCATAGTTTAGCCAGAAGTATTAGGTTTCACCTAAAATTAGCCATCAGACTCAATTTATTACCTCAATTGAGAGGCTAGAAAAGTGCCCGTAACAGCGCCCCGGCTAACACGGACTAACCTTGGCCAAGCCATATAATGTTGCATTTTAATTCAGCTGCAGGAATTGCCAGTGAGGCCAAGTCCATTATAAGTTACACCTTTTTTTTTCTCTCTAACTCAGAGTGGAGGAGCGTGCTCGAATATTAAACTGGTACAAGAGTGTTAGGCAAACACTAAAATCCAAGATAATTTTATTGAGGTACGAAAACTGCCTTCCCCTGTCAGCCAGATGACTTTTTAAATCTATTTTAGGGGGAGTCTGGTGTTATGAAAGTGGGGACACGAGACACACGTGCACAAATGCATTAAAACCTTTACAACCACAATACGCACACACTCAGACTTGAGTGAGGTGGTTAAACTATGCAGTGTGACAGTCTTAAACACACCCCTCTGTAAGGCAAGCAAATTAGTTTGTGAACATCCAGACAGAAACATGTTAACTGGTAAAGATGCCTGTTAAATGTCAGCAGCTCTCGAATAATATCAACCGCAGCAGCCTGAAAGAGCGCCACAAGTGTGTTGCAACTATGTGTCTCCAGGAATGTAAGGAGTTTATCACAGCTGCTCTGTTGTGACAGGGCTTACAAAGTCTCTCAGTGGGCTCATGGAGCTATGCTTACATGTTAATAGTTGGTAATATATGCTGCTCTTTGCTTTGTTTTACTCTAGTTCTGCATCATTAAAAACACCTAATCCTTAACATACATTTAAATAATTTAAAAGTACATTTAAAACTTGTTTGCCCAGAATGGAAATACAAAATTCAGATTTGTCTACAATCCGCAAAAGCTGAAACAAGAAGAGTCAGCAGCCCAGCTAGCAGCGCTTAAAGGCTGTAGGCACGGTGTTGCGTTCAGCTAAAAGCTAATCTTAACATGCTACACCAAAGATGGCACCTCAAGCGAGCTTACGCTGGTACATTTTTGGTAAAGGGTTGATGCACTAACTGGGATATGGAAATGTTTTTGCTGAATACGTTCTGATGTAGTGAACATTTAACTCATATGACTGATCAACTGTTTCCACGGTGTCTTCCGGGATATGCCCATGACGTGTCTTTGTCTTTGAAACAATGACAACACTTGAACTGACTAAAATTGCTCAATTGAAACAAATTCCTGAAATCTCTTAGATTGATTAGATGACCAGGTTTGATTCTGGTTATCAACCTCTACTTCTCCTTCTCTGTTTAATGGTGGATCACAGCCATACGTACTGTAGCCTATAGTGCCAACTTCTGACCAAACTATAGTGTAGCCTCCTTTATTAGCTTGAAACCGGTCTGATTTGCATTTCTTTTTTGTGACATTTCAAAACATTTGCTTAAAATTCACTTGTAAATTTAATGGAAATACGGCTAATGATACATGATACGGGGTAGAGTTTAACATGTAAGCATCTTAGTTTAGCATGTTAGCATGCTTATATTTGGGAATGAGCGCTATACTCAAAGTACAGCTGAGGCTGATGGTAATGTCATTAGTGTGGCAAAAATTAAAAACCTGTAGGATTCATTCTCTGGGTACCATGAAATCCTTAGGGCACTTCCAAGTCCATCCAATCCCATATGTTGCTGAGATATTTGAGGCTGGACCAAAGTGGTCGACTCCTCATCCATAGAGCCTCGCTGTTAGTTTGGCTAAGAAAAGTGACATTAAGAACACTTTTGAGGCATTCTCAAGAGGAGCTTTAAAGGATTTTTAGATAGATTTTAAAAGCTACAAGAAATAGTCTGTGTGCCCTGTGGACGAGTACAAATATTATTACAGATAACAGGCAGTAAGAATAGAGACTTCAGTATGCACCTAAATCTCTGCTCTATCTAAATTAACATGACCTAAGAAAATATCTGGAGAACTTGAAATTGCATTAGAATGTCAAAACTCAGCAATTCTACAGCACTGCTTTCGAAAAGGAATGAAGCAGAAACGCTCTTATTCCATCAACTGTTTGACTCTAGATGTCCTGCATAGACACTTCTACTGAAAACAGTAAAAAAAAAAAGTAATAATTACTCTCATTCCACGCACTGTCAGCAACGTTTGGTGTCTGCCAGGTCTTTCCTAGGTGTCTGTGGAGTGATGCCACTGTCACCGCAAGCAGCAGCAACTGCAGCTTGAGTTGCATTTCAGGTTCCTTTGCTCCATGTTTGCTGCAGCACCTGTGCAGGACTGATGGATGAATTGCTGATGATCCTCATTGTATTTTCCTCATTTGTATGAGCGTATGGGTTATGGACCATTGCACATTTGGATTTTAGGGAAATTTTTTCCCTGCAGAAGTAATGAGGCTGCTGGAAGTTGTGTTTACTGAAGGTGTTGATTTTATAATCCTCTCACATGGCTTTCCCTCTCTCCCCTCTCCTCCTCCCTCACTTGCTTTTCCTCTGCTCTTTCTACTTCTCCTATCTGCAGTGAAATCATCCAAGGACTTTGCTCTCTCCAGCCTATTCTTAGCTTAAACTGCGGCCGCTCCAGTAATATTTTTAAAGATTATTATAGTATTCACTAACCCTTTTTTCCCCCTAGGCGCCCTTCCAAAGTTTCTTTTTCTCCCTCCTCCCTCTCTTGCAACTCTCTCTTTCTTTTTCTTCCCCTTCTACCTTTCTCTCGACAGCGATCTTTGGTTGTAAAATAATAGAGCATCAGCCAGCAATAATTTGCAGTCCAAACAGAGCCGACGCAGGCTGACGTTTATTGAAACCTCATCCCCCCGCGAGCCGGTTTCCCTTTCCCTCCCAGCTCCGTCGCTGCGTGTTTGCACAGACAGGGCCTGAGTCCTGGCCATTGCTTTTAATAATGAGGCCTACGGCCGGCCTTTGCTTTGGCTGGGCAGGGGGAGAGAAGGGGGGGGGGGGCTGCTTTCATTGGCTCTCATTAAACCTGACTAGCATTCGGTGGTATAGGAGACGCTGTTAGACAGTCAGATGGACTACAGGCAGGCAGACAGCTACAGCTAATGAGGCTCGAGGCTGGATCAGTCTGGGGGGAGGGGGATGTCTTCAATTTAGTTGAATTCTACAGGAGTCAGACAGGTGATGACTAATCAGGACCCAAAGGAAAAGTTAGTAGAGTCACAGCAGCACGGTTCCTTTGACCTGGGACCCACATTTTATTGAGAATCAAGCAACCGGTATTCATCCCAACTCATAATTTGGCCGCTCCGCCAGGGCCCTTAGCCCTGCGTAGTAATACGCTCCACTTTGCAAGTTGCTGTTTTAAACATCGGGAAAACATAGCTAAGGTTGTGAAATCAAACACAGTTACGTGATTAGGTTTAGGCAACAAAACGTCCTGGTTAGAGTAAGGAAAAGTAAGTACATATGGGACATGAAGTGCGGTCACCTGGTCACCCGGTGTCAAACTAAACCAGGAGCTCAAAGTCCCCTATCATTCTTTCGCTTTGTGTTTCTACTGCATCTGAAGAACCATGAAGATTAGATGCCGAGTTCTATGTATTTACTGTTGTGTGTTTCTGATGTGAGTTAATGCAAGTGAATAAAAGAAGTGGATATATATACAGTATATACTACAGGCAGACGTATATAAAATAGTATATGCTCATTGTAAACACCTTATTTTGAAAACCGCACAAGTATCTTTCTGCTAAATTCACCAAGTCCATCACCATAAGCTCGATCTGGGCTGTTTGAGCTTCTGATCTCTGAAAAACATTAGAGGAAATACACGGAAACAATCTTCTGTTTTCTCGCGGTAACAAGTAAACTATGTCTTTGTATGCACAGCAACATACAGACCCTCCGATAGTCCTGCAACCATTGGGAGGTACTACCCATCGGGACATTTGGGGCACCTTGAACTGCTCCCTCCGGTTGAAAAGCAGGTAAAAATTTCCTTAAAAGATTTTTGCTACAGTGGAAAGAGACCAAATTTAAACTAGTTCTGAGAGTTATCAAATGCAAGAAATCATGTTTAAGAAAAGTACATTAAGAGGATAAAAATACCAGTGCAGAGATGCTTGTTGGACTTTAGGGCTTGAGAGATCGCCGACGGTGAGACAGGTAGAGAAAGAGAAGGGTACATTTGGGCAGACAGACAGGTGGTTCACAGTGAAATTACACACTAATCTTCTCCTCAGTGTCTAAAGCCCCACTTACTGGAACTCTTGCAGATTCCTCTGGTCAGTGGTCAACAAAGACAAACTAATCATCACTTTCTATGGACTGAGGTCTGACCACAGCTCTACCCAGGACAAGGCCTAGCAGACAGAAAAACACCGAGCCCAGGTTAATTTTCCACTGACGTCACCATCGCCAACATCGGCTGCTTCAAAACCCTCTTAAAATATTAAATACTGTATCAATAATAAAAGTTAAGCAATTAGTTACATTCCGTCGTCACAATCTGGGTGCTAAAAATTGTTGCAATTGCGTCCTATAAAGTGGAGTTTTAATTAGATAATACTTGGCGTACTGCGCACCTTTGGCCGCAGACAGGGGGAAAAAAATCATACATTTAGGCAGACACAAAGTAGTACAGCGGTGGGCTTGTGCTTCCTCCTACAGGGCTTCTGTGGCCAAAAACAATCTTGAGGAGCACAGCTGAATGTTTTCATTGTGTTTCTTCTGCTGAACTGGGCACAAGAGTGGGTTTCTGCTACTCAGTGCAGGCAGAGGCTGGTTCTCAAACTCACACCCACACACTTGATATATAAAAAGATGATACACATGAGCAGACCCCCACCTGCCAAGTGCTTCATGCCAGTAAAAATGGATCTCAGTGGATAAATCAATAATGGTTATCCACCATACTGGCTACTAACCTTTCTTATTTGAATAACCTGTTAGAGACTTTTTACCTGCTTTCAAACTCTGCCTGACTGTGCACCCTTCAAATCAAAGACAAGTTACAGCTCTGTATTAATGGGTTCTGCCTGTCACTCTGCTCTGCTCAGATTGATAGCATCTGTATTTCCCTTTCTCTGCTCAACTGGTGCAGAAGATGGACTTAAAATATACCTTTCAACATTAGATTTACAGATAAAGCTGATCAACAAATACACATTATTTAAACATCCAAGAACTCTAGGAGGGCTGCCCCCAAATAGTCGACCAAGCACTGGTTGACCAAAAAGTCATTAGCCGACCAAAATTTCATTGGTCGATTGGTCGAAGGAAAAAAAACAACATTTGGAGCCGTTTCTTGTCAAAACTAAGTGAAAATCTATGTGACTGAAGGCTGGAGGGGTTTTAATTTGAAGGGCCAGATACAGGAAGTTTTGACACTCACTCACCGTCAGTGTTGTCCCTTGGCTGTACATTGCGGTTAGACAGATAATTAATAGCCAATCATGTCGGGAATGACGTTTATAATATGGGATCACTTTGAAAAGAACAAGGATTACCCACAAGAAGGTCACATGCAAACTTTGCAAGGAAAACCCATCACTCTTCCACGACGAACATGACCTACCACCTTAAACGTGTAAGTAACGTTAGCCTAGCTACCTGCCAATGTTCCTACAGTCTCCTTGCTGATTTTTTCGGACACATTCAGACTTACAGCGCGTGGCTGTGCGCACTTGTAGAATAAAGGTTATTAAAATCCTTGGTCAGGGGCAGACCTAGACTCTAGTTACAAACATAATGTGGTACTTACACAAGCACATAAGAATTAGAATCAACGGCAGAATTATGTATTATTCATGTTCTGACCTGACTCTTCAGAAGGTTTGTTACACAGAACTATCTGAGAAGGCGTGGCGGCGTCCGGGCCGCTGTAGCAATTGCCACCTTGATTGTGAAAGGGAAGGCAAGAACCAGCTATGATACTCTCACTGAAGTCAGTTTGGAGAAGAACAAAAACATATTTTCCATCGAGAAAAGCCTTCAGTGTCAATCTCTTCTCTCAATGAGGAAAAATCCCCAGTTCTGACAAACCTGATGCTATTTTAGAATCTAAGCTAACCTCTTAGTGGTTTCCTCGTGTGTCTTCTTCATCCCCTGCTCCCGCCTCACACCTAAACTGCCAGTAGCTCCTCACAGGATGCTGATTGGCTGGATGACTTATAGCTGAACACAAATGCATTACTTTGAGCCTGGGAAGATGGATTTTCAGGAGACACGTGAATGCAATTCTTGTGTGATTTCATGTAATCGAAAGATTATTTCGGTGGTTGCGCTGGGTACATAATGTCCATCAGTTTTTAGAAATGTATTTTGTTGCAACTCAGTCTTGTTATCCCATATTTACCTCCATCAAGGAGGTTATGTTGTGAGTTTGGTTGTTTTGTTTGTTTGTCAGCAGGATCACGGAAAAACTACTGGCTCGATTTTCATGAAACTTAGTAGGATGGACCGAGGAAGAACTCATCCACTTTAAAGTTGCTCCCTTTTCAGTACAATAACCTAAGTTATCAACTGTATACTACCAGTATTTATGGCTTTCTAATTAAGTATTAAAAAGAAAATGATACAGTAAATGAAGGAGTTAATCATATGTTATTGTTATTACGTGCTTAATTTGAATAAATCTGTAGTAGTTTGTCACTTAAGGGACATATACCTTTATTCCCATGTTTTAATTGAATAGAAATTATTTCCTGGCTTTTATTGTGATCATTCCAGGAGGTCCTTGCCAGTCCACTTCCAACATTACAACACCATTACAGTGCTCAAGATGCATATTTCAGCCCTTCTCACAGGTTTAATGGAAATCCTGGACAGACGGCACCATACGCCGTCTCCCTTGTGTCCCTATCTTCTACCAACCCCCCCCCCCCCCCCACACACACACACACACACACACATTAATCTGTGCACACACACCTGTAAATGGGAAGCCCCTGTCCTCTAACCTAAATGTCTATCAGCTGACGTTCACTGCTCCTGATGGTGATTTCCCTCTGACCGCTCTGTGTCCTTCCTCCACCTCCTGATGATCAGGGGAACGGGGAAATTAGACGAGACACTTCATTAATGTGCAGAGATTAAAAGCTTCGGTGAATGTCAGACCGGTGTGATTGCAAAGCCTCAAGAAATCATCTCAGGGAACCTTTTGACATGTGCTCTGTATTTGTGTGAGTTTGTTTCAGCGTGAGGAGTTTGAGCGATCTCTAGGGGCATTGTGGGGCCAAATGTCTCATGTGATCCCACCCTGTCCCTGGGATAAGAGGGGATGGAGGAGGGAGAGAAGAAAGAAAAGAAAGGAGGGGCCTATGTAGAGCTTGAAAGTAGATGGAAGTAGTAAGAAGCATTTGGCAATGGTACTAGTTTCTAGTTACTTCTCTGGCATTGCATGTAATTATTTACCAGGGAAAATAACTTTGAAAGACTCTACACTTCTATCCTGATGTGACAGTCGGAAAGGAAAGGAACACAACCTGATGTGATAGTCGGAAGGAAAACACAACATGATGCTAAATGTAGCCTACATGCTAACCTATCTTTGCTGCTGTCAATAATAAATCATCATATTTGATGAGACCAAGTTTCTTAAGTTTCTATTAGAAACAATACACCTCTCTCTCGCTCTCTCTTTATATGATGTAGGTGTCTGAGCGCCTCAGGTAAGGACGAGCTCTAAGTAAAATTGTTGTACATTTTTTTTTGTAGAATGCTTATTAGTGTGTAATTCTTTTTTATACCGGCCTCCATCTAAAAATGCAATTTTGTGATCATGACCTTCTGATGAACATCCCTTCTTTGAGCAGCTAGCAGGGATGGGAATCGAGAACCAGTTCCACTTGAGAACCAGAATTGGAATAAGTGCGGACATGTCATATAATAAAAAAATAGTTGCGTTGATGCTGAAAACCTGTGTAGGCTGATTATCTTCACATAGAAAATGAATCAGGAATCAATAAAGGGAACCAATACAGAGTTAACCAATAAGTAGAATTGATCTCAGCATTGTTATCAGTAAAATCTTATCCATTCCCATCCCTAGTGCCTAGCCCGTTTAGACAGCTAGTCAGGAATTTGAACGCCTTTCTGAGAGCCTCTCTCACAATTGATGCATACAAATTTCTGGATGAAGATAAGATCCTTACAATATTTTCATAATAATAAAGACAAAGAGCATCCTGATTAGGACATCAAAGTGTTGTTACACCTTTTAGCTGTATGGTCACTCATCTTGTGTCCAGCCTCAGCTCCACTTGACTGAATAAGGACTTAAAGTGACAAAAATGTCAGTATGAGATTATTTAAATTCATGTTTGAAAAGCTTTCCTTTACAAACATTTGGGTGTCTTAACCGGTACTACCTCCATGTTATAAACACAGGCAGCAAACATGACATGATCAGGGTTAGCAGTCAAAGAATGCATATAAGTAGAGAGAGTGAGGAGAAGACTGAAACAGAACAAGAGTTAAGGGAGTATTTAGATACAGACAGAGGGAGTTAAAACATGTTTTAGGAGGGGGAGTTGGAAAGGTGGGAGGGGGCTCAAAGAGAGAGCAAGAGAGAGCGAGATGGATGAACCCAATTATCCCCCTATTTTCCTTCACGGCGCTGAACCTCAGTCAAAGCAGAGAGCAGAAGGAAATAAGGAAAATAATAGAAATGTGTCGAATGATGGAGGGAGATAATTAAAAAGGCCTGCATTTCTACACCCGCCGATTGTGGTGTAATTAACCCATTACAGTTCCCCCACTAATTTTTTCTCCCTGTAATGATTACAATAAGTGTGAGGGTGAAGGCTTTGGCAGGGGAGCGTTTACATGCACACTCCATTTGGTTCACTCAGACATGTCACAGCGATCATTAATCATGGGCTGTTTTTTAACTTCCAAATGGTCGGCTGTGCAGGCCCAGGTTTTGGCTTGTTAGCAGAAGGTAATAAAAAATGACCTGCCGTTTCACAGCAATTTCTATGGAGGAGGGATACCAGTATAAGGTATACGAGTGTAAAGTTTGTGGCGTCTGCAGGGGACACGCTCCGACTCTGTGAGTGTGTGCTGGGTATGTGTGGGTTTATGGGCGTATAATTCATCACTCCATCAGCTGTTTTATACAAACGAGAGGTATGAGACACATGATGGAAAGAAATAAACTATCAGAAAAGCTATATACAGCTATATACAGCATATAATACTGTTTACGGTCATTTGATTTTTTTTTAAGTTAGACTCTAAAGTTAGTTCTATGGATTATTGGTATATTTGTTAAAGATAACTGCTAATTAGCCTCAATAATGTTCAAAGTGACGTTGGTTTCCATTTTCACATTTGAGTGCCAGATAATGTCAAGATAATTAGGTCCAGGTATTGTCTTCCAGGAGACAAAACAGGAGATTCTCTGTGTCATATGCATTCTTACTTACTGGTTAGTGAACTTTGTTTGGTTTAGGCAACAGGTGGCACAGAGTAGAGTGTGCAGGATCTGGACCTGAAGCCAGTTCATAATTTGGTCATAAACAACTTGTTTTGTCTCTTGCCGCTCCTCAACAATTTTGTCTTCAGAAGTTCCCGAAATGTAATCATCTCTCCAGTTTCCATTTACATAGCCTTTTTGTGTAAATTGGTCAGAAGTTTCTTTTCTTCTGTTGTCGGCCGCAGTGTGAGAGAAACGTCTTCAAAATGCCTATTCGCTCTCTGTGAATACACCAGAGAAAGCTGTTGTACGGAGATTTCAGGGTTTTAGGAAGCTGGGAGGGTAAATTCTGTTTGATGCCCAGTCCGACTGAATCAGACGTTTGCGTTCGCACGTACAGCCCTGCAGGGTAACGTCTAGATAATTTCAGGTTTGCAGTGCAAGTGTGAAAGGGGCAGATCTTGCAGTGTATTTTTCTGAATGACATCTTTAGAATGTGAGCACATCTCATCTAACATTTCTTGAAAATTCCTTGTGATTTATAAAGTTGGTTGCATGAATTAAACAGATTCTTCACAAACATGTGGTTGTTACGCTTGAGAGTACAGGATTCAGCCAAGGCATGCCTTATCCCACAATGTTAAAGAAGTGTGGATTTCCCCTGTACTCTATCTTGCAATGTTAATGAAAAGGGAAGCAATGATTTGTGTATCGGCCCTGTGATTTGGATCCACTCTAAAATGTAATAGGTTTGTCTTTGGCCGGTGTTACACCTTTCTACCAAGTTTCATGTAAATCAGGCCAATAGTTATTCTGTGATCCTGCTGACAAACAGACAAACCCATCTGAAAACACAACCTTATTGGCAGAGGTAATAATACGATGACTGTTTCGGTTTGATAAAAAAAATATTTTTGATTTTTTTTGCCACTGATGTTAATATTCGTCTGTTGATCCACCACTTGGTCCAGACTGAGATATCTCAACCACTATTGATTGGATTGCAATTAAATATAGTGCAGACATTCATGGTCCCCAGATGATGTCTTTTAATAATCTAGTCTCAATCCCCAAAATATTCCTCAAGCGCCCCCATCAGAACCACGTTTTTAGTGAAATTTAGTGAAATATCTTCACAACTATTGGATGGATTGACATTTAGAACAAACATTCATAAATTCTTACAACTTTGTCCCCCCTGACCACCACCCCTCACCTGACTCCACCAGATGGATTGGTTTGCATGATTCTCATTTGCTCAGCATATCCATCTGGGAACTCTTGTTTAGAGATCTTGGTTAGGAGCAAAAATACTGGTTGCTGATTGGATAAACCATCAGTCTATTGGGCCAAATCAACTAATCAGATCAACAAAGCATACGACATACGAACAGAGCGTTGAGGCAAAGCTCAGAAAGTAAACAACAGGTTGTTAAGGGCAGTTTGTGTAACGCAAATCTCCTGATAAAAGGCACAAAGTGCCCGGTCCATATTCAAACAGAAGGATCCAAGACAAAAATATGTAGCAAGGGATTAACAAAATTAGAGCTACTGCTGTCTGAAAATGTGTCTAGATCAGGTCGGATTTGCATGCGTTGCTTCCGCTAGACTAGGGGAGGAGTTCACCGTTGGCGTCACACTTAAACCCGGCTCAAAACCAAAGTTGATTGAACGTTCATTTGGCAAACGGCTCCAAATTTTCTCCGTTGCAAGTTTCCAGACTGATCTGCGAGTAAAATACAATGGAGCTCGCAAGATCAGGATGGTCTCAGAGGGCTTATCCACCTCAGCTGTACGATGTGATTCGTGCAATTCATTCAGTAGATGGTGAACAAAGTAAATCAATTTTGCGCACAGCACCACAGTCCCCAACTAAAGCCTCAAGCCTGTAGCATGGCTGTAGAAAAAATACTGTCTTCACAAACATACTTGCTTTTATCTTTTATTAAATTAAATGCTGTTTGCTGACCATTAATTCAAGTTTTTTTAAAGAGGTTATTGTAACTTTAATGTGAATATAAATTAACAAATTTAAACTTTTTTGCAGAAAGTTTTCTCGAGTCTTTTGTGAAACCACAAAAATAAAGAATGTCTCACATTTGTTAGGGATGTGTGTGGAAAAGAACTGGGATGGAGTTTAAAGAGAATAATGTCTGTAACTCAGTGAACATATGTAAAAGATGGAAACCGTTCTCCTATGGTCTAAGTCTTCTTGTCATCGCCAACTGCCTTTGTTTTGTGAACATTTGTCACTGCCATTTATGAGAGCCTACTGCACAGTTTGAGCTCCTCATTTTTTTATGATAACATTATTATTCTTTATTAAATGAGCTGCAACGCTGTACCTGCAACCCAACACCACCCTTTCACCCTCAATCACCCCTCAGTAACTAACAGTCAGGACGAATACAGACTTTTCCTCAAGCTTTATACAAAGAGACTAGAACTTAAACAGCCCGCTGACACGAACAAGCACAGCATGATTTATTTCTGCCATTATAAACCTTTGCTGATCTTCTCCCCACCTCCATGTCGGCAAAGTATGTTATCTTTCCAACATCAATTTTTTTTTTTTCATTTTCCCTCCTTCTGCTTTTGTCATGGCAGCCAATTGTTCTTGGATTGAGGGGTTCACACTGCTCAACGGGCAGAGACGGAAAAGGAAGCAGACTGAAAATATTATTTAACCAAATCCCCTTTTCTGAAAATGGCCTGGATGAAATGACCTACAGGGTCAGAAAAGAGGCAGCATTTTAATGGGCTATAAAAGGACAGGGTGGTTGGTTTTGGGGGGGAACAGTGCTGGGATAAAGCCTGATATCCGGTGTGTGATGTCAGCCATTCTCCTCCCTTTCTGCTATCTTCACTATCGGGCATAGCAAGCCAAGACGATTATGATTGATTTAAAGATATACATAAACCCACAGCATTTTTTTCCTCCCCTATCCCGGAAATAATAAGCAGTGTGGCCAGATCATACTCCAAAGATGTGGAGATAGGTCTGGCTATGTGAGACTAACACCTGAGCTGAAAGGACTAGAGGGAGGTCACAGACACCATGCAGACACAGTGATAGAGCCAACAGAAGGATAAGAGGATCAAAACAGATTTGATTTTCTCTGCAGCCTAACCTGTTTCACAGATCTTGAACGGATGGCAAAATGCAGCAACTGAGACAGATCATGGACCTGAACACAGAACATTTGATTGTCAGAAGGATTATGGGAAAAAAAAACTGCTGGCCTGATTTTGATGAAACTTGGTGCAAGGTTGTAGCATGAGCCAAGGGAGAACCCCTTCAATTTTAGAGCAGATCTGAATTACCGGGCACATACAGTTTATAGTTTTCACTTTCGTTAACAATGAGAGATAGGGCTTTTGGCCTTGGTGAAGGGCTGCACTCTCTGCACTTCTAGTTATGTAATATTTATTACCTAAGGAACAGCTTCTGGTGCAGCTTGAATTTAAATTGAAGAATAGATAGGGATGTAATGATACACTGAACTCACGGTTCACGATAATGGGTTCACAATACTAAATGAGATTGAAGACAATTATAACTAAAAAAGGTTCCTTTATTTAAATTCTACAAAATATACTGTATTTTCTCCAATATTTTCTTATTTTTCAAATGAAAGAATTATTACTATTTCTAAGGTATAAACTGCAAAAAAGTGCATATTTCTAAAAGTGAAACCGAATATAGAGTATATTTTAATTTGAATAACAAAAACCAGGATTTTTTTCTTTTTTTTAAAAATGAACAGAGGCATAGCTGTTTTCTTCAGGGACATCAGCATATCTACATTTTCGGGCAGAAGCTAGCGTACCTTTCACAGGGACAGATGTTGAAAAACATATTTATGGTCAACTCCAGAAACGGCCTCATATAAACACCAGTGCACATGGTAATCTCTTTGGCTCCTGCACATGTTTTGGCGAGCATGGTCACATGGTTTGGCCTTTTTAGTAACTTTTATCGCTCAGGCAGTAGTGACCGGAGTTTCTCACTCTGGTGTTGCTGCATCATGTGAGCTGTCATGAAGTGTATCACACTTTTTGCCTGCTCTGTTGTCTTCTAACCTTCATGGACTACGTATTCAGCCCCCAAACAGCAGATAGTGTTACTTGTGTGAGACGAGAGAGTTGGTCATTTTATAGCTTCTGATTGAATTTCTTACTAAATTCTCTCTTAGCATTCTTCTCTTGATGGAGAGGACCTGATAAAAATGTGATATGCTCTCTAAGTCCCCTTCAGTTACGCTCACAGCAATAAGCTTCATGAGCAGCAGCCTGCCTGCCTGAATGTCTGTTTCTTTCCCAATTAGACTTTGTGTTTGTAATGTTGCACTGTTCTTGTATCTCAGCAATCACTCAAGCAAGACTGGTGTTTTTATAACAGAAACAAATGATGGCTAATACAATGTAAAGAAGACCAAAATAAATTTAAATAAATGTGAACAATCCTTGACTATGGCTCTTACAGTGAAGGCTTTCCTCATTGAAAGCATCAGTGTTTGTGTGTGTGTGTGCGAGAGAGAGAGACAGCTCGTCCTACGGAGCCCATTTAAAGCTTATTATTGAGGGAGACAACTTCCCCGGGACAACAGTCACATGTGATTCTGCTGATCAAACCTGGCCTCGAGTGCTGCTGTCGCCATTAGCCGGACAGCTGTGATTAATGCCTGTGAACCTGCGACCTCAACCCCTGAGGTGTTTGCTTTATGACCTGTTCCCAGCCTTTATCATTCACTCTCAGGGTTTGAATCCTACAGTACTCACAGAACTTATGTCCTACAGTACTTTGTTTGTCTGATTAAAGATGCTAACAAAAATACAAAAAGCTTCCTTTGCTAATTAGAGTGGGGGATTTCCATCAGGGTCTTAGCAAACTGACATACAAAAGTCATTTTTAACCATGTGACAGTGTGAGGCGAGAATAGAGCGACTGATATGACATATTACTCCTTTCTGAAAGGAACGGTTTGGGAACCATTTGGGTATTTTTCCACTTTTATCTCAAGAGTTAGATGAGATGAACCATAACACTCTTTTGTCTGCTTTACGCATGGAGCGAGCAGAAAGTAGTTAGCCAGGCTTAGCGTTTAGAGTGGTAGCAGGGGGAAATGGAATACCCTCTTACTCCTAAAACCACTAATTGTTTTTTTACTTGACTAGTTTTAGATTGATTAAACAAACAAATAAGTGTTTTAATTAGTTAGGTTTGGGAGGTGGATTTTTGAACTTAGAGTGAGCCAGGCTAACTGTTTTACCCTTCTTCCTGTCTCAATACTTAATGCACATAATGCAGAAAAAGGGGGGATGATTTATAAATGGGGTCATACAGCAATATAGTTTATGTTTATTTATTTAAATGTTCAGCAAATGACTGATAGCAAACATTTCAATTGTATGTATTCTTCATTTCCTCAGTGTTCATTTCTAGAATTGGGTGGCAATGTACGGCATTGTAAGCATAATAACAATACATTTTCTTTAATAAAGTTATTATTATAAGGAAAGTACATCTGCAGTCATGTCGGTGTACAATCCACACAGAAAAGGTACATTTTCATTCCAGCTCAAACTTCCATATAGTAATCTGTGATTTTCTTCACCTCTATAAGCGGTATCAGTCTGAAAAATCCTATGTCGGTCAGGCCTACTGTAAGCTTATAAACGCCATTTTTGTTTTATTTACATGTGTTAATTACCATTGTTCTAAATAATTTTTAATGTGTTATCTGTTTCACATTCAAGTCCTCTGAAAGTTGTTAAGACAAAACAACACAACACACACCATTTAGCCCAGTTTAACCAGTGAATGACTGTGCCATCTCCAACCAATGATGGCAAATTCCTGTTGGTATTTGCCTTTTATCTTCCTATCATTTCACGTTTCTATATATTTTTTTTCTTTCACTCCATCTCTCTTTTTCTTTACCTCCATCACTCATGGCCATTTTCCTTGACTGAGATGGGATTCTTTCGATGCTGTGTGCACCCCTTAAACCGAGGTGTTTGTTTTGCCCCGAGTCAGCCTGCTTGGGAAAATATTTTTCCCCCAATCTCCAAAATGGTATCTGCGTTGCCATGGACGGGAGGCAGGGTCCTCGTAGAGTAAACATCAACAACCAGAGCCATAGACCTCAGCTGTTTGGTTTAGAGGGCCATTCTGGGAGTTGAGAGTACGGGGTGAACCTGCAGGAGCCGTGCAGAGTGACGGGCAAACACCGGTAAACACTGACCCCCTTCCTCAGAGGTGGCCCCTGGGACTCAGTCAAGTGTCCGTTAGGCTAAGTGAAGGTGAAGCACGTCACCGTCAGTTCCGCTCAATCACCGCTTTGTTTGGGGAGTTGCTGAAGCTTCATGGTTCACAAGTTCATTAGCCTGTTAGCAGCTTATCGTGGCAATGAAGTGCCTGGCTCTGGTCTCAAATACTGGAATCTAGTTTTTGACTGCAACTTACTGTTTTTGACTAGAACTTGTCTTGTGTGGAAAGTTTGGAGATTTGTTTGTCTATGTCTCGTCTCTTTGTCAAATTCTGTCCACCATGAAAGCTGTTAGGGGTCACAGCTTCAATACTATAAAAGGGTCAAATCACTTGTAGGTTTAGGTCTAAAAATATATTGGTTCATTTTTAGTTCATGTTTCCTTGATTTCATCACCAACAATAAAATTTGCAGTCCAAATCAATTAGTTCACATTGTATATGTGTTGAAGCTTAAAGTCATAATCCATAATAGTTGTTGTTTCTAGCGGCCCTTTTTGGCAGTAAGATGTAACTACAGGCAAGCCTGTTCTTTCAGAGCCCTCCATCTTGTCACGTTCACGGTCGCTATGTGTGTTGACTTTTATTTATATATTTTTTACTCTTTTGTAAACTTTATTGACACACAATCACCTCTCTACTTCCAGTTCGTCCCCTAAATGTTATCCTCTTAAATCTATACACACACCTATTACACTTCTGCCCTTACTACAAGCCTGACTCAGAAGTCTGAAGTTCCCGATTTTCCATTACAGGTGAACGCAGCATAACTGGCAGTGACGAGCTTGTCCGGCAGACCACTAACATGGCGGCATATTTACATCTAGGGGGGGAATGTCTCCACAGACACTCACTGAGAATACACATGAGTGGGTGGTTCATATGATCAATCACCATTGTTTTAACTCACTCTTTGATGGATCGTAATTTAACAGACCATTAACCAGATGAAAATCTTACGGATTACAACTTTAAATCACCATCGAGGTATGATCAGGCTAAAAAAATCAGGCCCAACCCTACATGAGACGGCAAAGTTTGAGTCCAGGCCTGACCCGAGCCCGAAAAAACAGCAGCCACTTGGGACCAGAGTCTGACTGAAAACACAGATTTTCACTGCCTTTTTATCCTTAGGATGGTGGTCACACACAGCTGCAGAATAAACAAAAAAACAGGGAAATTCTAGCAAACCTAAAGTCTGAGGGAATATGGAGAAATTAATCCCATTGGGTTTAGGCAAAGGTTCGATTCACAAGTCAGAACTATTGATAGATTACTGCTGCGCTAATCATTGTATTCATAATTACAATGTGTAATGTAATGTGCCACTGTAGTAGTGATAAACACATAGGGCATAATCACCTGACTGGAAAGTTCCCCTCAGCTCGATTTGAGTGTTTAGCCTCTTTCAGATCATTGGTTTGGTTTGGTTCACTCTAACATTCTCATTTAACCCATTTCCAGCCACTACAAGAAGGAGTTTTTATTAAAAACACTGTGATAAATGCAGTCTACAATAGCCTTCTAGTACTTGGCAGTCACTGATGAAAGGATGTAGTGAGCTAAAACTCCAGCTTCATGTCTAAAGAGTTGGTGGAGACCAAAACTGAGCTAGACGGAGACTTAATATTAGTACTTAAGTACAAATTTGAGGTACTTGTACTCAAAGTATTTTGAATTCCTGCCACTTTATACTTCAAATTCCACTACATCAGACAGAAATATTGTACTCCTTACTCACAATATTTATCTGACAGTTTAAATTATTTTACAGATTCAGATTAACAAAACAAATGTAATTAATGAAGAAATTATTATATTATGTTAATAAGGCTTTCCAGGGGGAAATTCAAAACTCTACTCAGAAGTATGTAATGTGCAAAGACAAAAAAACTAAAAGGAATCATGATTTGTTTCCAACGCACTGTAGTGGGCTGACTGAATGTTCTTTTATTGGTGTGCCAGCCGGTGTTTATTCAGACAGAGAATTGAACGACGGGGTTGATAATAAAGGTCAATCCCCACATGGATACATGAATCAGTGTTAACACATTTATGAACCAACTTCAACACAAAATCACCAGGATTGCAAACTCACTTTAAATACACACTTTACACATGGCATCAGAAAATGTATTTATTAAATTTTATATTTTTAAATATTAAATAATTTTCCAAAAGGTCCCAATAATATTCCCCAACAGAAACAGTCAAAAGTTGAAAAAAATAATAATTTTTTAGTTTCAAGCACAACAAAATAAAGAATTTCATTTCGTTTTAATTCTGTTTTAATTGTTTTTTTTGTACGAGTGAATCATCTTCTCAAACTAATGCTGCATTCCAAAACACTGGGACATGGGCTTCTCCTACCTGGAGTTTACGAGCTCCGACTTCAAAGCGCCCCAAACCATTTAAGTCGACAGTAAACAGAAAACATGGACGACCGCCATCAAATACGTTAATAAACATATTGTCCAGCAGTGGATAACATTGGTTGACATTGGTATTCTAGCGAAAACATCTTCAGTTTTGCAGCACAGCAATGCTGTGTAACTTGAGATTTAGATTTTTATTTCATCATAATGAAACATTAATGTGTATAGAAAAAAATATACTGTAATAGTAAACTATAGTCTGAAAACGAATGTAGCCTATAATATATATATATGCTAAAAGATTATAACTCATAATTTCATGCCAGAATATTCAAAACAAGTTGTGTTAAAATTGCAATATAACACTACACTCAGGGAATTAACGTTTATTGCATATTCTTTGACGTTTTATCTCTCAAAAAGTGTGTCTCCACGGGCGCCGCCATTGTTCTCCGACTTATCTTGGTAAAGTCGGGGTTGGTTGAGCTCCCCCTAGTTCGCAAGTTGGAGGTTCCACATCGACAAGTGTTCAAGTGCACTTTTCCGAGTGTGAGGTCCGAAAGTTCCGACTTCCCACGGCACTGGAACGCAGCATAAATAATAAAGGATCTCTGATAAGTTTCAGTTTCGTTTTTTCCCTGTTAGGAGTGGAGCCTCTTCCAAAACAATTTTAAAAAATGATATTTGAACAACGTTGTCGGAGTTATAAGGGGGGGGGGGGGTATGCTAGGGGAAACACTACACTTGAATTTGCCACAATTATTGTTGGTGCCAGACTTGTCCTCTAATAACAAATAGAGAAAGCATGAGACAAAATAAAAGCATCTCTGTGCTATTAATTTACAGTGTTTCTCCAACCTCTACTGTTGCCTTTATGCCACATCCCAAGGGCATACACACACATACAATATGGCATCCCAAGGGTACAGAGAGACAGGCACAGTGCCCAGTGAGACCCTCAAAAGTCCCTTTATTGAAACTGTTTGGCATCTTACACCAAGATCAACAGTCCTGCTTTTCACCATATAAGGCACAACACACACACACGCACACACACTCAGTGTAATTCGGGAGTCAGTCGGGAGCCAGAGTTGAATAGGCAGCTTTTCTCAGGGAGAGGCAATATCAAAACGTTAGCGTGCAATAAAAGTTCTGCCAGTTTGTTTAATTTCCAGGCGTATTATTGTTTTTCTGTGGATGTTGATGCTATCCAACTTCAGGCAGTGAGGGATTGGAATAACACACACCGTTTTAATGGATGTGTTTCAGGGCTACCTGGACCTCTGGCGTCTGTGTTCTGTACAAAGAAATACATAGATTAAATAGGTGTTCAGCTACTGTGCAAATTTGTTTTTCTTATTTGGGCGGGGGGCATGGCATCATTAAAAATCATTACTTAAGGGGTATTGGTTTATATTGGTACTAACTAAAGTCCTTGACTTCATGTATGTACTATGGGGTGCGTGATGATGACCTTACGGCAATGATGATTTGTTTCTTCTAAATTGATATAAACTGTTTTGTAAAGTCCATAAATGTTCTTTAATCAACTTCAGTGACCTCATCATTTCCCTTTCATCCACTTCCACTTGCTCCTACTTCAACGCGGCCTGCTTTTTATCAATGGGGCTCTCCTGGAACGGACTTATGAATAGAAGTTGCTGTGCGGCTCTTTGGCACTCACTCTCTCTGAGCATTTTAAGGGTTTCATTTCAAAACACTCCACATCCATTTTAGAGAAGTTTTGCTACCTGACGCACATCAGCAGATATTCTAAACAAGAGAGCGATTTTACTCTGAAATATAAAACTACTCTTTAAGCATCGTTTAAAGATAATGAATAATTCTGAGTTACAACATGCTCCTCATGACACTGACATGATGGACAAGGTTAACAGAACATACATGAAAGACTACATTATAAAGCCCTGTGTGTACATGAAGGGGGATGTGGATGTACAGTACAGTGACGCAAACTCTGCAGGAAATGTTAATGCTCTTCGCAGAAAGTGCACATTTAGCATATTTATTTTAGAGAATGGTTGGATATTAAATGTATACTTGACCAGCATTATTCAAATACATCAGATTCAAACCTAGCAGCTAGCTGGCATACATGGAGAGGGACGTGAGGAGAAAATTGAGAAATGTAAGTGACACTTTACAAAACATCACGCGTTGATGCATATAAGGGGTACATAAACAGCAACATAACATACATTTGGTGTTTTGTTATATTAGGTGGTGACAGAAGGTTATGGAAGATGCAACAATTAATTTCATTAAACAAAAATTCCATTACTTTCCCAAAACTTACAAGGATTTCACTTATTCCATGGCTTTTCCAAACCTGGAAAATGAGATTTTAAAAACTCAATGACTTTTTCAGGGTTTCCATTACCGTGAGAACCCTGGTACTTTAAATTATATTTTTCAACTTATTTTTCTAGGCATTACGATGCTCCACTTCCAAAGAATGAGATGTTGTATATTTTAATTTCAGCCCTGTCAATGAAGAGTGTGCCAGCAACAACAAAAAGTACCCATCCTGCTTATTTCCAACTTAAACTCATAATTATAGTTATAATTTAAAACTTTAAACATGAGTATGGATCAAGAAGTGCAGAAAAAACTCTGGCACATTGTCTGCAACCTACTCGAAGGCATGCTGGGAAATTTAAGAAAAGGAAACTTGAGTTGAACGAAAGTCAAAGGTCCCAAATGATGCATAATTTTAGCGCCTGTCTCTTTAAGACCTCCTCCTGAAAAGCCCAGTCTGCTCTGATTGGTCAGTGTTTTCAGGTCTTCCACATCTGCGCTGGCTGTGTCTCTGCGCCGTCATTACAGCTGGGGAATGACTGTAACAGCACTGTAGCTGCACTTTCTACCTATATATATATTATAGTTGGAACATCTCACCTGTACAGAAGTCCTGACTGACGGCTCGTTTGAAGACACACTTTCTGAATATCGGCTGCATTTCTATTGTGTATATTTGTGTATCATAAGCGTTACGATTTAAAAAAAAAAAGATATGGTAATCTCATTTTTAAATGATGGTGGGTAATCAAGACAGATTTTTTTTTCTTAAATGTAATAGCAATTAAAAAAATAAACTGGATTTTCTTTTCTCCAGCACTTTAAGATACATGCTGTATGAATATAACTTTCTAATATCTCTAGTATATTACTAACCTTTAACTCTGCTGAAACGTCATCTGCCAAGGCCGGAGAGTTTAACCAAGAGCAGAGCTCGGACATAATAAAGGATGTCTTTAGCCACAGCAGCAGTGTGTAGTGCAGACAGAGGATCAGTGATTGCCGACAGAGAGCTCTCAGAGTTGCCGTGTGATGGCCTGCCAACATCAACCCCATTACATCTCCCCAAACAGTGGCTCAGGGTTCACAAGGAGGACTCGAGCAGGCGGGGAAACACCAGCACACTGCTCAACATCAATGTGTGTGTTGCTGGAAGAAAATTTCTTTTTTTCCCCCCCAGAAGTGAAATATTTGACAGTTGAAACAAGTGATAATTACTCTAACAAAGTGATTGCAGATACAGCAATTACAGATTATATTAAGTTCCATGTACAATCAGTTATCGGTTTATTTTATGTGTGATGCAGCCAAGTCTGTAGTACATACAGCACCATGCTAATTGTGTTTGAAGCTTAGTGTATGTTTTCACTGGAAAATGACAGAATTAACAAACTAATAAAAATAAGCAACAATTATCTTATATTTATAACTTTTGTGTACTGATTATAACGGATAATATAGGCACACTACTAACAAACCAGAATAGCATCAGTGTTAAATGTGTAGGAGCTCAAAAAAAAAAAAAAAATTTAGTCTCTCATCAAGTGACCGAGACGATGCTTAATTCTCCGGACGTCTTGGAAAGCGGCCTCTTTCAGCATAAGAAATCCGGTATGATATCATAGAGCTGGAGCTTGTTTGACGGCAGTGTGGCATAGCCCTGTTTGGTCTGTTGTCACGGTGACAAGGAGACAGGAAGGAGGGGTTGCAGGAGCCAGACTGAGGTGAGCTATAGCAGGTGATCCTGCTTGTCTCTCTTCATATCCCTCCACCCATGTCGCTATGATGGATGAAAGCTACTGTGAACCGATGTTGGCAAGCACCTCTCTGGATGTGTGTGTTTGACCACTGTGCTTTGAATGTGCCAATACTGATGTTTTTCGACTGAATCATAAGTGGTTGATACTTTGTATTAATATTTACTGACCTAAAACTTCAATTTTTATTTTTTTAATGCCAAGTTGTTCATTTTTGTAGGTTGCACCATAGACAGAAAATAAATGGATGAAGCCACCTTGACGACACCCATTGGCTAATTGACCTCCAATCTGAAGTCTTGAGTTTGGCATTGTGGCCGTCACCATCTTGTTTTTTTAGAGCCAGAAGTAACCATGTATGGACAAGAGGGTGGAGATGGGAAGAGCACTAATCCTGTGTCGGTTCAACAGCTCTGTGGAGGACGGACATCTGTCTGCACCAGTTGGGGAGGAAGAAAAGGAGAGAGAAAGAGAGAAAGGATGGACAGAGAGAGACAAAGACAGACACAAAGACAGGACACACTTCCAGTAACTATAATAATATATATAGTAATGTGAATATGACTTATATGTTATGGCAGTTAATACAGCAGAATAGTAGAAACAAGCACAGCTAAGGTGATAGAATATGACAATGATAACAATTATGGTGCCAAACATGATAAATGATGAGCAGTGGCAACAGCAACTACAACACAGCGAGACATACCACTGATGGTGCCTCTATGGCTACAAATTCCATAGTTTATAAGACTAGTGATAGTATATATGACTAATAGTTATAATAGTAGCAGGAAGCGTTCTGCAGGACCACGGCAGCAGGCACCACCATGATCAGCAGAGACCTGCAAAACGACAAAGCACAAACAACTCCAGGGAAGAAGTTGAATTAGTAACATGAATTGATGGGACATGAATGATACAAACAGAGAGGAGAGAAGCTCAGAGTATCAGGAAAAGGATTATCCCCTGGCAGACTAGGTCTATAGCAGCATCATTAAGCAGAACAAAATCAGCTTAAAAATAACAACATTGCTGCTTTATAAAAAGGAAAGTTTTAAGTTTACTCTTAAATATGGGGACAGTGTCTGCCTCCCGAATAACACTTGGGAGTTGGTTCCACAGGAGAGGAGCTTGGTAGCTGAAGGCTCTGCCTCCCATTCTACTTTTGGAGACTCTAGAAACGACAAGTAGCCCCGATCTACTTTTGTTCTGGCACAGAGTCAGCTACAAATCAGAAGAGTTTTCCTACTAGCCAACACTAGCACTAGTTTGCTAACTAGCCTGTTCAGCAAGGTAAAACTGCTGATCATTTTAAGGCAACCAAAATGTTACAATTAACTTTAATGTACTGAAAACACATTCTAAGGGGGTTAAAATCCAAGTTCACTGCTATTTTAATGTACACAGTGCCGTGGACATTGCTAAACCTCTATCCTGACTGACAAGTTGCAGTGTAGCTCCGCCCTTAAGCATGCCCTGCTTTATTGTTTTTTTTTATTTTCAGGCCCGTAAGCTACATCGATTATTTTTTAACAGTCTATGGTTTGCATGTTTTCTCAGGTTTCAGTGTGTCAAGCTCTCAAGGAAACTGAAGATGTCTAATTAAATCCAAATAACAATCTCTGGATGTGTATATGTCTATAAGGGCACTGACAGTGACATTGTTCAGCGTCAGGTGAGGCACAGACAAGCCCTGCAACAAGAAAAACAAATCACTTTCACCTGCTGCCATCCTCTGTACAGCTCCTCACAATATCTTGTCATACCCACAATTTGCTCTGGCTTGTCTCAAATTCCCGTTTCCACTGATCCTTCCAATTTCAGTGTGTGTCCATGCACAGTGCAGCGACCGCACCGTACATCTCCCCACTCTAACTATGTTTTTACAGGGACCAGAAGCAGACATTGAGGTATTTGGGTTATTCTTTGGGTTAGGTCTGCAGCACAACTGAAAATCCCACAAAATCGAACGCTAATCGAGCGTCGGATTGAGACAGAGGTAGGTGTGTGTGTGTGTGTGTGTGTGTGTGTGTGAGAGAGAGAGAGGGGGGGTCTAGACTGAAGTCCATGACCCTTCCCTCTTAACGTCAATGTACCGTAAAGTCATACACACTTAACCAGAAAGAGGAGAAACATCAGTCTTTCTATTCATCTACTTGGTTAAATGAAAATAAAAGTCAGACTTTATTAGGAAATATGGAGCACAGAAAAAAAGTCATAAAGTAAATCCAATAATGAGGTTTCAAAAAAGAAAAATCTAACGTGTGATGTACTGGGGTCATTTGACTACTCTGATCGCCCACAAGCTCTGATGTCCCCCAACACGCTCTCATTATACAAACTGCGTCTTCTATACCCGCAACCTCATTTTCCCTGCATTTCTCGAGGTGTTTATGGAAAGCCTTCGGCCATCTTGACTTGAAAAAAATAAGAGAAAAAAAAGAAAATGTAGAGTTTGTCCTAATCAGATGCGAGCAGCCAGAACGCTTAAACTGAACTGTTATTCTTAGTGGTTTTGAGGGCAGCGGGCTTGTCGTTTTTGCTGTGTTTATATTTCAGATTTTAAGCAATACATATATAACAAATTATGCACATCACCTTCTCATATTAGGCAGAGTCTGGACGCTGGCATGTAGCTGTAGTGGGTGAAGGTCTGCCAAGGCCAAAAACCACTGGAAAAAGTGTGTGGGCTGAGCCGTGGATTCAGTTAGGTCTTTGTAACATGTGCGGGAGATTTTTCTAGAACATGCCTCAAAGAATGCAGCTGCATTAAATAGATTTACCCAAGGAGCAGCCTATACCTGTCCTGGGAGTATTAATAAGGCTTGGAATGAAATTAAATCAACAATAACAACTCATCAAATTAAATTCTGCACCGTGGCAGGGCTTTCCCTCTTAAAATATTAAAGTGTGACTTAAAAAGTGAGCAGAGGCAGTGAGTGCACAGCCGAGTGAGGACGCCCCAGCCGCAGAGATTATTGAGCAATGACTTAGAGTTTAGCTCTTCGTGTGTTTCACATTTCCCTTTGTGATTGAAGTGCAATGGAGCGTTGCTCCACATTTCCCCCAAAGTTTATCAAACTGTGGTTGGAATCTCTGCCGTTGTCTAAACAAGTCTAGGAAAGCAAAGACACTGGAAGCAAAACCAAGGGATAAGTAAGAGCTCTTGGTGCGTTTAAATATCCAGTCGATGCTCAAACAATCACAGCTCTCTCACATCATGGATGATTGATGTACGATGGAATAAGAAAGAACCTGGAAAGTTAGATGATAAGACAGGTTGTAAACAAGGCAACAGTTTAGCCAAATTATCTAAGCCATTTTATTTGGTGATACAAATCTTTGTTCACGACTCAAATGGTGCCCCCAGATAGCCTAATACTTCTAGGTGACATAACTTTAGCCTACGCCAAATGCATTTAAAAAACAAAGTCTTTCCTAAGGCATTCATTAGTTTTCTGACTCTGAAAGTTTAAAAAACATCCCCAAAACTACTCTCTCTTCGGACATTTTTTTTCTTGTTTATTTATCAGTTTATTTTTCCATGGACAGTGCAAATTTAAAAGCAATTGCAGCAATCACTTTTTAGCTAGCAGCTATATTACACAAATGTAGACATGTGATCTTCATTTGATTACTAATGTAATGTTTTTCCACTGACTGAGCGTCCCCTGAAACTGTTTGGAAAGCCCACCTTACACCTTGAAAACCTTCAGGCTAGAGTATAAAAAATATAATACCCCTTTCCTAGGAAGAAACCAGCTAATATGTACACAGTTTCCCTTAATGAGATATGAGTCAGATGAGATATGACCACCGTCTGTGGTCCATTAAATACAATGGTACAGGAAGGAGGTGGCTAGCCTTGATTAGCATGTAACAACTGGATCAGGGGGAAGCAGTTATCCTCTATACGAAAGAAAAATCTTCCAGTCGTCTCCACTGTTTTTTTGGGGGGTTTTTTGCACCTTCACCAGCCCTTTTCACACTTCAGTTTTTGTATGGATTTGATCTGTCTAAGCTGAGCTAACCAGTTGCTGGTTGTAGCTTCATATTTAACGGATATGAGTGGCATCAATCTTCCCACCTAACCTCTCAACAAGAAAGTGTTAAACTACTCCTGTAAAACCTGCCTAATTCACTTTTTAGTTTGACTACCTTTCAGACGTGACGCCGTGTTCCCGTAATGCAGCGATTAACTTAAACAGTTTTTACTGTTAATGGGATAAATGTCCCAAACTATGAAAGTGGAACGACCCTTTAATGTGTATAGATGCAGCTTCCAGGAACAGCACTGCCAGTATAAAGAGATGGTCTATTCAAATTCAAATTCAATTCAAATTAAAACAACTTTATTTATCCCCACAGGGCAATTCAGCCTCAGTCACATAGAAACAAGAAACAACAACAAAAACAAAAACAAAGACACATACAGCATCCACTCTGTCAGTACTGCAGGTTGGCAGAGGCAACCGAAGCTAGCAGCGTGTAACAACAGGAAATAAATAAGGAATAAATATACACATTAAGCCTCTCAGGTGTACAATGCCTGGCCTGTGTTCATTAGCTGTCAGCAGCATTTAAAAGCCTGATGGCCGAAAGAATACATTAATTTGCAAATCTGTTTGTCTTCCTCAGGGGGGCAAGGTAACTTGCACTGAGGGCATCAAACAGAATTCCTGACCCAGGATGTGGTCAGGATGACTAATGACCTTTCTGGCTTTCTGGATAACTTGCCTTTTCTCCAGATCGAGCTTAAGTCTGTTAGCTGAATTCCAATGATCTTGGAACAGACTTTGACAATGCTGCTGAGACAGTTCTTCTCCTTCACAGATAAACCATAAAACAAACAAATAAAAGAAAATGTCAACAAGCTTTTAATACAAGAATGATAAAAGTTACATAAAATGCTCTTAGAAACATTAAATTCAGCTTCCGCAGTAGATGGATACGTTGTTGGCCCCTTTTAACAATGGACTGGTGTTTTTGTCAAACTTCAGTCTGGAGTCAAACACTGTACCTCAATACTTGAACGTTTCCACAGTCTCTACCTTTCCTCCATGAATGGTGCATGCAGCAGAGTCAGGAGGGTTCCTCCTAAAGTCAATGATTAACTCCATGGTTTTTGCTACGTTTAAGTCCAGGTAGTTGTCATCGCACCATTCCACAAATGAGTATAGTGCACAGCCATGGTCTGATTGGGCCCCCTGGAGGAGTGACAGTAGGGCCGTGTCATTAGAAAATTTAACAAGATGGCTGTCCACTTGGGAAGACCTGCAGCTGTCAGTGTACATAATAAATAACAAGGGAGAAAGGACACAGCCCTGTGGAGAGCCTGTGTTGGAAGTGATGGAGGTAGACATATAACCATTCACAAATACTCGCTGAATTCTGTCAGTTAAGAAATGTAAGAGCAGCAATAAAATCCGATCAGGTAGATCAAAGTAAGAAGCAAGACGTTCAATTCAAATATGAGGCTGCATCTTATTAAAAGCTGAGGAAAAGTCAGCTAATAAAAGCCTAGCATGTGAATTGGGTTTCTCAAGGTGCCTATATGGCCTGTCTAAAATAAAAATCTTGGCATCATACACACCTCTCCTAGGCTGATGTGCAAATTGTAGTGGATCAAGTTTACCATTTATCAGAGAGACAATTTCATCCTTTAATATTTTCTCAAGAACCTTCATCACAAGAGACGTGAGAGCGACTGGCCTGAATTCATTGAGTTCTCTTGGATTACAAGCTTTAGGGACAGGAATCAGCACAGTGTCGCCGAGTGCGACTGCAGATGGAGTCTGGGCCAGCAGCCTTACGTATATTTACCCTCTTGAGAAGATTTGTGACATTTGCCTGGGATATCACAATATCATTCTGTGGGGATAGAGATTCCCGCAGCATAGAAATAGTATTCATAAAATCAGACCTTTCAAACCGGAAGAAATGCGAATTGAAACAGTTTGCCAAGTTGCTATCATCCACACTATATACTCGAATGGGCTGCCTGGTTTCACAAGATGACTGATGAATTGATGCCATAGACTTTATTCCTCTCCAAGCAGCTCTAAGATCTCCACTAAGACTTTCAATTTTATTCCTATACATTATTTTGGACTTCCTTATTTCCTCCTTAACTTCTTTAGAAACTGCCTTTTTCTCCAGGAGGTCACCTGAATAGAAGACTCTTTTCTTCTTGTTGATCACACCTTTAAGTTCTTTAGTCACCAAGGGCTTATTATTAGGGTAGGTGATCACTTTTTTAGTTGGAATTATCAAGTCCACACAATATGTGATGTATGATGAGATAGTGTCTGAGAGTTCATTTACATCATCACACACATCATAAAAGCAGTTCCAGACTGTACACTCAAAGCATGCCTGGAGGGAGGAGATGTTATCCTCGGACCAGACTTTCACTGTTATCTCCTCCTGCTCCAGACGCCTGAAGGCTGGCTTGTATACAGGCAGTAGATACACGCTGCTGTGGTAAGAAGCACCAAAGGGAGGTAGAGGCTGGGATTTGTAAGCCCTACTGACTGATCCATAGCAAAGATCCAGTACGGTGTTCCTATGTGTGGTCGGACAAGTAACATACTGATAGTCAGTATGTCAAGCCGAAGAGATTGGAATCTCCTTTGTACACCGCCTCTTCGTCCTCGTCCCTGATGGCTTGACTTCTTAAACTGCCTTCGGAGCTCCATCGGTATGTTCTCTGGGACCATGCCGGCTGTAGAAGTCTGTAAGGACAGGAGAAGCTCCCGGCTGAGAGCAGCTCTACCGCTGCTATGTCCTTCAGGGTGGCTGGCACAATCCAGCAGCAGCAATGACACGCAAAAAAGTACAAAGTATAAATACAAAAATGTTGGGTTTAAGTTTATCTTAAATGAAAGCTGCAATTAGCGAGGCATAAAATGCACAACAGTCATTAAAATAACAGGATGGAGCATCAATCGGCAGCTTGCACTTAGACGACCTGACTCATGCTGTTCTATCTATCCCACTGGACTTTATGAGGTGAAAAAATGAGCTTAAGAAAGACATCATCCCAAGCCCTTGATAAACCTTGCTAACTTTCAACTACAAACTAAGCATGATAATTACAAGCTTACAAAGTGTTGAATTTAAGTGAGTGGATGAAAACTCACTTGTTTATTTGTCTGTCGAGGTTTGACCATGATTTGGTGCCACGCTCTGAAATTAGCATTACCCCTGTGGTGTAAAACAAATCCTCTTTCTTTTCAAATCTGCTAAATTAGACATAATTAAAGCCTTTATCTCCTCATTCAGAGTAAACACTCTTTAAAGCTCAGTAGTTTCACCTTTGCTTTTAACCAAGTCAACCTGACGTCCATTCATCTCAAACTAAATTAAGGTATTTTATGTTTCTCTTAAAGGCAGTTATGGAACATTTTGCGGGACTGCAGTGGCTTAATGGCATTTCCTGACATTTTTACACTTCTGTGCTCACACGTAGAAAAACGAAAAAAAAATGACTGACATATTAATAAAAAAAACAAAAGCCATGTCTTCTCTGAATCTTATCCTCTTGCTTTAACTACATAAAAGATTTAGACACATTTTCAATGCAAACAGGTTTTTACCAGTTTTAACAGCTTGAATTATTATCCAAATGGGGCACAGACAGCATCCTTCTACTTATGTGTGTAGTTACAATAAGCCAAATGAGAGAGACTGTGTGTAACTCTGATATTGGAAAGATATAGACACATGTGGGTCTAGATCTGACTGCAGTGTGTCATCCTCAGTGCTGTTCAATTAGTTTCCTCCTTAGCATGTCCCGAAAAGTCATTGTCTTTTGAACAGAACAGATGAGTGAAGTAATATGACATGGTGACATAGTGAATACAGTGGCAGTTGCTGTGTAAGTATTTACCTAATTTTCCTAATGGGTTTATTAAGTGTCTTCACTCTCCCACTGAGGCATCTTCCCAGAAACACTTGTAATGAGCTGAACTGCAGAGTGAATAACATATATTTTCCATTGACAACAGTACAAGCAACAAATAGAAAGGCCGGAAATCACAGTTATAATCCCCAGACTAGTGCCCAACCTTTTTAACTTGTGAATCTTTACAAAGGTTAGAGACTTTTCAACCTGTTCTCACTCCCAACTCGCCAAAAACAGCAGCTTGGTCTAGTGTTGGGCGATATGACAATATTAGATTGTGAATGATTAGAACTTGCTGACGATCTGCCAAAGCAGAGAGAACGTAGTATTGTCTATTGGGCACATTCTATCTATTGCTGTTCTATGCTCTGAAAAGAGGCATTAGGTTTTAGTTCCTCAGCCAAATCCCACTATTGGCTAGTCCGCCTCATGCACTGCCCTAAATACACGCCGATCAACCAATCATAGCGAACTACAGGCAGTGACGAGTATATCTTATCAGAAAATGAAAACAAAACTAACGTGTTTTACAGCACGGGAGAGTCAGTCTATCGCATCGCATCGAGGCTGTTTGTTCAAATTGAACAAACTGTAAAATATGCGCCTAAAAACGTTAAATGTCGTGTGCAACCACGACCCTAATGTGTTTAACAACCAGGCCCCACCGTTACTTCACAGAGGCCGCCTTTCTGCCAAAAGCTGCCAGACACACAGTCACACAAGGTGCGCACATCCAATGTTAACAAAACTAACCTTTCCAAGCACCTAAAGAGACAGCATCCTAAACAGTATGAGAGTGATAAAGCGAGGAGATCAGCTACACCACAGCCAGCAGAGGCAACAGCTGCTTTAGGTAGATTTTTTTTTAAAGTGTCCATTGTACCAGGCACACTGACTATAATCGGTTCACAAAGGTTTGTTGGCCTAAAAGCTCTGTTATATATTTTCTCTTTTAGGGATATAGTGTCATGAACGATTCAGGGAATAACACAGTGAACCTGACCCAAATGCAGACAAGGAACCAGAGAACGGTTTTAACAAATATTTAATAAACAAAGAAAACAAGGGAATCCAAAAACAGGGGAAAGGGGACAGAACAAAACATAACAAGACGAGACGGTCGAGGGTAGGCAGGAACGGGATCTCGGGAAACTAAAACGAAGGGAACAAAGAAACAATCATTAACAAACAAATCTACAAGCAGCGAAAATACCATCAAACAAAGAACGGGCGCCGACTGACGAGAAGTTACCACGTAAATGAGGAAAACGGGCTGGCTCCGAATGCGTCCCACATCCGGCTTCTTATACTCCAGGGAAGGTAAGCAGTGGAACTGGATACAGCTGGGCGGAACCACGCCTTCCGGCTCCAGACAGACAAATACCTAGAGGGGGGACACATGCAGGGAACAACAGAGAGGGGGAGACAAACACAAGCACAAAAGGAAGGAGGGGGTGACTGCCAGGAATGGAATCCTGACATATTGCTTATTTGTACATAGGTAAATACTTTAGTTGCACTGTTCAGTAACAGTGCAAAAAAAGTAAGTAAGTAAAAAAAAAGTTTTAAAATCGTGATATGATATTTTTTGCCATATCAACTGCTTGACCCATTGCAGTGAAATGACGTATTAAAGAGTGACGTACATACATAACATACATATGTTATGTTACGTACGCACAATTAACTTCCGATGCGTAAATTACATAACAAACATACAACTACTTATTTCAATTCAAGCCATGATCTTTTCTATTACCGAGTAGTTTTGTGGCCTTAACCTAACCATACCCCCTATCCATTGAAAAATGTATGCAGAAGGTGTCCTGACCAAGCTGTATTTGACAAGCGGGAAGTATAATGTGTTGCCTCTTGTGAGCCTGTGACAGGTTGTTGTGAAAATATCCAATCATCTTCCATTTTCCAAAAAAAGCAAAGATTGCAGAAAAGTTCAAAGTAATATGAAAATAAATGGAGGCTAAAGAAAGAGACGGACACATCAGCTGCTAAAATCTGCTTTGAGCTCTAGTTCAATATGTTGATACTCACACCTGAATTCTGAAGAAAAACAATCTCAAAGCTCATTCATGTAGTTGAAAAAGTGGTATGGTTTAAGGTTTATTTTCTTCTACTCATGAGAATGCTAGGAAATGCCCTGTTATCCTACGGAAGTTGTTCCATATTTTCCTGTAATGATTTTGTTGACAAATTCAAGCCTCAATAGATGTGATCAACAGGATTGCCAGCTTTCCCTTGAAGGTTCCCACCCTCGGTCACGAAAGGTGTCAACGCTAGTTTGGGAACGCGACGTAAACATAGAGATTGATGGCAAAAGTGCTTTCATTTCTGTATTTTAGTCTTATTATGGCAGGCTATTCAGCAGGGGTGGGAAAGCTGGAAAAATCTGCTCAATCACACATGGACATCCAGTAAAGAGAGAGAAAAAAATGACGTTTGTAACCAGCAACAACCAAATGCAGAGAAAACCACAACTAGTCCCAGGTTGTATGGACCATTTGGTGGGTAATTTCATAAAACAAGTTGTGTTTCTGCAGCCCAGCCTGTCTGATGGAAATGTTAAACAAGCAGTGTCAACGTCAATGGAGAACAAGGACATAAATATTATGCTAACTGTTTGATAGGAATGCATGCAAGACCAGTGTAAGGTCTTAAATTGTGCTTTGCTTTTTCTTCTTTGACCCGCAATTGTACGGCAGAAAGTAATTCAAATCACGTCCAGACTACATTTCTTAAAAACCCGTTCTACGTCAGTGGCACTGCTCCCAACCATAATTCCCAGGATAATTCATTTATTCCACTGTTTGTTATTGATCTGCATTTTAGAAACATTTACCGCCTGACAACTCTGTTTAGTGTATAAACTGCAGTGCAAACAAACCCAACCACATTACACGACACTCTTTAACGTCAAGCAACATCCCCATCAAAACCAGTTGCAGAGGTCAGAGTGCAATCATCACGTGCACAGGGTTTTTTTGAGGAAACGCACTATTACAAATTTTCTAAATGGAATACAATAATGGAGTTATTACCAATATTGCTGGTATCAGCAAGTACGCATGTCTGTGCACCTATGCAGATAATAAAAGGAAGTCTTATGCCAGGATATAGAACAATGCTAGCAATCATAGTACATCCATAAAGGGTTGGTAGTAAACAGCTGTTTAAAAAATAATAATAACATTCAGTATGTTTATGTTTTGTTTTATTACTGATATTGGCCAATACGCAAGTTCAGGGTATCTCAATTGTATCCAGAAGGAAAACGTTACATATATATAAATAATTCTACACAACACATAGTGTATGTGACATGATGCAGTTTGTATGTAGCATGCTTTGATATTAAATATATACTCCAGTTTTTTTAATAGTGTTAGGGGGACTCTAGAAAAGACTTAAAAAAAGATTGGTCAAAATAAAAGCAGCCAAGGGCAAGATAACCTGATTTTTAGTCCCTTGAATGGGTCAATCTCCAAAAAACATTGAGTCCTACGTTTCCCATAATACAATTTGATAGCAAGACCATCCCTGCCTGGTAACCTTTCATGTTGTCCAAACTATAAAGTTGAGTAGGCCATTACACATAATAGTTCACTCAGATGTCTATATAGCATCTAGGCTACAATGCTTGCTTGTATATTTAGCTCACTTGTTATTTCCCTATGCATTAAAATATCCTCCAAGTTTCGTGAAAAGGCCTGTGCTCAAGCAATTACAGACACGTACCCAGAGGTATACATCGTACTGTAAAGTAAATTAAACAGAGTATTGATGAGATACATACTTATATGTAAAAACAGTTGTATAATTTCTTGTGTGTACTGTTAGCTCTTGATCTTTCTAAAGTCTGAGAAAGTAACCTAAATTATGTCATCAGGGTTAATTTGCATTATGGGATTTGTAGGAGCCTGTATTTTTATAACTTGATCAATACTAGTTAGAAAAGTCAGGATATGTCGTCCTCTGCTGTCATAAATCACTTGATACATTTAAACACTGGAGGTTTGTTTGAGACTGATGTTATTGCCCCCAATTACATGTCCTATCCCAATTTTTCCCGGAACACCACACACAGCTTCTTCCCATCCTACTTTCCTCCTCTCCTGCCCACTTTCCCTCCTCCCATTTCATCCTTTCCCAAAGGTAACTCAGCTCATAGCCTCATACTCACACCAGCTCACCCCACCTGCCCCACCCAGCTCAATCCTCCCCACCTTATTTGGCTACTTGACATGCATCTAAGTTTCTCCACCCTTCCACCCCCCCTCTTTTCTACACTCTACCCAACCCTTACCTTACCCCGCCCATGGCTACAGCTTGGCTGGGCCTTTTGCCCTGTGGTGCCCGGTGATAAATGAGGGCTTTCACACTCTTGGTTTGTCCTGGCTGCTAAGTCGGTGGGGAGCGGTTGGCACTGCAGAATTCCTGATGTGCATTTGCAGACATACAGCCACCTGAGATGAAGATGAGGAAGGCGGGAGGGATGTTGGATTAGAGGAAAGAAGATATAAAGAAATGGTGGAAGAGGAGAGGGAGAAACAGAGGAATGTATTATATTGCTCTGAATATAAACCCTTTTTTTTCCTGGAAATTTGGTTAGATAAGATCACATATTCATTTGAATGAAGAGACACCAGTGTAACAGCTGCTACAGAAAGTGTAGCATTATGGTTTGTTAATGGCCTTTATGTTGCTCGGCTGTTCAATGTTTGTGTCAGAGTTTGTCATAAAAGTATTTTATTAGCCAACTTTAGGAGTTTCTGATGGCTCACATAACATGTTTTTCTGCCACAGAAGTATTAAATTATTGAAGGGAAAATGAGACAAAATCATCTCCCAATATCTTCTCCACATACAGTAAATCCTCCATCCATCCATTAAGCAGCAAAACATACTCCAGTGTCACAGAATCTAATGATAAGGAACCCAAAAGGGCTAACTGAAAAATGATAACACCCAAAGAAACTGAGCTACACAAAAGGGATACCTGTATGTTCCGCTCCCACTTTTACAAGGGAAAAGGCTTGTTGGTATTTGTATTTTGGGTAAAAAGTCGTGCTTTGAGATAAATGCTAATGTCTGCTGATGTGTAGCAGGTGTAACATTAACCATGTCAACCATGCCAACCATGTCATAAACTAAAGCAATGTTCAAAATGAAAGTTTTACCGGATAATGATTAAATGAGAAATTAAACAAATTAAGCCATCAGCAAAGGTCTTACAGTTCAGCCTCGGAGGAGCATATCTGCCAAAATCATCCAATAATTGTTGATATATTTCAGTCTGGACCAAAGTGATGGATGGACTGACTGACCGTCCAACATTGCCAACCCCAGAGCGTAGCTAAAGGCGGATTTAAAAGGAGTTGTAACCTTCTCGTGCACTATTTTTTAGCTAAACTGCCAATCAATCAGAGTGATTTCTTGTCACCAACGGGCTCGGATTCAATAAGCTGTATCGATAAAAAAGCAGTTGACAAGGACCGACTACTGTGCAGGACGTACCGAAAAAACTAGCCCACTGGTGAGCTCACCATCGGGCCAATTTGGACCAACATTCACTGTTGGTATGGTGTGTCAGCACCTTAAAGGGAATGCAGAAAGAAGGAGGAGGAAGAAGGGAGTCATGGAGTAAAAGACAGAGAGGGAGAGATTGTAATGGCTAAGGAGAGGCTTAGACAGTAACAGTATACTTTAAAAAGCAAAATGAGAAATAACACTTGAAGAGAGTGGGCATGAACACTGGAATGGGTACAGGACAAGGATGAAAAAAAATGAAGGAGGATGATGAGCTGTAGAGAGAGAGAAACAGAGAGAACAGGAACTAGCCAATTGAGTTTTATGTCATCTGGCTGTGTATCTGGTCCATTTGTGGTTCTGTTCAGCATTCCTCAGCCGACCACTACAGGCCACAACACCAAGTTGCAGTAGAGTGTAGATGTGTGTGTGTGTGTGTCTGACAGTCTTTATTTCAACATGGCATGTTTACGCACCTGTGTCTGCTCCATCCCACTGCACTTTCACTGTGCGCAGCGTGAAGTGGATTTATGGATGCTCACCGAGCTTTTGCATGACTTGTTCGCTTCGGCAGCCGTTCTTTTCCAACCATCCATTATAATTCTGCAGCGGATTTCGAGGCACATCCCAAGCAGAAGGTGGTCACAGCGGTCACGCAGGACTGCAGGGATACAGGCGGAGAAAAACCAAAAAGAAAACTGTCCTGTAGAAAAACTCACAGCCAGGAAACACAGGATAATAAACCTTCCATGCTGTGTCTTTTTCTTACTACATGTGTGCAAATGTGTTTGAGTGTGTGTCCTGGCCTGTTATTCTTGCCTTCAGGTCTAATTGACATGATCTTCCACCAACCAGTCAGCCCTGGTGCCAGTGTGGATGCATGAGAGTGTGTGTGTTGGTGCGTCACCAGTGTTGCAGCAGGAGTTGTGGCGTTGCTCGTTAAGCTGTCGCCGCCATGCAACAGCCCGACCATCCTGCCGGTGACCGCTGGCAAAAACAAATGGCATAACGCAAACACTGAGGTTGTAATCAGGGCAGCAGACTGGTATATGGTCTTATAGGAGATACAACATATACCACACTGTAAAGGCTGTGCGTGTGCCCTATCCAAGCACTATGGAAATAGATGGGTATACATCTGGTTGTGATGGGAAACGGTGGCTTTCCACCACTATAGCGGCTTGGCGAGTTGCTTCCTTAAGCTGGAAGGAAAATGGGAGTGTGTGGGAAATGTAGCATTGGAATGGAAACCATGATTCCATAATTCATGGCAATGTAAAGCTGCTGGAAATAATGCTTAATGACTTTAATAATGATGATGAAAATCAGTATTTACCCAATCTAAGAACCCACTGGCTATCTGTCTGGTGACAGATTTAGCCTCTGGGGGTGACGGCTAATATTTCGGGCTTCCCGATATAACCGGGCCAAGACTTCCTCTTCTGAGTGGCGTTTTTTACGGTACGATTAGCAACTTGAGACGCAAGACTGGAGTTGGAGTTGAGAGACAGTGTCTCTTGTGGAAGGAGCTTGTAGTAGAACAATTCCTGGACGTTTTTCTGGGTATATTTGGGGTTAAATGTCTTCCCCAAGGACACTTCAATATGTGGACCATAGGAGCCATGAACCAACCTTCCAAATGGAGGGCAACCCATTCTACCTCTGAGCCAAAGCTACCCTATCTATCCGATAAAGATTGATAGATGGATGGATGTTTCTATTTTTAGTCAATTATTGTGTTTTATTTATGATCTACCTCTGTAAGTGTCCTTATGTTTGTTTTTGGATTGATATGACCTAGATAATTTGACATTATACTTTATTGGTATTAAAGTATTCTATTGAGTGTCATGGCATTGACTGAAACTAAGGCAGAACATCAAGAAAAAGAGGACTGGTATAAGGGCTATAATAAAAAGAAAATATACAGATAATGTATACAGTAAATGCCAATCAAACAAAAAAAGTTAATATCAAAGCTTGATATGCATTCATAGCCTATACTGGATCTTATTAGCACCTCTGTAATTTATTAAGGAAGGTGCAGCTGTGTTTACCTGACTTATTTTCCTACTTTTATTGCGGAGTTCAAGTTCACACTGTTCAAGCTGAAATTTCTTCCTCTCTTCCCTCCTCCATTCATCCAACCATCCCTCCTGCTTTCTTGTCCTGACCCCGACACTTCCTGTTCCTCTCTTCTTCTTCACGTCGTCCTACACATCCGACATTTGACCCTCCGAGTTCTATTTTGAATTGTGGGGCCATCATCACCCACCCATTTTGGGAGAGCCCAATAAAACACTGGCAGAGAAAGTGGATGAAAGAGGGCCTTGTCTTGGGTGAAGATTAATTGAAGTGGACAATGGGACAGGACCTCCCCTTCCTCAGCCTCCATTCATGAACAGAGTCACAGGTCGCCTTCAGATGTGTCACTCCACAGAGTTAAATGGCTGCTATATGGGCAGTAGCAGAGGCTTGTGTGTGGGTAGGAATTACAATTCTCATAAATCAATAGTTTGGAGGAGTCAGGCTGACTGATCATTCATTCACATGTAAATTGCCTTTCTTATTTAGACTGTAAATCTCTGTCTTTCTCATGCCCATAGTGCCATGATTTTATTTTCTGTATCAACACCACTTTGTATGTAAATATTCTTTAGAATAAAATGTTGCTGTGTCTCAAATTTCCAATACCTTTGGTATTTAGAATTCGTGTTTTTTTTTTAATATTTTAGATTTTTTTTCTTTGCACTTTTTATTTCATGTTTAAACCACTTCCTGTCCAGGTTTCAGAGAATTCAGCCATTTTCGTGTCCAGTTCTTCTGTCTTTCCAAGACATCTTTATTTTTCTGTGCTTTGCTTTTCACTTAATTTGAGACTTTTATAAAGTTCAGTGAAAATAAGAGTATTTTATCCTCATGTACCTTTTAATTTAAAATTATAAAAAGGGTGTGTGTGTGTGTGGGGGGGGGGGGGGTGGCCGGTGGAACAAAGGTCAGAGTAGTCACCTCATGTAAAGAGACTGAAGGTCCTCAAGGCAGCGGCGGCAGGTTCGACTCTGACCTGCAGCCCTTTGCTTCATGTCTCTCCCTCTCTCTGTACTGTGTACTGAACTTTTTAAATTAGTGGGGTCCCAGTTTTTTCTCTGGCTATTTGAGGTGTTTAAAGATGCAGGTTTTGAATTATTCAAAAAAATATGCTTTGAAAAAGAAATACATTTTATTCTGTTGTTAGGCCTCTAGGATAAACTCACTATGTATTGGTAAGAATCAACTCATTGAAACCATTCTTTTTTTGTTTGTTGTGGATAGTACCTGTCTCATACTTTTTGATACCACCTCTGTTGAGGTTCCAAGCGAGCGGATACTTAAAGGTGTAATTAAAACATTTCAGACCAATGGTTGGTCTAGCACTAGCATGACATGGGACATCATTCCAAACCCGCTATTTTTAAATAACCAAGCTACCATCAATATCGACTGTAAATACTTTATTCACTCAACCAAGATTTTGAAAAATGGCAGCCCAAAAAACCACACTGTTGTAATTTGACCAAGTATAGATGTTCTGTTTGATGGATTCAATTCTGATAGTGGGGGGTTGTGACGCTCAATGACTCACTGAATGACAGAAGTCTCTTTCCCCATGTAAGTCAACGGGAAAAAGTATTTTTGGTCCCCATGGCAGCACATGACTGACCTGGTAGTTGCAATTGTAGCGTTTAGCCACTACGTTAAATTGAAAACATGGGTTTGTGTCTCAGTTTTGTGCCTCTGCTAACTTTGTGCTTCCAATGTGAGGCCAAAGGGGAAAAAAAGGATCTCTACAGTTTGTTTCTTTTTTGTTTTACATCTTTATCTCATGTTACAGCATCTTCAATCTACTTCAATTTCTACATCAATCTACCTGCTCCAAGACACATTGTCATGCAGAAAATCATATAGAATAAGTATGGGGTTTGATTCCCAACTCGTGACTACTTGCGGGAAAAATATCCACCTCTGCTGTTCTCCCATTTGCAGCTAATTAGACAGCATGTGACTGATTTGGGCCTGTTGTAAACACTATCGCATCTGACTCCCATTACAAAGCAGAAATGAAATAAGCAAAGACCTGAGTGGGAACCAGCAGTAGCAGAAGCACCGGTCACACGGGCCCATGACGCTTTGTTACAATGCTACGCCGATATGCCGCGCTACATCATGAAGTACTTTACAGCCACTAATTGACACACACAGGCTCTTTGGTTTGTGCCTCAAAAAATATACAAATTAGAAAAACATTTCCACTTGTGCTGAGGCAAGACTCGCCTGATGGGAACAGCCTCACAAATCACTTATAGGGCTGTGAGCAGCACTCCACATCGAGCTGTGCCTGCTGGGTGCCTGGAGATCTCAAACTCACACACATGCACGCACATACCTCCAAACACATTTCTCAACCCTCATATCGAGATAAACAAGCAATTGGTGAACAAACACTGTCATGCACTGTAGTCAAATAATGAACACTGCCATTCCTAAGACAACTCGACCGAAAACAAATACACTGGAAACAAAGCAGACATACACCCCACACACTCTTTTTCACAGCTCCAGTTGCCCCAGTCCTCGACACATCATTTATCCTCTCTTTTCAAGCTGACCACTGAGCAGCTGTTATGAGTAACGCTACATAACACTGAGCTCCTGGCTACGAAAAAAATAAAAAACCACAGCGCTGATTTGCTAAATGAACAAATGACTAATTAAAAACACAGTAAATGTGTGTAATTAATGAGTCCATTAAGTCTAGGTAATCTCGGGGATCCAGTATTAACAAACTGTGAGAAGCCTGGGATGGAGGTGATTAACAGTGCGGCCACATTGGCTCTAATTAACTACACAACCACAGTCAGAACTAGATTCAGTGAGCATATGTCAGTGTTTTGAGGTGTTTTTTAGGGGGGGGTGTGTCTTTTAAGCCCATGGATTTGTGTGACACACTAAAGTCAAATCAATGAACTAAGTGTTATGTAACAAACAACTCTGGTGTCTCTCAACTACCAGGCCATTCTTTTGTAACACTCAACAGCTGAAAAAAAAGGGCAAAACTCAGTTTTTCCACATAATTCATACAAAGCAAACATGCTAGACCTTCAGAACAAGCCTTCATTAATGGCTACATTGGTAAGACAGTTAACTAAATAATTCAGTCAATATATTATATCGCTAGCGATGAATGACTGCTTTTAAGAAAAGGAAATTAATGAATGCAACCAAAAATCTAACTTAAACTGGACTGCAGTGTGAAAATCTATTATAGGATGCGTTTGTGCTGGTAAACAGCCCCAAAGACACAGCAGCGTGTGCTCTTGCATTCATTCCCCGTGGAGGTGGTTTTATCTTATCACAACCATCTGCCAGGTCTGCTTCTGTTTTGTTCGTAGAAATTGGAAAGAAGATAGTGTGGGCCAAAAACCCTTCATAGTGTAAAGAAGCCTGCCTCCTGCTGCCTGGAGAGCTGCTTTCATCTCTGCAGCTCATTATACAGTACTTCCCTGGCTCAGGATCCAGGTATGATGCAGAGACAGTGGGTAGGAGACTTAATACATTCCTTTTGTTTACCTTACGTCAGTGTGTGTGTGTGTGTGTGTGTGTGTATATGTGTGTGAGAATTTTATTTTCTTTTTCAGTGTGCATGTGCGCATTTAGAAATTGTAGAAATTCCACTTATTACTTCATGTTAGCCGAACACTTTTTCTCAAAGTTTTACTGTTTTGAGTGATTAGACAGGAAAATAAATAGTAAGTGCTTGGTTATTTTCAGTTACTCATATAAATCTGGGAATTCATTGAATCCTGAAAACCAAAGACCATGATAAGTCTACATCAAATCAACATCCACATCAACCACTAAGTCAGCCAAAAGCAGGGCTGAATTCTGCTGTAAATGACACACTTTTTCCATAACAGAAGATACAGGGATCGTCTTGAAAAATTTCCATAAAGTTTAATGACAAGTCTATATACAAGTCTTTTAAATGTGTCCCTTCTACGCTTACAGTTCAGCTATTGACGATTTTATAACAGATAGCGGTCTGTTTAATGTGAAAACTGCACCAATTTGAACATGTGATAGTGCGGAATCCAACATGTCATACATTTCTAGAATATACAAAGAGTGTAGCTGCTGCCTCTGCTGATCACTTCAAACTAATTTAGGAGAACTGGAGATTATTGGAGAGCTGCAGCCAAATCTTTACACTTAATAAATATTACCACAAAGGCGAAGGGTGAAAATCAGATTTTTACATCTTTTTCACATTCAAATACTTAGCACAATCCAAAGCTCATTTGCAATTTTCATTCTCCAGTTTTCTGGTTAGAAGTTCCTTTTTCTAGCAGCCAGGCCTGTGTTTGTCCCAAGAGAATTGTGGAATACACGTCTTCTTGTAGCAAAAAAATCCAAATTTACGACATTAATCCCGGGTGAAAATCAGGTGAAAACTAATCTGCATCTTATAAAGAATCTCTGTGTTAATAATCAAGCCTTTTAAAAACAAAACAATTACATAACATTTGTACGACACTGTCCGCAGAAATACAGGACAAATTCATGCAAGGGAACTTTCACAGGCCTCCATGTGCTTGACACATCTATCTATATGTTCATAAACACTGAATGTATGCACATGCATGCCATGTACCCATTTATCCCAGGGGAGAGACACGGAGTGTCAGTCTACGAGGCTGTCAGTGCCTGCTCACTGACAGCCTATAAGTTCCCCTCGTTCCCTTTTGGAATAACAACCACCCCTTATTGAATAACCTTTGTTTCACCTAACCCCCTCAGCGCACCCCTCGTCTCCCTCCACAAACCAAATGTAGGCTCAATATGAGTCCAGTTAGCCCCGTTATTGATAAATCCACGTTCCTTACCCCAGCCGCTACAAATTACCATATTATAGGGCTTACAGGTATTAGTTATGGGAGGCCCTGACCCAAATCAAACAAGGGATACCTGAATAGCTTTTGTCTGTCTGGACTGGCACTGATGGAGACATTGGCTGGAGTCAGGGAAATAGATATGGGGAGAACCAAACATTAAGAGAAGTGGAGTTGGCGTCATGTGTAGTCGCAACTGATCAATCTCAGAAGAATGCAAGAGGACTAACAGACCAGACTGCTTGATGTTCACAATTCACCAGCCATATTTATAGTGCTCTTACGAGATAGTGTTACCCGAGCTATATACAGACACAATCTCAATATGATTGCAGTAACAGATCTACTGCTACAAACATTACTTCAAAAGGCAGATGATACAGGAACAAAGCTCAACTTCTTTGGCTTGTCAAAGTTTTTCATAGCTAGCTTGATGGATGGATATCTAGCCCTAGATAGATAGATAGATAGATAGATTGATATATGGATTAAACATACTTTTGTGTAACAACTGTTTTTTTAAATCAAGAAGAGCGCGGTGCTTAGTTTGACTCGGCGCGTAAACCCAGCGCAGCAGGGAGTCGGGTATGCAGTCAGTGGCTTTTCAGGTCTACGGCTCTATAGCAGCTATGTGTATTTTATCATTTTGAAAGTATCTCTCACGTCATGGAAACCCCTGAGGTTTTGTGTTTTTTGTTTTTGTGATCATACTGTGGGTGATGTGTCAGTGTTTTTGCACTCTACTGTTGCTATTTAGAAGCTGGCAAGCCTGAGTGTTTGTCAAATCTTCCAGTTGAGGAATAAAATGGTGGCGCTGTTTTCTGCATGAGTGTGGGATGGACTCCCCTGACTGAAATGGACAACTAGTTTTACTGTGTTGTTTGGTAAAAAGCAAAAAGTTGTTAGCTCATTCCTCTACAATTGTATATGCAGCTAGAGAGTAGAGCTAGAGTATTCATGGCTGCACAGCATCTCTACCTTGAATTCACGCTTGTATAACTCAATCCACCACTTGGTCTGGCTGCAGTTACATCACCCGAGGCTGAGGACTGAGGTTGGAGTGATGAGTTTGCCAAAATAAGGAATCAGTAGAACCATCATTTCTCCACTATCAACACCTTCATCTCCCACAGAGCGATGGCAGGCAGAGGGGAAGTGAATGGTAAATACTTTTAGAAGATGAGAGACAGATGGTTGGACTGCTGTAGATAAACCCAAAGTCATCTGTTCACAAAAGCACTGTGTAACTGTTCAAATTACAATTTCTTCTCAACTTTTTAAGATGGAGCGTCTTTTACACTTCAACACTGCATGCATTAGTATAACTGTGCTTTACAATCTACCATTAAAGCTGATTCAAGAGAATTTTTGCAATTAAATTGCAACTTAAGGACTTTGTAAAAAGTCAAGCAAACAAAGCTCTTAATGTAAAAGTTGGACAGTTTGAGAAATAAACATATTAGCTATCTTGCCAAGAGTTTGATGGGATCTGTACCATTCTTAAACCTATTTGCTAGGTAGGGAGCTAGGATATGAGGCAATTAGGTTAGTTTAGCTTACCATAAAGACAGGAAACTGTGGTAGCAATAGTGCTTTGTGTAAAGTTCAAAAATCTACTCACCAGCAAGTCTACACCTTTCTTATTGTTGAATTTAAATTTCACTTTGTATACGGAATAAATCAACAAAACGCAGGTTGTATCTTGAGGTAGACGGGATGTAGGTACACAGATTTATTTATTTTTTACTTTGGAAGAGCCAGACATACTTATATGTTCATGGCTAGATGTTAATCCAGGATATGTAAAAATTTTGCAAGACGATTTTTATTAGATGATTAGGCATTGAACGCGAATGGTTATGGTTAGCATAGGTGGTCAGGAAGCAAGCAGAAGTTTTTACGAGTTCGCAAATCTACGATTACCATCTCGACACTACCCTTTTTCCCCCTGCTTCAACTTGTAATGCTAGGCTAATTGCTTGAGGTCATCCCTATGTTCCCAGGGTCCTTTGTCTCTTGATATAAACTATCATTGTAGGGCTCTCAAGAGTCACGCACTCCCGCCACACATTGTATTTCTCATGCAGAAAAACATTTTATAATAAGCTGCAGCGCAGCAGTGCTGCTCTCACTATGGAACTGGCAGGAATCAAGCGTGTCTCCTCTGGAGCTCAGTCGAGCTGCCACTGACCAGCCTATCAAAAAAAGACAGGGGCTACACAATGGCTAATCAGAAAATAGCACTATTGTAACTGGGTAAGATGTATTGCAACAACCAATCTAAAAAGCATTGTTTTATTCACGTGTTTCTTTTTTTTTGTTTGGTAACTTTATTCACACGAATAGACTTACACAAGTGATTACTGTTGAATCTTCAAACAATTTAACAATAGTAACCATAACAATATCGCTTGAGGTAGTACATATATCATAAATAAAACAAAACATTGAAGTACATAAATCATTACAGATCAAATTCATTACAAATGGCTTTGGTATTCACAGCTTTGTAGTTGGTGCAGTGCTTTATTGTGTCCAGGTAGGAATTAAAGTAAGAAAAGAAAAAAATGAAATTAAGTTTCCGGTTTGCGAATTTGGTGGTGTATATATAATGTACCTAATAATAAGAAAAGATTAAAACCATACAACTTTTTAACAGGAAATATATATTTAAAAAAAATACCATATAATAAATAAAATCAAGTTTGAGTTTGAGTCATATACCTGACTTTCTGTTTAAAAAGAGGTTAATATCATGCCACAGTGTTTGACTAAAAGATAATTCCCTAAATAAATGTTGTGATGTGACAAAAGGAGCAGAGGGGATCAAAATTTAACAGACATCTTACAACAACAGAATTAACAGGATAACATTTGTGCAATAATTTCAGTCAATATTTGAGAAAAAGATTCCTGGGTAATAACCATGTTTTTTCACATTCTATATCAAAATACCAATTACTCCGAAAAATATAGAAGCTGGTTTACTAATTGTGCATCTTTGTATTAATTGCCTTATACATCTATTTTTAGTTTTATACTCAAAAAATGATCTAAGTTTCCCATATAAAGCTCTGGTAGAGAGGTTTACTGGATAGTATCTCTGATTGCAAATACAAGTTGTATTTTAATACCTGAAGGAAGTGCATCAAAGACAGGAAGGAAGCACAGGAATGTTATTCTCTGATAAAAATGCACTATATGTAAACAAATTACCCTAATTGTTAAGCGGCCGACAGACAAGAAGTATTCTATTATCAACACAATTCTTGAAAAACAATGACTTGCATTTAAAACATCTTGGTCATTCCAAATTTAACATTTGTAAGGGGAAAATTATGTTTATACACTAGGGACCAGCTTAAAAGTAACTTTATGGGAATCAGAAACTTTTATGGGAAGCTTTTATATCTTATTATTACATCTTAATAAAAAAATGAAATCCTCCTAAAGCTTCAATTATATATGTTGAAATAAAATTCCACAATGAGGTTGGATTAGTTAAATATCTTTTTAACCACCCTATTTTAAAAGTGGAATGAAGAGTATTGAAATTAAAACATTGAATCCACCATTGCTTAGTTTGTTTATCATAAAATTTAAATAAATATAAAAGACAGATCATTTGCTGTACTAAATGATCAAGCAGCTGATTTAAGAAAGCAAAGATGGTTCACTGTAATGGGAGGAATTATATATTAAATTATCTAAATGCTCTTGTCATCTCATATCTCTTGTCTGGGCATCAGTAGACTACACAGGGCTGCTTGACAACACATACGTTGTTAGCAAGAAAAAGCATTTAAGAAATGTCCATTTGTGTCAACTTTCAATATTTGTCCTATAAAATCAGGCTGTTAGGACAGAGAAGAGCAGAGCTGCTGACGGACAGCTGGAGCAATGGGAAACTTGAATTGACTGGAATTAGACCATAACATTATAGATAGGCTTGATGATGCGACAAAGGAGAGGAGGAAGCAAAGATTGGGATTTGCCTACATTGGAACTGTGAAAGTTGCAAGCAGCACCACCAGCTCTCCACTCACTCCATTATCCCAAAACGATCTTGACAGTGTTGATATTTTACAGCTTGTTTTAACCCAGAATGTGTGTGTCTCCTCTGCTCCAGAGACACATGCCTACCGTCCACACAGCATGTCGGAGGTCAGAGGGCAACAGGTAGGAATGCATCACCACGGGAGCGAACATAATGAAGTCATCACACTATATCCTCAGAGCTGGTGAGTTATGAGGTCTGTGAAGTTCAATGGCTGTAAAATAGTGGGGTCATAACTGCAGTCATCTTGCCTATTTGGATGGCATTCACTGTCAAATTTAATAATGTCCTGCTGTGTGTTTTTGACAATTTTGTTACTTATCAGTTTCAGGTTTTTTTTTGTTTTGTTTTTTACATTTCATTCTACCCTGGTAACACTATCATTAGAACAACCAAATATTACATCAAAATTAATGAATTCCAATGAAATTACTTGTGCATACAAAGTAAATCCTTGCAAAATGTCCACATCAACATTTAGATTGGTCAATTGGTGAACAGTGCAGACTTTGAAATTAATCCAAAATGGAGGAAGCTATCATGGCTTATTAGCTGTGTCACTGTGAGTGAGGATGATTTGCAGACAGTTATGAAACAGGAGTCAAACACATCTTTTGAATAACTACTTACTAGTGTCTTGACACATACTGTGAGCTAATGGTCAGCCAAACCAGACTATACACTTACATATTTTTTTTGTTAGAAGCAGAGGTGCATTAATTCACTCTCTGTGATCACATCTCTAGCTCTCACAATCATGTGAGGGAGCCTGTAGCGTTTCAGATGGAGTTAACATAACGTTGATGTAAATATGCAAACCAATCAGACAATGTAAAGGCGATTGAATGATATCCCCACTGTTGTGGTCTTGACATAAAATCCAGAGTCCTCTGTGTCTTCTGGGACTGCGAAAATGAAATTTTGTTTTTTTTCTTACATATTTGTCTTTGTTGATGTTGCAAATAGAGCAGCAGATACGCATAAATGCGTAACATTTCAGACTTGATCTGACAAAGTATTTTTGTATCGGAAATATATGGTTGATTCTGCAGCAAGACCGAATATTGCAACACTGACGGGGGATACTTAACCAGCTCTGCCAGCTAGGAGTGCTCACTGACCAGGTCAAGACTGTAAACAAAGATGGGGGAAGAGAAAAGGGCTGAGCTAAAACTATCCTCACCCGGCATTTAACTTGCCAATGTAGGGCTGAGCCAAATGGATTATGAACTCTAATTTCATGATGTTCAAAGAAACATAGTAACAACAGTGGCATTCACGATAACGCCATTGAGCTACGTCTTCCAATGTCATTCTCAAGAGAGTCCCGATAAAACTTGGTGGCCACAGAGTAGCTATCTGCAGCCACGGGCCATGTTTAATGTAGAATCCTGAACATTGTAAATAAATTGTTGTCCGTTAGCAACCCCAGCTGATAAGCTTGTTAACTAACAGTAACCAAGCAGTTACCAAGCTTGTTTTCCCCTTTTTGATGGAAGTTTTTATTGAACGAAATGATGCCAAATACACACAAAATACCATGGGGAGTTATCAGCATAGTAGACTATGGAGAAAATGGAGAAAAAAAAGAGGGTTATTATAACTACAGCTTGCATGTCCTGGCTGGCTAGTGGTTCACTCACCAGCTACAGTAGTTAACTGACTAACTTAATGTTGTCACTTTGTCATTAAGCTTTTCGAAACCAAATATTTTTTTAAATGCCACTTTCTGGTGTGATTGGGCCATTGTGGCCAAAACTCATATAGTAACAATACATGGTGACTCGCATTGCCAAATTGTGTATAATGATGGTCAGGAGGTCAGCGTCAGCCTCTCCACTGCTGCCCAAATACCCATTGACAGTTTATGGAGCAACCGTTTACTTTGTAGTGACGTCATCCTGACTCAGGCCTCTGATGACTCAGCATTCAATGTGACGGTCCCATTAATTTAGGCCACTTAAGGTGATTTTCCAGTTAGGCTTGTTTTCTAATGAGGCAGGGCAGGGCAATTAAGTGATTAGGGTTATGGCAGCATCATGCTTTTTTAGGCATACAGGAGTGGACAGAATCTAGCCCACTGTCTAAACTGCGAAGGAGTCATTAGATAAATAGATGACAACAAACGGAACAGAGTCAAGGGCTCCACACTTGCGACGGTTAATGTTTTACTTTTACATACCCTGTCTTACTAAACATGTGTCATCATTTTAATGATACTTTAAGCTAATAAGGTGGCATAAAAACCTGTCAAATGTGAACTGTTGCCTCACTGAAACTGTTGAAAGGAAGTGAAGACAAACCAAGGCATTTCAGCGGACTCCAAAAAGGGGAGGAAAAACAAAAAAAAGGCCGGTGAAAGAATAGAAAAGCAGCAGCAGGTTCCCTTTCAGTGTCGTAGCAACCGATATTTGTTACTGTTCCTGTGCAAACCTCATTTCTGTGGTCAGTACGACCAATCACCCTGCAGCCCACTTTTACTTTTCAGCACCTTACACGCATGTCTAGACCTAAAAGGTGTTAGCAGTGGACTCAGTGACTGTGTATGTGTGTGTGTGCCTCTTGCAAATGATTCATCTTGCCATTATTGTACCACATGGAAACATGGTGCTGAAAGGGATTGGCTGGGTCTCGGCTGACAAGTCGACCCCGGAGTGGTGCACTGAGGCCGACCCTGCAGCAATGTGTAAGAATCCCTGGGGAACATCTATGTGATTCAAGTCCACATCAACACATCACATTTTATATTTTGAAGCCTTCAACGACATACAAGGCACTTTAATTCACCATCAACGAGTACAATCGCAAAATATTCACTATATTATGATTATGATTATGCAAGCAAACAGGACATAAACAGCTAGGTAGAGACAGTTGCAAACTGGGTAACTGGATGATCCATCAAATCACAAAACCATGACAAATGTATTGCCAGTCGCATGAAACAATGCAGGCAGGAGGTTTCTTTTCAGTGGATTTCATTGCAGCTTTTTAAAATTAATTTAAGCAATTTAATTTAATGTCAAAGTTTGTACTGGGTGAATATTACCAGACACCTCCCAATTAGTTGTACAAAACTCATCTATCACCTGAATGTTTTGTAGAAAAATCTAGTAATTTCTAACAGGCGAAGGACTGGTAGGCTAAATGGTCAGTAGAGACCGCAAGTGGTCAATAGCACATTCAATTCCAGCAGTGAGCTAGGCTAAAAACAAGCCTTACCTTGGCTGTTGCAGGCCAAATTTTGGCTCAAAAATTGACATCCATAGAAAAGTTGAATCTCTTTGTAGCACCCCAACCCTCTTTATAATGGGTAAGCCGATATAAACAATGTTAGACTGATAGGAGTGATGGGGTGTTAGGGTTTGGTCTCCTCAGGTAGCTTCCACCAAGTTTAATTTATAGTAACCTACTACCATAAGAGAGAAACTGTCAAAATTAGTAAATATGATCATTCAGATTATGCTGCATTTTAAATTACTGACCCCAGACAGCGCTTTAGAAATAAATGGAATGACTATTTTAATAACTGCTTTTTCCAAACGTAAAATACAGGGTTCTTACACCTTTTCCGAGGTTAAATTCAAGCTCTTTTCAAGGTCCATTTTCAAGCTTTGCCTTACAGCTGTGTAAAATTTCATATTTCTACGAATACAGAAATCCTGAAAATGCTTATTTCACTTATATCCAGGGGTGAAAGTAAGCCGGTACTGGCCGGTACAGCGTATCACTAAAAGATTTGGAGTGGGTACCCCATACCAGAAAGAAATATATGCTGTCTCTGAAAAAAATTGCACTTTTAACTTGACAACACACCTGCTAACGTCAAATGACCAGAAGCAGCACGTTTTCGCCAGTATGCATTGCATATAACTCATTCTGAACTGTCTCTGAATTGTGTCTGAACCTTCGGTGCAGCGTTTCACTCGTCAGCCAAGGAGCAAGATAGCATGCATACTGCTCATCCATCCTGCTCCAACATGTGCAGATGGTTTCCAAAGTGTTTTACTACACAGACATTTGTTGCTTAGTCTCCCAAATAAAGACAACATATACAGAAAAATATGTTTTTTTTATGTTTCAATCTTCTGTTTTTATTTGTGCAGGGTTTCACTGGACAGACGAGTGAGCATACTGATTAACCAAATCTTGTGCCAATGTGTGCAGCCGGTAATCAAAGTGTTTTAGCAGACAGATGTTTGTTACAAAGTCTGAGACTTTCACACGAGCAGTGTGATAAGAAGTCTTGGTGAAGGCTAAGCGGCAAGAAATAAAAAATACTTTTACCCCTGCTTACACTTGAAAAAGATGGTATTATGCTATATATTAATCGCGCCTGTACACTTACTTTATAAGGGTGTACAGTATAACCAGTATAGACTGTAGGAATTTGGCTACAGTATGGATATTAACTCTACCATGTATCATGTACCATGATGTAACAACGCAATGCGTGCAGGCAAAACAAAAAACGGATCCGGTTGGTTATTTGCAAACTTCAGACTTTTGCAAACAGACTCAAATAATAGAGACACATGCCCGTTGGTATATCAAACTACTGAAACTATTTCCCTCTATTTACTCGACTTGCTCCTTTTTTATCTGTTTGTTTTATCACCACGTCTCTCCTCTTCTTCTCCGTGGGTCTCACTTAAGCCCCGTCCTCTCACATTCTCTCCCGTACCTACGACCAATGACCACAGATGAACAGGTGACTGAACCAAAAAGCTAAAAACTGAAACTAAAGGCACAATAGGTGTTTTTTTTTTTTTTTTTTACTGTCGTTTACCCCACTGTTTGCTTCAACATAATTTAGAAAAGTTTTTTTAACCACTTGTTCAAAACTTTTCCCATCCTCTTGTTGATGGCTAAATTATCTTAATCTCTTACCAGTGTTTTTTTCCTCATTAAAATAAATGACTTTCAGATCAATTATCTTACTTAATTATCAAAATTCCCCTTCATTAGGAACTTACCTATTGTAATCCCTTATTTCTGCGGGGCAACATCATTTTAAACCGGAGCATCCACAGATTATTTCCATTCCCCGATATTTTATGATGCACTTAAATTGCACACGATATGAACGGAATAAATCCCTTTTTTCATTAGCTTTGCTGCCATTTTGACTTTAGAGCTGGATGAGGGTGTACAAACATGGAGAGATGGGGGAAAAAAGTGTTTTTTCAGGCACTTTCGGATTGATTACAAGACAGTGGCAGTGTTGCAGGCGGGCGCATTCACTAATCCAGGTTCGGAAGAATTTTGGCATTAACAGACCCGGGAAGGACTATTGTGTGAGATTTTAACTCTTTATTGTTTTGGAGGGTAAAGGGAGACACAGGAGTGCATTGCTGGGTCAAACAAATGCATGACTTTCACCCAGACCAAAAAAGGAGAGGGAGACACCCCTGGTTGAGATCTGTACTCTACGTTGTTGAACTTGTAGAGTTAGAAATGAGACTTTTTCATATAGTTCCTGCAGGACGATGAAGGCAACACAGGGACAGAAAATGTACAGGGTAAAGTGGCACTTCAACAAAGTCACAGACTGACTGGCCTACAGCTGAAAGATCACATATCATGTATCCTGTCGTATACAACCTCAATCAATTGATTGAAAGAAACCCTTGAAGATAAATGCCTAAATCTCAATATGTGATTAATATACTGCAGTGTTTCAGAAGTTGCATAAGTATTTTCCAGGGCAAAGGAGTGTAGTTTGAGTTGGCTCCATGGATGGTGATGCAGTCAAACACCATAATACAGTCCTGCCCCTGATAGCCCTGACGGAGTCGTTTTGTCTCTCTGTTACCGTCACAGAAAATCCAGGTAAGGGATTTACTAAAAAAAACAGTGTCTGAAAATGAGACTGAGGGGGAAAAAAGAGAGTGAAAGAAACATTACGAGACCTCTCCCTATGTTTACCTTTGCAATTTTGTCCAATTTGTCTAAATTGCTTAGCTGACCTCTTAAAAAAAAAAGCATATGCTTAATGTCAAAAAGCAGCAAAATATGACTGATCACCTTCATTTTGTCCATTTGGCTCCTTGGCGCAAGACTCTAAATTGTGTATTCTTTCCATGGCGCCAAACCGCCCGCCCTGCATTTAATTAATTTCCTCTTATTTATATGGCTAAAACTTTACAGCAGTTTTTCTTTAGGTAACGTAGACTTTCCTGTATTTGGAAGAGACAAGCGGTTGGAGCTTTGGTTAATAATAATTTACAGTCACTTAAATTATCTCATCTTGTCCATCTCAGTTTTGGTCACTGCTGAATTGAAGTGAGTTCTTTTTTTGGCTTGAAAAAAATGGAGACAAAATTAATTTGTCAGGATCAGCTTCTTAGAAGATGAAATTGCTGCCATCAGGACCAATCGTAGAGTAATGTTGGTGAACGTTCCTCGTGGCAGGGTAATGAGCAAAATGGCTTTTATACCGCATTTGGGAGGGCAAAGATCTAGCCCAATTTCCTTGTTGATTTGGCTTCCCATGGATCATTGCTTTGTAGGCCTACTGGAGAAAAATGAAGGCAGGATAGAGAAAAAAATCGCACCACTATCAAGAATCCAAGGGCGTTTCTAAAAGCTAGCATTCATGTTTGAAACGCTGCATCAAGTGCACAGATACAATCTTAATGTAATCCACTAATTTGGAAAAGCAATTAGAACACAAATAACCTGGCCTGACTGAGACTCCTGAACATGTACTCTTTTTAACGCAGCATGTCAGCTTCAGGTTTTAATGCATACAGAATAAACCACATTCCTGTCTCCTTTTCCCTTCATTCTAGCCAAAAGGTAGAACATGTTTTCTTTTTCTCCTTCATATTTAATACAGCTCTGCGCTTGTTTACCTGAAGGCCCCGGCCTTTCCCGTAAGTGAGCCGTCAATCCATCATCTCCACGGTGGGTAACCAGACCAGGCCTGTTTCCACTGGGGTGGAAGCCCCTCTGTGGAGGGACCTGGGTGGGCATAGAGTGCAGAGGCTGGGGGGCTGAGAGTAGATGTGTATGGCTGGGGGAAGGAGAGCTGGGGAGTTCTAGGTTGATGAGGGAAGAAAGCCCTATAAGAGACTGAATGATGCTGTGGGCTAAGATGAGCCACATCAAAGGAGAAGTAGTTCACTGATTCTTGTCAGCAGAAATGCTTTTTGATTGTGTTATGAGTATGACACGTTCTTTAAGTGTCTGCCGCTGTGGTTGTTCCCCAACATCAAGTTTGCATGTGTGTGTGTGTGTGCTAGTGAAAGGGCTCATGATGCAACGAAAGGGATTTTGAGTTAGCTGGTGATTGGGCAATTCTTTTCACAGAATCCGTTCCTTTGAGTTGATACATGTAACTGCATGAACCTATTGAACCTTTTGAGCTCTGATACTTTTCAAATAATATGGTGTCAGCTTCTCCATGACACACACTATAGTACTGTACATGCACATACGTGCTGCCTGCCACAGAAAACGTTCCAGGCATCATGCATACATTTTTCACAGGTAGGTAGCTGAGCAGGCGTCATATTTTGAGATAGCAGTTTGTCTGATATTGTTAAGTTTAACCTGCTGACGCCTGGCTTAAGTCTGTGTACTAAAATGTTAGAACTGCTATTGCTATTTAAGAATGTGTTCGGGAATACAACTCTTTTAACTTGTAGTAAGATACATCTTAAGAACTTGTCTTAAGTTACGGATGTGCTAAGTATCTTTCTGTTAAGCAACAAATCAAAGGAATGAATTGAAAATGGTGGTGAAACCGCTGTGGAAAAATATTCAAAAAACGAAAGTGTTAAAAGGATATTAAGACAACATTTTTGCTTTTGTGTAACTGGCAAAATGCTTTCCAAAGTTTCTGTGTGATTGATGTCAGGCGTTAGTCACACCTACTACCAGCCTGACAAAGATGAAGAACACATTCCATAATAATCAGGACAATCAATTCTAGGAAGTGTTGAAAAACAATGATAATAACTGTAATGTAAAGGCACCCTGTGGGGTTTTCCTGTAAACAACCAAAAGTGAGAGTGACCTACAGTTTAAATATTTAGATCCAGTCAGACAAGGATATAATCGTCACGTCTGAATCTGTTTTACCATGATATCTGTGTGTGTGTCTGTCTGTGTGTCAGGAAGCAGAAACAAGCTCAGCACCACACGCAAGGGAACATTTGATCGGCACTGCCCCAGTTGTGCCTCAAGCCCTGAATTATTCCAGTGACCCAACCTGAAATAGCACCACTGTGGCAGTTCATTTATTATAGTCAAGCCTCCTGTTTCTGTCTGTGTTTGAGTGTGACACACACACAGGGGAGGAGGTGTTTCCCACCCCCTTTAAATACAAGCGTCAGGATTCCCTGTTCTATTTTGGGCTGGGCTTTGACCTGCTCTCTGCGCCTGGACTCTGCTTCGGCTTTTTGTTTTGTCTCACAAGCAACAGATTCCTACTAAATGACAGAGTTGCCTCGTCCATAAGTTATCTTTCAGTGGCACCCATCATCAGGGCTGCCTGATGTGGGACCTGAAACGTCTGCTGACACGAACCATAGCACATTTTGATGGGATTTTAGGGAAAAGGAGCATAGAGTAGCAAGTTTCATACATTTATTTAGTAAGCTATGTTTCGGATGTCATCTACTAAATCAGTTAGTTTATACACATGAGATAAAGTGTGTTTATAGGTGAGCTTAAGAGGTGGAGCTAGACAGATTTTGGACAGAGCCAGCCAAGTTGTCTCCCCCTGTATTCAGTCTTGATGCTAAGCTAAGCTAGCTGCTGTCTATAGCTACATATTGGATAGACGTTAAAGTGGCATCAGCGTTCTCATCAAATGAAAATGAGTTAGCATATTTTGACAAATGTCAACTTCCTTCGATAATGAGAATGTATTGGATATGTCTGGATTTCTGTAGACTCCTCCCATATTACTGGTTCAGTTAATGATTGTTAAAGACATACTTTACCGATTTTAATCCGGGTCTGTATCATGGTACTGTGGTCATTGTGTTCAGATGAAGTGTTTGTCTCAGTGGTGGAAGTTTCAGAGCAACGGAGCACTGGCGTAACGGAGCAACGGTGGATTTTGGCAGATCTCCGATGCTCCGTTCTGCGGTAAAGTATCATATGAAACTGTTGATCAGAATACATTGTGTCATCCTATCGCCCAGCCCATTGTTAACTATAAAATAAAGAAAAATACCCATTACAGTTCCCCAAAGCCCAAGGTGTAATCTTCACAGCTTGTGTTGTCAAGCCAACAGTTTAAAACCCAAAATAATTCAATTTAGAATAATGTAAAACAGAGAGAAGCGGCAAATCTTCACATCTGAGAGGCTAGAAACAGTGAAAGTGCACTTTGGTTTGATAAATTAACTAAACAATTTACCCTTTCTGTTTATCAACTATTAGCCTCATAGTTTCTGCACTAATGGTTTAAATAAATTACATTATCAATATGTTAATATGTGTGTATTCCATGATTAGACAAAGAATATTACACAACCCCCCCCCCCCCCCCCCCCCTCTCTCTCTCTGGGAGTCCCTGCAGGCTTGTGGCGTAAGCGTTCCAGTGATTTGTTTAATGAAGTGCCAAAGTGCAGTTGGTCATGCTTCCTCTCAGCACAGATACACAGTGACACACAGGATATGCTTGGGTTCATCTGAGGAAGGCCTGGCCTGTGCGGAGCCACCGTGGGAATAACAACCCGATTCCCAGCAAAAATATTTACAACACAACTGCACCGAGTGTAATTATCCATATTGATGAAGGGTTGGCGGCACGATGCATCATCCCGGTGGCAACAGGTTTGTGTAACATCCAAGGCGAAAAAGAAAATATCCAAATGTACGTGTGTTTGCTTTTCTGGCAAGGAAATGTGGATGGTCATGCACGCAGGCTACACTACACAGGACAGCTTATGAAAGTTTGTCCCTGTTGTTGATTTGATTTTTTTTTCTTAACTCGTGTTCTTTTATGACTCCCATATTGTGTGATAAATCACAGCATCAGAGTGGGGACAGTTTCATGGCATCATTCACGCTACATTTCCAACCATGAGCCAGTTTTTGATTAGGGCTGTAAATCTACTTCACCTTTCTCTGTCTACCACTCTCTAACACACACACACACACACACACACACACACACACACAAACACACAGTGAAATGGTCATCGGGGAAAAGCTTGAATATTGTTCTATGTCTGTTTACTCAGATCCATATGTAAGGTTGGTTTCCTTAAGGGTTGGGGCTATACGTGTAGACTGTGCTGGTTGTGGGACTCCTACTTTTTTTTTTTTAAAACAGAACCCCAACAAGCTGCAACTACAGGCTGATATCATAGTTTTTCCGCCTATTCCCCTTGAGTAAGTTATTTTAAAGACATCATCATGAGGCGACCCGACACATGTGTCCTGGTGAGGTTCGGTGGGTTATCAACTGAAAGACAGTTTTTTATCTGATATCGCCAATAAAAAGAAAGACCTGTGGCTATAGCCCAGTAGCCAGGTCATCTCAGACCAAAGTCTGTAGAAGCAAAAGCCTTGAGTGCATTCAATTGAAAGGAGGTGTTTGATTGCTACTCAACTCCACTTTACATTTGTATCCAGAAGATTGTGTTCTTGTTAAGTTTGGTCTATAAACCTATCTTGGCAACTTTTTTCAATAGTATTTTTTTCCTTATATACTTATATCCGTGGCTGCAAGGTGGTGTGGTGGTTAGTACTGTCGCCTCACAGCAAGAGGGTTCCTTTGTTTGAATCCCTTCTGTGTGGAGTGTGCATGTTCTCCCTGTGTCTGCGCAGGTTCTCTCCAGGTTCTCCGGCTTCCTCCCACAGTCCAAAGACATGCACGTGTTAGGTTCATTGATGACTCTAAATTGCCCATAGTTGTGAATGGTTGTCTGTCTCTGTCTCTATGTGCCCTGCAATGCCCAACTGGGAACGGCTCCAGACCCCCGAGACCCCGTTATCAGTATTCACTGATACATACTGTATATATATATATATATATATACCGTATATATATATATATATATACATATAACTGTATACTTTATTTGACTTCTGCTCTTTGGCTGAACTTAACCTTGAGCATGGACAAAACAATAATTGCATTTTATTCTTCTCTCTCGCATTAAAGTTCCATTGCCATAGTGTTACCCAAGTAGATTCTAGATTAAGGTGATTTTCAGAAATGATAACAGACAATTTGTAATGAAAATAACAGAAAAACTCCAGAAAGTAATTGGTTCATTAAGAAAAGGTATTGGAGAACAGTGAGTCTAAAATCAAGCCAGAGTTTTCTTTCTATGCTGCCACTGTAACTAACCACTCAAACCCAAATACATCACAACAAACAGCCTTCTCCGATCGCTAAGGTCTCCTTTAGGACGTGGAGTTTTGTATCCATTTCTACAACGTTCTCAGGAGTGTTTGAGATTTGCAGGAGGCTCTACTGGTCGAAAAGAGAGTGAGCAGCCCTTAGCTTATTTAGAGGTTGACGCTGCGGTGTGAGAGGATACAGCGCTATGCAATCATTTCATCATTACACTGTCAAGAAGTGTGGAATTTTCCTGTCCTTCATGTCGGAGGAGCAAGGGACAGAGGAGAATTTATTAATATACAGCCCACATGAGACACTGGTATTTGGTTGAAATGGACAAAATTGCTAAAAATGTACACTCACCACATCATGGCCAAAACCACATATTTGTGCGCAACATACATTTACACTCCTCTCGCTATAATGTTCATTAAAAGTTTCCCCCGTGTTACGAAAATGACTGTGAAACTTATAATTCACCTAATTATGGTTATGCCTCCATATTACCCCTGCCCTGTTTTTTCCCTCTCTCATTACTCTTACCAAAACACATAAATCAGAAAAGTATACACTTTACCCATGCAACACAATGCACCGGGGGATACCCCTTAACTATCCTAACACGTCTCAAATTCAAATTTCTACTGACATTCCAGTTCCCCAATCCTCAGCTCGGGTGTCAGAAAATAACAGTGAGGAACTCTGGCCCTGCTCTCCCCTGCATTATTCCAGGTTTAAAAGGTAAACAGAGCAAGGAGCAGGTGGTTGTGGGGGATTTTTGCAGAGACTTCGGTGTAATGTCTGGTGGCAATTAGGTGTAATACAGGATGTCAAAGCCCACAGCCGCTAGCCTCAGATATCTGCTGCCTAATGTTAGCTTTACAGATTCACTCTGGCATATGGCTTTGACTGCGCAGCCCAGGGCCAAATTAGTGAACGCTATTACCTCCTTTCCCTCTGTGGCAAAGGGCACAGCAGAGCAGAAGAGAAAAGAAGGGTGAAGCACACTGAGGGAAAGTCTTGCACAACGTGAATACATTCAGACACTGCCTGAATTAGATTAAGCGCTGGAAATAACTTGTTTTTGGTACAGTAAGAGAGTTGTCTTTGTCTTACTGCAGATGCACACTCAGGAATTAGTCACTGTTGTGAACAAAAACATACCCCTGTGCACCGTGGAATTAAATCTCTCCAAGGCTTTATCTTAAAGTCAGCGAGTCGAGCGCAGAGTGAGGCCTGCAAGGCAGCAAGTAGATCTCGATCGAAGGGAGTGGCATTACTTGTGCAGTAACCAGATCTGGGATATCCTTAGGAAGGGTACAATAGTTAAACAGATTTGTTAAACAGAAGCACCTGAGAAGATATCAGTAGACACTGTTTGAAAAAGGGCATGCGATTGGATGGACCGTCTGTCTATCGCAGGCCTCTTATGTCAGGCGGGAGAAGAGCAAACACATATTTCAAGACAAGCCTTCAGTGTTGTTCTTTGCTCTTCTTTCAATGAAGAAATACTCTCCCGGTTTGATATAATTGAGCATTTAAGCTAACCCCTGTAGGATCCACCATTGTTGTTTTTAACCAAACAGTTGGCTCTGGGGGAATGGAAATGCAAACTACGACCTGGAGTATTATCATATTATATCAAATGACCGGACTATGAAACTATTATCACCAGTTATGTTAAAATAATAAAGAAAGCTTCATGTGTTACTGTACCCTTAATCTTTCTTTACTTTTTCCATAGGTTACATAAGCTTGTTTGTGTACTCCCATGGACCTCCAGAGATATTTGCTAGGATACCAAAGCCTTAGTATAATTTTTTTTTTCTTATTCATGCATTGATTTGTGAAATGTCAGCCATGATTACAACATGGTTTTGTCCTATAAATCCATTACTGTCATCAAAGTGGGTGTCCTTGAACATTTTGCTTCCACATGTGAAAGTAACAGTGAAAAAGTGCAGCTCCTGCATGCAGAACTGCATGAGTCATGCTGAAACAGAGCGTGCATGCTCACCAAACCTTTCCTAAATAAATAAAGGCTTTTAAGAAAAATCAACTTTGCAAGCAATGAATCATACCTAAATTATCCTTTACCCCCTCCACCTACACTCGATCATTTCGTGATATAAATAGTTAGACCACAATTTTCATTTTCAATTGCCAAAGATTCTAAACCACAGGTCAAAAGAAAACAGTCAAGCATGGAGGATTCTGCAACACAGGAAGTGTTGTAACATTATATCTGACAGGCAAGCAGCGGTCAACCTGTAAGCCACAGCCTCACTCTAATCAATATCTTAAGCCTCTTACCTTAGAGAATTATGGATGAAGGAATAAGTTCATAGTGTCCATTTAAACTCATACACTAGCTTTGTATAATTACATGTTAAGCTGCTTCAGTACAATGCACTGGACTAATCAGGATGGCTAGAAACACTGCGCCTTCATCACTTTATGGAAGAGACATTACTGTATAATGTGTAGGTTGTAATGGTTATCCCATTACATCCGTGCAATGAAGAATGCTAGTACCGTAATTATTTTATTTAACGCAACTTTCTGTAATGAAGCAGTAAGCATAAATTTAGCATCACAGGTCAAATGATAAGTAGTGCCCTGGGTCAAACTCATAAGGTCCTGATATTTGATGTAACATACTATTCCTATTAACCAGTAATGTAATACAGATACCTGCTGGACATTTAAAAAAATATATTTAAGCTCCTGCTTAAAGGATTTTTTGTTTCTAAATATTAAGACCCAATTCCATAAACCTTTTGTCAAGAATATTGAGAAGTCTACATAGGATCTGAGTGGTCGACCATGCAACTACAAGGCCCCTTATTTTACAAAATTATATTGCTCAAATTATTAAAATTAAAATTACATACATAATATTATTATTATTATTATTGTATACTGTATGGCCGGTATAACTGTGCTGTGATTTTCATGTCCTTTTTTATAATAAAGCAAATGGAGGTGCTGTATAAATACTTTTAAAGTATCAAAACTCTCCACAGAGAAATGCGTGCAGCCTGTATTCAGAAACTTTGTCTTTAAACAAGCCATCAGGACTTCTGTACAGTTGTGATGTCACAACTATACTATATATAGGTAGGTAGGTTCATACGCAGGCTGCAATGACGGTGCAGAGACGCAGATGCAGAAGACCTGAAAACGCTGACCAATCAGAGCAGACTGGGCTTTGTCGGGAGGGGGTCTTAAAGAGACAGACGCTTTAACAGGACGTTTTAGACAGAAGGTGACAGACAGTATGAGAAAAATTATGACATCAACAAAAAAACATCTGGATCCCATATATTTAAATCTTGTTTCCTATGTGTTTATTGTTTGGATAACCAAATTATATATATATATATATATATATATATATATATATATATATATATATAATGTATATATATATATAATGTATATTGATAATGTGTGTATATATATGTACAGAAAAGACCTAAGTGCCATTTCCCTTATATTTATACACTATATTACAAATGTATAGTGTATAATATACACTATATTACAACAAGAAGGAAAATGGCACTTAGGTCTTTTCTGTAAATTGTACTGTACATTCATGGACCAGTGTTCTCTCAAATTAACTCCAGAAACCTGTACTGTTATATTTTCTCTGGATCATGAATGGCCTATATGTCACACATAGGGACATTGCAGATTAACTACATACATACAGATCCTCACTGTCTGCATCTACTGGTTGAGCTTACAAAGGCTCCATAGCTCCAGACAGATGGCAATCTGATCTCAAATAAACACTTCTGTAAATCCATTCAGTCAGGCCAAACAACCACCAGCAGCACAACACGGCCACTGAACCCAGACCTTCGAGAGTTGCAGCGCGAAATCAACCGAAACATCTGTGTGGCACTGGAAGGTAATGGAAAGACGTATGGGGAGCGACCCAAACCGCAGAAGGAAGTTGCATGTCGATGTTCTCCCATACGTGAAAACGCCGGAGCGTTTGCCAGGTGTCAGCACCAATCCATGTGAACGCCGGCTGCAGAGCATGGCTCGATGGGTTCTGCATGATCCACCACAGCCCTCTACCCGCCGCGTGAAAGTGATTCGACACACCAGCAGGTACGGTAGGAAGGCCTGGGCGCAGATGCACGCGAGCTGCTAACTGTGTGCTCAGATGTGTGGTTGGCTTTCTGTATATGCGTCTCCGTGTGATCAACAACTACAGGTCACCTGTTCTCCATTGAATACAAACATGCGGTATTTACATCTAGGCACTGTTCATTATTGCAAACACATGCACTACAGCGACGGGAGGAGTGTGTGTGTGTGTGTGTGTTTGTGTGTGTGGGGGGGGGGGGGTTCAAAGTCCACAAAATGAAGACAGACAGAGATGAAAGGATGGAGATGTTTCAGGAACTATTTTCTGTCTCCATTCAGCTAATATAAACATGTGTCTTCTATTGCTGGAGACAGCCCGGCTCTAACCCTCACACATGTAAGAATATAAGTAACAAGCAAGAGTATAATATGGCCGTAAAATATGACAACTAGCTTAAACCATAATTTTCCTATTTCTTCCAGCTGTTCACTGGTGTTCTATTTACCAGGTAATAAACGGCTGCATAAAGCTGCTGCTAAGCGGAACAACATATGGGAATGACATGTTTAACTTCACAGGAGTTGTTAATTGGGCATTAATTATATGACGTATATAACTTATGATGATGGTAATTATTTGAAAGATTTGTTTTACGGTCTGCCCATTTAACTTATTTGGAATAGGGAAAGGAACTGTAAATTATTATCAAATTTGTCAGTTGTAAATATCAGTAACAGAGCTCCACTCTTGGATCATAATTCTGCAGTAAGGTGGTTCAAAGAATGCTCTGGGTCGTTTGCATTTCTTTAAACCAATCACAATTGCCTTAGATGGAACTAAGCCCAGGATGCAGCGACGGTGCCCTTAGAAAAAATGGGTTGGGAGGGAACCATTTCAACTTTGGTTTGGTTTTGCAAAAGGGGAGGCGAGCCTTGGCATTAAAATAGCTAAATTCAGGCAAATTAAAGTGCCACATAAAAATTAAATTAACTGTGTGATATAACTTGTACTGATAAAAAAAGACATATATGATTTAATCATCGGTGCCCTAGAGGGGAAACATACCTACTTTAGCTTTGGAGGAACTCACTAGACTTGGCATGTGGGTTGCTAACTCGGAATTTGTTCTTTTTGAAAACGGTAACATGCAGACAGCGTAAGGGAAGGAGTAACTGGTAGATACTAGATTGCACCCGCTGGATGTGAGGTTCTCATCACGGGCATACTGTGCAAGCCTTCTTAACCAAAAAATGGACATGTTCCAGCAGGAATGTGATCCTAAATTGTGGTGAAATTGACAACAGCGGCGACCAAGATTACAGCTATCCTGGACATTAGCATAGCTACATGTAGCAGTGGAAACAATTAACAATTTCCCCCTGGGATTATTTAAGTATATCTGATTCTGATTCTGAAGGTGTAATGTTATAGTAGTGCCTATTATGAAAAAACAACATAAGGTCTCTAAACCAAAAATGACACAATCAAACATGTTACAGCAGGAATGTCATCCCAAATTGGAAAACATCAGATTAACAATATCTTTAATGAAGATTAGCTTTCCCTATAGCATGTCTGCATATAGCAGTGTGTAGCGAAATGATAGGCAGGCTTATAGAGCCAGTTGGTAAATATTTCAAAACATTCTTTTAATGAACTCCAGGTTCGCTTACTACATTGTTGGTGCTTTGTTTTATATGTTGGGATACTTATCATGCTACTGCAGAGGTATTGTGTTATTTTGAGCAGTATTAGTGTTTAAAAAGCCGTTTTAATGCCTTCAACGTACTGTCCTGAGCTAATCAGTGTAAGCCATGTCTGGTTGTTAGCGTCTTCCCGCAATTTTTCTGTTAATAGGTGATCAATGAAAAGAGACTTGCAAATCTTGGGTTACCATTTAGACACAACCACATTTCAAGTGTGCTCACTTTCAATCATTTTACCTTAAAAGAAAGCGGTTTAGATAATTTTGCTAACGTTGGCTTATTCACAACCCATATGGTTGTCTGAACACTTGTGCTTCTTACTCCTTTTTACCAATGTTGTCACATTCCAAGATGTCAGCAATTAGTTTGGTGAGTACAATATTATTGTAACACAAATATATGGAGTATATGTTTCCAATAGAAACAATGGTCAGACCTACAAAAATCAAATATAAGATAGGTCTCTGAAGCAAGGGACATATCTTCGACACCTTGTACAAATGAACCGAAGCCACTTTGGGCCTGGACAGGAGTCATGTTCAGACAAGCATGAAGTCGAAAACAAACAAGAGCTGAATGAGTGAAGTCTGGAACATTGTGGATGTTGGCACTGTGACGCCAGAATTATGCACATGTATGAACATACAGTATGCAGGTGCTCGCACATTTGCACACAAAAAATGAAAATATATAGACGTTTCTACATACACAGTGACGACAGAGGAAGGAGGATCTAATTTTACATCAGCTGGAGCCCACAGACGTCCTGCAGCAGGTGTGAGAGAAGACGCTCAGTGTTTGTTTATCCTCTCATCACCCCGTCTATAATGCTGACCTTTCCTCTAAAACAAGCCCTGAATACCTTAACATAGACTCTGTCCAACCCTATCTTTAGTGCAGTTCCATGTTATGAGTTTATATTTCTGTATTTATCTTTTAGGCTGTGCCTATGTAGAGAGTTTGACATCCCATCAGCCCTTTCGGTACCAGAGGACTGAGACAGGAAAAGCAAACCTACAGTATATCTATGTTTTGTGCAAAAAAAAACAAAAAAAACATTGGTACTTCATGTATGGGGTAAAAGCTGCATCGAGGCAGTCTAATTATTATAATCTAATGATTCTTTCTTGCAGAGAGTTAGAAATGATTGATACACTCTTATCTATGTGCATCAAGTACAGAGGTAGAGTTGGTAGATTAGCTTAGCTTAGCATAATGACTAGCCTGGTTCTGTCCACAGTTAAAAAAATATGGCTATCAACACCCCATGTTGCTTCAGGAAGTTATAGCTCCTGGTCAAGAAATAGTCTGAAGTATTATCATGTGCATTTTGAAATAATCTGTCTGTTGCATTAGAAAAGTTGTATGCAAATTGGAAAATGAGAAAACTTAATCAATTGAGCAAACGTTTTAATGCTAGCTTGGGGTGGTTTTTGCCTTCATTGAAATCAGGTTGATGTGCTTAATGGGATTTGGAAACGCATCTGCCGAATAAGTTCTGACCTAGCAGACCTCTCTTCATTTTTCTCTCACAGATAGTTAGATGGCCATGGCTACTTGCTTTGCTCCTGGTTAGCAACCTCTTCTTCTACTTTGCTGGCTAAGCGTAGCCTATAGCACCAAGTTCTGAACAAACTATGCTGTAGCCTAGTTTATTTGCTTCAAACCAGTTCATGGAAACCTAATTCGGCTTTCTATTTTTTCAACATTTCACAGGTGTGCTAAAACCTTGCTTAACAATTGAATGGACAATCAGCTATCTAAATGCATACACACAAAAAATATGAAATGACAAATAGTTTTCAATAAACTGACAAGACCCAATGTCTTAATCAGTGAGCTTTTGCTGTGTTGCTAGGCATATTCTTTAGCCTGCGACATTATTCCTGTTTCCCAGTCTTCATGCTAACCTAAGCTAAATGCCCCCTGGCTCCAGCTCCATACTTAACGCACTGACATGAGAGTGCTATCACTTTTATCTAAATAGAGAAAGTGAATAAGTAGTTGATATAGCATTAATGCATTAATGCAGATTGTGAATTGGTCTGCATGAAAGAGCTGCTAATATAAATAAAATCTCCTCAGTGGTGTGGAGGATGGAGTCTCACCCCAACAAGGACAAAATCAAAAACCTGAACACTTGTCACACTCTTGTCCTTGCACCCAACACTGGGTGTGTCTATTCAAACGTATGTACAGGGCACAGTTTGTAAGAAAACCAACAAGCTGGCCAAGACTCAAGACCCATTCAATCTAAATATACCTCTCTAGTAAAATGGAGACAAATTGTATACCTTCAGCTAAAAATGGAAACAAATTGTATGCTTTTCTACCCTAAAACGAGACAAATTGAGTGAAGGCAGAGCAGAGCAACTTTTACTGCTTTATTTCTTTTAAGCATATGGAGAGTGCCATTAATGCGGGACCGCATCATGAAAATGGATTGAATAGAAAAGGGTTTCTATGCCCACTTGCCTGTGTCTGTATTACAAGACCAGACAGAGGGTATTTCAAATAAATACAGGATGCCACAGAAATGTACACTTCCCTCTAGAGGACCAGAGGCCAGGACTGGATCTGCACACCTAAACACTATATTCATTATGCCTTGGCCTCATAAAGTGATTACATTAGAGCTTGATGATTGGGACGAATTTGCTGCCAGGGAGAATTTTCCAAACAGAAATGCTTTGCCTTAATGGATCGCCCGTTCTCTCTTTCTATTTTATCACTCTCAAACACCCAATTTCATTGTCAGTTTTGCTTTTTTACTGAAACACTCACTTTCTGTCACGCTCTCTGTCTCCATTAACTAAGGTGCCAAGGTGCAGTGGCAAGTAACAAGTGCTATGACGTTTGTCCATGGTGACACATGGAAGGTCACAATGCAGTTTAAAGGAAAAATTGCCCCTTGGATGTACTTATAATGTTAGTTCTTGTTAATCTGTGATGCTTGTAGTGTTCCAACACTTATTTTGTGATGAAGTGTTGTAATTTAGCTTTTTGGTGTAGCCGCTTTCCATCAGCTTCTACTTCTGTAAGAGAGCAGCACTCACACAGTAAATGAGCAGGTGGAGGGAGTGCAGTGAAAGTGGCCCTCTGTTTTACTGTATCATTTTTGAACGCATGTTAGTTCCAACCCAAAGAGTATTTGCTTGGAAAATATGAAGTTTTTTTTTAACCCTTGGCAGATTTAAAGTAGTTGGTAAAGGCATTCACTTTGTTTTAAGCTATAGTCATTTTGTTCTTCTGTATAGCGTGTAGCATGTTCAAGAAACAGTAGTCTGGAGTTGTAAAAGCATGACGGGCGTATTATAAATGTTCAAAGAGACCCTAATACCATGGCTACTGCCTAAGAGCTTTTATACATGACCCATAAAGTCTTCAAACTGCATCTGAAATTGAAGATTTCACCTATGCCTTCCAAAAAACATTGACAAAAACTTGAAATTGATTGCAAATCATAACTTACATCTCCTACTGTTGTCCCTAAAAGTTCCTTCAAATGATAGCCAGCCTCAGTTCTAATGCTACTGGCAAGTAAATTGATGGTTGTTGTTTTTTCGGGCGATTTTTGTCGTTTGATTGTGAAAATTTGATGGTCTGCCCAGTGGTCTGAAGAGTGGGGGAGAGCCACTCCTCAGCTGGCAGGCACAAAGAGGCCAGCAATGGCAGAGAGGAACAGGGGGGGAAAACAGTGTGTAGAGCCAGCATGTTGTCACATACTGTGTATTTCAACAAAACCAAAGATGGTAATTGTTGGAACAGTGAGACTAACCAAGACGGTTGGTAAGTTTTATTTTGTTTCTGTCGAGTTCAAAAATAGTGTGTACAATGAGTAAACTCTGGGCTAAGGGCAGATTATTTTTGCTGTTGTTGAGAAAAAATGCTATAATAACCTTTCATCATATTGTAATTTAAGTGTTCTGAGAGAGGGCTCTACAGCTGGGGTTAGCCTTAAGGCTAATTTATGCTAGATACAGATACAGACGGAGCATTCTGTCTGTACTCTGCGTATGTTTCGTCTGTATTTCTGCACTTATCCTGCAAGCTTGTGGCTGCGTATTGATATGAACGAAACGCTGCAGTAATACTGGAAATCGTGGGAGCAGTGTCGGTCATTGTGCACAAAAAAGTGCCGTGAATATCAGGAGCGAGCAAATCACCAAAAGCCCCAACAGACATCCTGAAATACTGAAAGTGAAGTTTGTCGTCAATTTCTCTCATCTGTGAAACCGATGCCTGGAATTCTCCGTCCACACTCTGGGATGTATTTAGTGTATCACAGACCACCGGCGTCTACAACGCTGCCGCCATTTTGCCACAGTATTCTCCTCCATCATCGCCATGTTTGTATTCATAAACTTTTTTAAAAACTTTATTGGAGTAAGTTTTGAATGTGAGGGGCTCCCTCTAGAGCATGTTTTGCTCAACGTCCCTTCCAACGTAGAGGACGCATGAAAACATGAGGGCAGTGACGATTAGAATATTGATAATGTACGTCTCTATTCACGTACGCAGACACTGGAGGCGCTATGAGAGGAAACGTAAGCATGGAAGACATGCTGGCTTCATGGTAGCATAAAGGCTAACCATAGCTGCGCAGCTTCTGTGAGAGCAGCTTCAAGATAGTGTGGAAGCTGTTTCCTAAATTGCACCACCGGCCGACTTGCACAGATGTCGGCATTAAAATCATTATTAAAACATTAAAAACATTAAAATCAGTATTTAGCACCATGTTAATCAGACCCAGAGTGGGTGCTGGCAACATTTCCTCTCCATTTCTGAAATGCGTTGCCGATATTGACACGTTTATTGTCAAAGTCTAAAAGAGAGTCTGAGACACAATAAAAATAAGTGGCAATATAATATTATATGAATATAAGCGTTTCAGAGATGGGGAGAACATGTTGCTAATGGTTTATCCTTATGCTAACTGTCACCGTAGGCTCACAATTGCTGCTAAATCAAGTTCATGTTTGTAGCTAGAGCCTGATCTCATAGTATTCATGTCATCTCAATGATATTTACAGGCCCACAAGTTTGCAAAGATGGTTATTCTCATACTGTATATAAAACAGCGCCAGGGTTAAATTAATGGCTAGTATTCCTCATGTATGAAGCCAGTGTTTGTGTGATAAGAGGTGAAGGGCAGAGAGGAGGATGCAGGAAGATGGCTCCCTGTACTTAAGGCAATTAAGCTAGATTTAGTTCAGTGACAGGGAGCGGCCGCCACACATATGCATATTCTCGAAAAAATAAGGGCTAAATTTTAAACAAGCAGCTTGTGATAAAAAAAAGTTGCTTCACCAAGAATTGTACCAAGAAAAGGAATTATCATCTAAATAATATAAGAAATCAAATCCTATTTGGTTAAAATAAAAGCACAAGTATGTGCCAGGCTTCCCTCACGGGTTCGTTCTCCAAATGAAACAGAAGAAACTTTTTTAGTTTCAACACAAAAGACTACATCAGATGCTTTAAAATTGGATTAAACCCCCACTCTGCATACACACACACACACACACACACACACACACACACACACACACACACACACACACACACACACACACACACACACACACACACACACACACACACACACACACACACACACACACACACACACACACACACACACACACACACACACAGCTGTTTAACCATCATCCAGGCCGACTATAAAGAGCTTGTTGTGTGGAGGTAAGTGATGGGGAGGGGTGATGGTTGTGACAGCTCCTTTGTTTTTGCTTGAGCTACATCCATCTCTATATAGGATGGATAAAGACAACTGCATGAGAAAAAACAAACATTAGGTACAGTTTTGGTGTTGGTTACTGTAATTGCTTGCTAGAACATGTACTTATATATATATAATTTTTGAAGAACTCGACAACAAATCTCTAACAAAAGGAAAGAGTGATGGTCAACAGTGAGACAACAAACACTACATTCTGCAACTTCTGATAAGGTGCGTGGAAAGGGGAGAGGGGGCACTTTGTGTTGTCATGACAACCATTCATCATTTCTCCCGGGCATGAAGCTTGAATACGAGGGCAGAGTGAATGCTGTGCAGCTGGAGCTCTGCTGAATGACAGTGGCAACCCGCTGCAGGGATATAAGGCCTTCTTTGTTTGCCACAGGTGTCTGCCTGCTAAAAAATGCATGGACGGCCATGCCCACACATGCATGCATGCATGGTAATATGCATGTGCACACACACACACGCTCACAAAAGGCCTCCCACATACATCCTGCAAGGGCTCCTACTCGAACATAGAGTGACAAAGTTGTGTCCTTACTGCCAGGCCAGGGAGGAATAAATTAAGATGGTGAAGAAGCACTTATGTTTTCCTGTGATATTGTGTAAGTTTATTTATGTCACATTTGTGCCAGGTTAAATTATTTATCTTGCAGGAATAAAAAGTAATGTAATAAAATATTAAAAACGGGAAAAGGGAAGGGTAAAAAAAAGTTGCTGACTCGAACATTTTACCACCCCAAGCCCACCATCGACCCCCAAAACGAGAACGAAGTTCTGGAGAATAACTAACAATGTTTGCTGAAAAACCTTTTTTGGCCTCCCTCTTTTTGCTCTACGGTCCTCAAATCGAGCATCGTTTTCGTTTTTCGAGCTGTGTGCCAGACCTGTCGCCACCCGCAGCCTTGAATGGCTTCTTTCATAGTCCGAGTGAACTGACCAGGGAGGCTTTTCTGTCGAGTTTTACTCCTCTCTGATTTTTGATTTTTTTTTTAAATACCCCACATAAGATATATAACCCCCTTGTAAAAATCCCCAGGTCCAGCTTCGCTGTCAGACCTCCTCTCCTCCTGCCTACATACAGCTTTACAGCTTTATTCCTAATATCTCACATATCATACTATATGTGTACAAATTTGCAGAAACACATATCTTGCATCTCTCTCCCCCTCTGACGTTCCTCCCTCCCTTCCATTCGTCCACCTCAGGTTATGAGCCGCATTTATGGTTCCTGGTTCACAGCCAGGTCTGAAAAGGGTGTAGCACACCCTCTCCTCGGACAGGTTTGGATTTCAAACGGATGCCAGCATGGCCCTGGTGCGAGGTGGGACCACAGTCGGACCACCAGGGCCCCAGCTAAAAGCCTTGTCTGTTTACCGAAGGAGGTCGGTGTGTGTGCGTACCGTGGGTGGTGCCGCCGCTACTTGAGTTTATATTTAATTTGGTTTTGATGCAGAATGCTATTTCGATCAGGAATGACGACGGCTAACGAGGGACACTCTTTTCTGCTGTGATTTCTTCACGACACCCAGGGTGACACATGGAGTCGGAACGTTGGTTGCTCACCGAGGGAAGTGAAATGCATTTGGAGAGAGCGCAGAAAACAAGATGCGTTTTTGTTTAGTAATGATTCGTCATGGGAGAGGTAGAGGAGGAGGGGATGCGGGGGGTTGCTGCTCCTAGGTGGCCTGCGGATGGAAGCAGAGTGGTCAGTTGATTTGTTGTCCCAGAAGTTTGTTGAAGTTTGCTGAAGGTGGAAGCAAAGTTATTGCAATTTTTCATCGGGAAACAGCAGTAATTGCCATGGCCCCCGCTGCCAAATACGACCACGGTTACTGATGCAAAGTCGGTGTAAATATGCCATCTTTGGAGTCCATAATTATGCTAAGTGTAAATCTCTGAAACCACAGTGTCTCTGAGGGCAGCAGTTAAACCCAGGCACAAACCAGTGATGCACAAGTCAGGCAGCACACTAGCTAAACTAAATAGACCACATTCACTCTTCTAGCTGTGCTGTCCCTTTTTCAAATGTCATCTTCCATCTTGACCTCCCCACCTATATCCATATTTCCTTTTACATACTGTGAACAGGGCTATCGCTGTTCAGCATCCGAGGCCACAGCTGTTGCTGGGGGAAGTCTGGTAGGAACAGTACCAGCTATACCCATACATCTCTACCTCCTTACCAGGCCAGGAAGAGTCACAGATCATTTAACTTGGGTATTAATGACCTACAATAGCACACTGCCTCTAAAACTGTGGTATATGGACCTACGAGGGTATATACAGACAGAGGCTGGGGCAGAGGGGGGGAAAGTGCAGAGTGCAAGGTGCCAAGGCAAAGAGAAATGAGGTGTGGGAAGGCAGAGAAAAAACTTGAAAAGAGTAGATAAAGACTGATGGATTTGAAAAGGCATGCGTTGCACAGTATTACAAGCCAAGGAAATAAACAGATGTCAAGAAGCACACTCACCAGTGATCTGGGGTGCAGATGGCCGCATGGAAACATGAGGCGCTATGAAGATAATGTAATAGATAATTTATTCTATAAGGATCATAATTTCACTGCTATTTAGCAAACAGATAATCCAGAATGAGAAATCAATGGGTCTGCCGAGTGAAACAACATGGCATCATGTTCACATCAAGGAGGAGTTGATGAGGCTATTGCCCTGCCACATAACCCCCCCGCATTACCACAAATGGTCTTTTTTACATTTTGGTTAAAGTTAAACAAAAAAATATGACACGTGAATTAGTGAACTTTAGTTGCTATTGCTGGTAGGCAAATTGTGTTACCTCTGTAAAGCGCTAGTCCATTTCACCATCTCTAGTCTTCATGCTACGCTAATCTGGGGAGCGAACCTATGTTCCCTGGGTCTTATGTTCCCCGCTTTATATGTGACTGGGGTGGTGGCATAGGCTTATGCGACCAGGGAACATAGGACAAGGCCAATATAGGGATGACCCCGCTAATCTGCTACTGGCTTTAGCTTCATATTTAGAGCTCAAACGCTGGCAGTAGCTTAGACTTGGCCAACAACCAACTCATCACATCAATTAAAAGGATTCTTTGCCATTTTAAACCAGCTCTGTGGTTCACCGGATTATGCAAAATACGTTAGTCTTGGTGGACCTCTGCTGCCCAGCTCTGCTACGGAGGGAGGCAGTTCATGTGCAAACACTGGCCACATTGCTATGATATAAAGCTGGTTTAAAAATCAGCAAAGTAACCCTTTAAAGGAAGTTAATCTTGGTATCCCGGAGGCCAACTAACCCGGTGTGGACCTATGTTGCATGTCATAACCCATCTCTAACTCCTCTCATTTACTCTATTATTGTCTCTCTAATAAAGGCATCAAGGGCCCAAAACATAATGATGATTAAGGAAGTGATCTACAAAATAAGTCACAACACCACATTTTATGTTACACTAATTTAACATTTAATGATATTCATGAGAAAATGACAGCATTATGTACAATAAACCAGGGAAGACGGAAAGAAGACAAAAAGAAGTCACATGCAATTCAAACTACTTTCCATTTTTTGATTCAGAATATTTGATAATTTTATTGCTTATATTGACTCATGATTCCATGGATTTAATTATAAAGTAATGTACTAGTAGAGTAGTGTATCTCAAAAGTGCAGAAAACAATGACAGCGTTTTGACATGTGTGGATCAATGACTACTCATCTAATCTGTCAGACTTCATCTCTTGATGACCAGCTGAGAGGTCAGGATCAGAGAGAGATGAAGGCACGTCTAACCAGCACGTCACTGCTGGAGTGCTGACCTTTGACCTCTGACCTCGACCACATGGCCCTCCCCTGCAGCAGTGGCACTACTCAGAGCAGATTCAAAGGGCTGCTGGATGGCCATCAGGGGCTTGGTGAAGACCTGAGGGGTCGATGGGAACACTGGGAAACATCAGTGGTGTGACGACTCCCTGCTGGGGTGAGATCGTCCCCTCAGGTGCATCGCAGACAAGCCTGGCCCTCCCCTTCAGGGGGAGATAGCAGGTCAAAGGGAGATGCCATATGTGTCAAGTTTTTCTAGTCACAAATCTGTAATAACATTGTTTTTTACCACTTGAGATTTGATAAAAATGGTCCAAAATCTCTGAAAAATAGACGTGTATATAAGACACCAAGACATTGAGGAGCACCATAGAAAAAGCCATGCTTTCCCAGCTTTCCAGTCATGCCAAATGAATGCAATTATAAGACTGTTTAGGCACCCTGGTATGCAGACATATTCAAATACACCATTTTAGAAAAGCCAAAATGACATATTTGTACTGCATGCAACAAAGTACATGGTTTTTGCACCAAACTGCATTGGATTATGATAATGTCGGCATGTCTGTAAAGAGAAGACTTGTGGCGTAGCCACGTAATCCCTTTTCAGTCAAATATCTTCAGGTCAGAGGTCAGGGGACCCCTTTGAAAAAGGTCATGCAAGTTTTGCCCTCACCAAAATGTAGGCTAACTTTGGAGCACTCTTTAGGCCGCTGCCTGACCATCTAGCATGATATGGTTGGTGGTACCAATCTGTAGACAAACATACATCACCTTTTGCACACATTGACACAAGGGTACTGCAACAACTGGTAAGCAAATGGCCCAGCCCAACCACCAGTTCAAATATGCATACACACACACACTCACATAAATATAGACATAAGCCCACACACACAGGAGGTGTGCAAACACACACACAGACACACACACACACAAACACACACACATACACACACACACACACACACACAAATGTGCTCCCGCATGTACTCAATCATAGCTTCCTGTTTTGCCTGAGCTGAAGCGGAGCCCCATCGGCCGTGATGTCACTGATGAGGTCACTGGTTAGGTCACCAGCAGCACTCTGATGTTCCCCTGAGAGCAGCTGGTAATTATGAAGTCATGGATCAAGACGCTTTTGCACCAACCCACACACACACATACAGTACACACATGCACACGCACACCTCATATATGCAGCTCCAGCTGGTTCCTGGGTCATCTTGCAGAGCTCTCCATCAACAGGAGCAACGGCAGCCTGAGAAAACTTCACACCCCGTTCTTACAAAATGATGGAGGCCTGAACATGGATGCTCCTGTGGCTCGTGATAACAGAAGTCAACGTTTTCTCCAGATCGTAAAGGGAAGTCTTACAATCCTTACAGTGTCTTGCTTATTTATCGTTATGTGTCTGCAGTCTGTACATGATGGTCAATCAAATCCATTACACCAGCTCGGGCCACACAACGCAAAGTCAGACCTACACACATAACAAAGGCAGATCATAATTTCTGCTCACACTCAGACACACACGATTTTTTTTACCATAACCGAAGACACGTGCCAGTAGTATGTAAGTATGTAGCTTCTGCCTAACTAACAATAAAGGCAAAGATCACCCAATAATCTAAATTGGTCAGCTTTGAAAATCATCTAATAGAAAAGACAAATCAACATTCCACCTTGTAGATCCTGTGCTTGTCCCAATACCTCTGTCTATAGGCTCAAAAGTCTAAGTTTAAGTGAGTCTAAAGAAGCCTAATGCAAAATATTCTATAAAACTAGTCTAACCTTTAAAATAAAGGCCACATAGGTTTGGATGACCCGGCTGGGCTTTCCTCCGCCACCAGTAGACTGTAACAAATAATATACATAGTCACGTCACTCAACAGTCACCATCTTGGTTTTCTGGAGCCAGATGTGACCATATCTGGAAAGAGGGCAGAGCTCGGGAGGAGTGCTGTGCTGAACGCTAAAGACATAAACTATCAACCAGCTGACGCAAGTCGTCTGGTGATCTTTTGCCGGCTGATGAGTGGGGAGCTCCTGGCGCTAGTGCCGTTCTACAGCAGTGACACAAAGCCAGATGAAAATCTGTGGTTTCTCTTAAGTTTGCAGCTAATGCCAACACTAGTTAGGTAGCTTGGTTAGCAGCCATTATTTTTTTAAGTGTATGCTTTCACCCACAATGTTAGAAAAGTAAACGTAAGCTTTAGCTAGCTAATGCTAGTTGGCTAAACTGTAATTTAAGGCAAAAGTTAGAAACTAGCTATTCATCCATAGACACACAAACACAAAACCTCTGAAACCCAAAGGTAAGAAAGTAATTATTAAAATTACAGCATCTAAACTATAGCTTTGGTTTGTGCAACGCATACTTGTATAGAGTTTACCTAGGATTAGACGTTAAGGTTAAGAAATTATACAATCCACGTTAGGGGTGTCTGAAATCGTATAACAAGATTCTTCCAGGTATGAATATGGGGAATGTATTTAGATATTATCAGTTACAGGTAAGAAAGAAACACAGGACAGACACAAATTATTATTACAGCCAGAGCATATTAATACCTCTTAAAACATTAAAAAATTATTATTTTCTCTCCTCATGACCATCAGCAATCATTCAGTTATCAAGCAGTGGCTTAATTTCAAAATAGAGTCAGTGAATCACAAAGATGATAAAAAGCATACAATAGGCCTAACTCTGTATTGCTGACTTGACATTTCAGCTTCTAACCTGCCAGCCCGCCATTGATATCAGTGATAATACTTGAGCAACAATAGAAAAAAACACCTAAAATACCTAATGCCTTTTCACCCAGTGCAGCAGCCCTTAAGATTTCTCAAAACACGCTCTGGACACACCCAAACATTTCTTATTAAGAGGCTGAGCGGCACAGGACCACCAGTGTACTTGTGCCGGGCCTTGTCAAGCTCTCTGTAGCAGCTCTTCTGTGTGGCCCGGTCAGGTGCGACCTGAGGGAGCCACGTACTAAAGTGACCTCTGCACATAATCAGGCTCCTATCGCAAGCGACATAATTTACATTAAGCCACCGCACATTGCACCCTAATTGCACACAGGAGGCTACGGACTGTGGGTGTGTGTGTACTTGTATACGTGCATGCTGTGCGTGCATGTACTGTATGACATCATGGTTAATCACAGATTAGACTTCTCAATGAGCGTAAAATACTGTGGAGGCATGACATGCTCACATGCACAGTTGTACACAAAGAGAGGATTGTGGTGAGAAAACTCACATTTGTTTGCCCTCTCTCGCGCTCTCTCTCTCTCTCTCTCTCTCTCTCTCTCTCTCTCTCTCTCTCTCTCTCTCTCTCACACACACACACACACACACACACACACACACACACACACACATCTTTCACCATCTATATACACTAGTTATCTGATAATCTTTCTGCAGACCACAATAAAGTACCTAGGAGGGTTTTTAGGGTGCATCTGCACACATGAAGATATGTTTAACCATTTTATGAATAATAAAAAAAGAATAATTTCAACAAAAGACACATACTTGCATGCATAATTGCAACTGTTGTAGCATGTTCCTGCAGTGTGTTCTATGTCCTTCCACCTGTGTGTGTGTGTTTGTGTGTGTGTGTGTGTGTGTAACTCTGCATGTTCTGTGTATAACTGTGTGTGAGCATAGTGGTTATGGAGCCGATATGGCAGCCATCCCACTCAGGACATTTGACCTTGGAGAGACTTTTTTTTTTCTCCACAAGTTTTTTTTTTCAGACCCTCTCTCCTTTTCCCCTAGCAGAGGCTAAAAGGCTCAAAAGGGTGGAAAGCTAAATATTTTCTTTAGTCTCCTGGACGCCAGGTTGCATAAAAGGTTCCAAAGCCGTTTGCATCAAACCTCGACCGTCAAAACCACAAATTCTGTTTTTCTAGCCATAAAACTCCCCCCGCCAAAAAGAGGAGGGGGGGGGAGGAAAGAAAAAAAGATTTCCATTCAGTTGATTCTTATAAATTCAAATGAACTGAAAAAAAAGTGGTTTACTCCCCAAAGGAAAACATGGAGTCAAATATATGATATGTGGCTGCGCTTGGGAAACAGGAGCAGGTAAAGACACAAACAAACTTGTTAACCAAAAGCTTTGATTCAATAATCTTTCTAATCAACTATGTGATGTAACACTTTAACATTTTTATTTAATATATTTATACATTTCTTCCACGATTTCTTATACATAAAACTGGATTCTAGATCTGGTTGGATAATAAAATCAAAATATGAGGGTAATAAATGACTGGATTTATGTGTAAATGGTGTTTGTGTGTGTGTGTGTGTGTGTGTGTGGGGGGGGGGGGGTAGTTGAATAATTATATCTTTTAGAATATTTTGTGTACTGCATGGAGAAATAGGCTTCTCTTCAGCATAGTAACATAACATAAATGTTATTGACAGAATAGTTATGTATACTATACTAAGATGATAGATTGTTTCTCACTAAGACAATCCTGCAGGTGATTTCTTTTTTGTTTTTTTTGTTTTTATTTCTGATTATTTTATGCCAGCCGAGACATGACAGGAAACAATGGGAGAGAGAGCTAGGGAATTAAATGAAAGTCCCCAGCCAGACTACAGCACCAGGGCGCTCAGTGCATGAATAAATAAAACCCATGGGATAAAACCTGTCTGGCTATCTGGTAGCTAGACGGCAACCATCACCGCCAGCTTAGAAGGGAGGAGGACATTGTGTCAAAGATGTGATGCAGAGTTCAGTCTGCTATAAGCAAGTCAAACAAGTGCCACAGAGCACCCTCACAAGGGACCCAGAGAAGCATCTTCACATCAGTCATGCAGCTCAGAGCGCAAGAATCTCATGTTGTGGGCCAACTCTGTCTACTAGACACTTTCTCAAACAACAAAACTGCATTCTCAGCCGGTCAAGGCGGAAGGCTGTCCACCACAGAGCCAGGTCTGTTCTGACACTACTGTTTGTGAAAAGGAAGGTATTTGTTGACATTTTGCGCAAGATTGCTGCAACACAAATTGCTGTTGCTCATGGGGGAATTGTTGGGTCTTCTCTTTAAATAAAAAATAAATCATAGTGTGGTCTAGACCTACTCTATAAGGGAAGTGTCGTGAGATCACTATAAACTAAACTGATTTGAATTACATTTCAAGAGCAACCTATTTTTCAACGACCTGAGGAGTATTGAAAGACGGTTGCTAATATGTTTGTTAAGTAGTAAGTTCAATACGTAGTCTACGTGATGCAGAGGATAAACGCCCTGTGTTTGTTTGACCCATCCATCCACCCTCGACCTCTTCCCTTTCAGAAATTAATTTGTGAATCATTGAAGACAAATGTAATCGGGGACACAATGTCTACCTCGAAATTACGAATGACTTTAATGTGTTAAATACGATTAATAAATTACTAAAATGAATAAAAATGAATGAAAAAAAATATATCGCAATTTATTTTTGCACTCAGTACAGAACATTGCTCATTACACGAGGTCTCGCCCAGCCCGTAAAACTGACGCACAGGACACATTAGGAGAGAAATGGAAACCAATGAGAAGCGAGATGATGAGTTGTTGCTGGATTCAGTGAGCGGAAATTTTAGTTATAAAAAACGACCAAGTGGAAACATGGACAAGAGCACGGTTGTGTGCAGAATTTGCCTACCACCGGAGCACTTCCAGCCTCCGCTACCACCTCAATGCCAAACATGTTGCAGCTAACACAGACAACGCTCCTAGTTCAAGCAGACAGTGTCGCCAATCCTTACTCGACAAGATGACAGGGTTCAGAGGAAAAATAAGTAAATCCACCACTGTCAAATTGACAAACTCACTGGCAAAGTGGACTGCAGTAGACTTGGCCACTCTCGGTGGTAGAAGATCAGGGGCTTGAAGGGGTGCTACAGCAACAAATGTGTTTAAGACGTAAAAGTTTACAAAAGTTAGTGCTCACTGATAAAAATAAACACATTTTGTTGTTTAAACTCATTGTTGTGTCTTTTCATTAATTAAGTCATAAACCAAAATCCATTTAAATTGACAATGTGCTTCCTGTGTCAAATATTGATATGTGATTAATTAAGTACAAAGCCTCTAAATAATTAGATTCATTTTTTTAGTCGTGTCCCACAACTACTCGAAATATAAATGAGAATGCAATTTCATTGGTTAGTTATTTCTAGAAGACAGTGTGCCATGCAATTTGTTACTGTGTAACAAACAATTGTGGCTCATACAGCCCATTTATTTTTGGTAGGTAGTCTTCTTCCAGTACTTCAGGAAACCATTAATTGTTTTGTTTTTAAAAGCTTTAATTACTCTTATTGAAGAATAAAGAATAAATACATAATATTCCACATGATTATACCAATAATTGGCATGTAGTCTTGACCCTTGTTTAACTGGCATAATGTTTGAAGACCAAACTAGATTTACTACAGGTTGTCTACTCTCTTCGAATATCTATTCTTGGGACACCCTCCCTCAGGAGGTAGAAAAGGGTTGTTCACTAATTGGAAAATCAGATCTGCAAATAAATTTCCTTTTCTTGGGCAAGATGCCGAACGCCAAAGGTCCTGAAGTCTGTGCCATCTATGTGCAAATGTGCGTGAATGAGTAAATTAGATAAGATCCTGAGCAGATAGTAGCCTGTATTGTAATGACTAGAACGGCAATATATACATGTATTGATGAGATTTAATTACTGGACTTAAATCATTCTAACAGTGCGTCTTCAGGGAGTTATAGTGAGAGATAAAGAGAGCATATGTTGTGTTAGTGTACAACAACACACATGTTCCCAGTTAAACCAATGAACTGTATTCACAAGCTGTATGCTGTTTGTGTGTGCATGTTGTGTATCGTGCATGCATGGTGAGGAGTTTCCAACACTGACATGTTTACAGAAGGACCACACATAAGTACAGGACGAATGCCAAGCCTGTGAAATATCCAAGTGTGTCAACATGCATGCACACACACACACACACACACACACACACACACACTGCATACACAGTTTGTAAAGCCACAGAAATGTACCTGGAAATGTGCTATATTTTGCATTAAGTGCCTCTCCCACCCATATGTTTGTCAATATAAACCATTTCAGCAAATATTCTCTGACGTTGGTTTTACAGTGATCGCTCTCAGATTTATGACCTCCAGGTATGGTGTGTGTTTCTTAACTGGTGCTGTTGGAAAGCTTTCACCATCTTCAAATAAAATCACTAATACAACAAAAACACTTTTTAACATTCTAAAAGGAGCTGTTTTTTTTCCTCCGGTGGATTAATTAATTAATTAATTCATTCATTCATCTTCAACCGCTTATCTCGGGGTCGCGGGGGGCTGGAGCCGATCCCAGCTGACATCGGGCGTGAGGCGGGGTACACCCTGGACAGGACGCCAGTCTATCACAGGACACATAGAGACGAACAGAGACAGACAACCATTCACACCTACAGGCAATTCTTAGAGTAATCAATTCACCTAACACGTGCACATCTTTGGATTGTGGGAGGAAACCGGAGTACCCGGAGAAAACCCACGCAGACACAGGGAGATCATGCAAACTCCACACAGAAAGGCCCAGGCTGGGATGCGAACCTTGTACCTTCTTGCTGTGAGGCGACAGTGCTAACCACTACACCACCGTCCTTTATATTTTCCTTGAGTTGTACAAACGTGTACAAACTTTTGACTTGTACTGTATGTAGATCCTATTTCCTCAAATTAATTGATTTTATTTAGAGTGTCAGAGCGTTACACAAGTTATCTCAGGACACTTTCCAGACAGTGTACTTCTAGACCACATTCTTGATTCTTGATTTACAAAGACCCAACAATTCCCCCATGAGCAAACAGAAAGTCGTAACGGCAACATCAGAGACAGTGGTGACACTGTCTTTGATGTTGGGATAGAAACACAGCAACCATTTGTATGTCTAAGGTTTAAGTATCCTTCAAGAAGACAGGAACCTTCAGGGTTGGGACGGCACTACACAACGCCATACTGTGATTGACTTGTACTGCTTCATCCTAATTCTCCTCGATCGAGTGTCAATAAATTTTCCAGTGTAAGACATCAAATCTCTCAAACTCTTCATTTTCCAAGTTCACTGGCTCTCAGATTTTTTCCATAACAACCACCATGATCCAGATGCTACCACAATCCCAGGAAACCTCTCAGACATTGGATAAAAAAGTTGAGCAAACTATAGTGGAGCTGCAGCTAGCAGCACCTCTAGGAGTCCTTTGTCCACTTAATGAACTCTGATTTTAGTGTGAAACTGATTTATGCAGTGTTTTTACAGGTTTTAATAACCAGGTCAGTTTGTTTTGCAGAGGAGACGTGCGAATAATTCAGCTCCCAGTAAAAACACCCTGAATGATGAATACTGAAGGAATCCTTTTTGGGAAAAACTGACTGCAATTAATGTATTTTCATCAACAGGTTTGTAGGAGGTCATACAAAAGATGATCAGGATGCAGGAAATGACGACCGGATGACAATGGTTACGTTTTGTGTGTTTAGGAAACAAAAGGTGACGGTGACTCTTAGGCGGGACACGAACAATGGTCTTACAGGTCCTGTTTTTTGGACCAATCCACCACCCCAACCGTCCTCCCTATGTGGAGATCAACTGGGAATACACACAAAATAAATATGTGAAATACACACAAATTGCAGTGCATTCACTTATAGTAATAAATACCTGAAATACACACCATTATTTCCTATTAGATGTTGATCTTTTCTACATGCAGCTGACTACTTCTTGCACAGCCAGAGTGCAGCCCCATTTACGTTTAAAACTCTGCCAACATGAATATTGTAACCAGGACACTTTACATCCATCCATTAGCATTCCCTGAGCCGCTGATGAAAGCAGGTTTCCATCACAGGACACGTCAGGTTCTTGCCTACACTCTGACCTCTGACAGTTTAATGGCGGTCAAGCTCTGACCTCTCGCTGTCGTCACTCAGCGCCTCGCCGACCTCTGAAATGAAAAGACACGATGAAGGCTTAAAGAAGGGCGGGGAGAGCTGGGTGGCTGTTACCCTGATGTGTTGACACTGAGGGATTGTCAGTACGACAGCTGCTGTTGTGGCACACCCACCTGTGTGACATCCAGTTGTAAGGAGCAACTGATTTAGACAGCACACTGACTCTTGGCTCCAATCACTTCCCATTTGCGTCCTCTATCTTTTAGATCAGATGTCTGCTCAACTTTGCCAAGAGAAGGGTCACAGCAGTTAAAGTGCCTCTGTGACCCGGACAATAGTTGAACTCCCTTCTTCAGCATCTGTCCCTGTAATGTTAGCGGTTCATTTAATGCAGGTTTACTTCTCTGTATCTGGGCTATTCTGGAGGAAGAAACAATGTAATTACTTATGTTAAATCTCAAAAGGAGCAGCAAAAAGACGGAAGAATTGTGGCCAAAATATTGTTTAAATGAACAATAAAAATGTTAATGACACTAACCACTTAGTCTGAACATAGTGTCCTTGACTGCACATTATCCATGATCTTGGCATTGTTGAAAAGGGTCAGCTGAGCAAAGTAGCAAAATTGCATGTTTTATATTTCTAGTAAATAGATGATCCCCCAGCCTGTCTGCATAGGAACAAGACACCTAAACTCAAATACTTTTTTTTTGTCATTCAGTATTCCCCATTTTGCATCTTGTTTTTTTGACTATTTGTGATTGCTTTGCATTCATTTTTGGTGTTTTTGCATTTCTTTGTGGTCATTTTGAACCTCTGTGATTGTTTTGCATCTCTTCTTAGTCGTTTTGCATCTTTTGGTGGAGGTTGTGCATCTATTTATAGTTGTTTGGTGTGTCTTTGATTGTTCTGCAGTTATTTTTAGTCATTTTGCATCTCGTTGTAGTAATATAGGTCTCTGTGGTCTTTCTGCATTTCTTTGTAGTCATTTTGGATTTCATTTGAGATGTTTTAAGTTTGTATGTGGTTGTTTTGTGTATCTTCGTAGAATTATTTTGTATCTTTGGATGTTTTGCATTTACTTCCAGTCGTGCATTACTTAGAGTAAATATGGATCTCTTTGGGATCATTTTGTATGTTATCTATTTGTAGTTGTTTTACATTTGTTTGTGGTTGTTTTCTGTCTCTTTGTAGTCATTTTGATTCATTTGTAGTCGATATGTTTACGTTTTTGTTTTTTTAGTCCTTTTGTGTAGTTTGTAGTTGTTTTGTGTATGCTTGTGGTCATTCAGAATCTCTCTGATCGTCTAGTGTGTTTTTTCTGTCAGGACTCTAAGAGGGAAACTACTAATCATTGAGACACATGTTTGATATTACATGCTGTAGCCCCCAGATTGTAAACTCACTCTATAATTTTCAAGCAGCAGATCAGAAGATACAGTAGATACTCAGCTTTAATTGGGCCAAGTGGAAAAAACAAATTCAAGCATTCATGCATAAAGCAACAACCACAGAAACCTCAACAGAGCCAGTTATCAATCTAGCTGTGGACTTTTAGCAGAAATCCATAAAATCTGCAGTGGTGGAAGAAGATAATGACTGGAAAAGAATTCTGACTGGCTGTCATCCAGCCCCAAGCTTGTCTTCCCTGCAGAGGTCTTAATTCCATCCACTAATCATCCATTAGACAGCTAAAGAACTTGGATGACAACAGAGCCTCAAACATACACCCTGTTTTAGTGCTTGGCTTCCTGTCTGTGTCTACCTGGTCAAAAGAAAGTGAAGTTTTATAAATGAATACTTTTAAAATATAGACAACATTAATAGACAAAGATCAACAGCTCAATACAAACAAGTAGGTGAAAACAGTTTCACACAAGGTTAACGTTGTGAATTTACAAAATACAAAACTACTTGATTAGGTTTAGACAACAAAACTACTTGGTTAGGTTTAGACAACAAAACTACTTGGTTAGGTTTAGACAACAAAACTACTTAGTTAGGTTGAGGCAAGAAAACCATTTGGTTAGCTTTACGTTATGTAACTTAAACTATATACGTATGTTAAGTATGTTGACTTTTGGTTACAAACAGGGTACGAACAGCATTGTCCTGGGTGAAAGTCCTGTTTGTTTTGACCCATCCATCCACCTCGTCCTTACGTGGACCTTGAATGTGGACTTTGATTAGAAACATATCTGTGATACGTCAAAAACGGATCTTGGGATATTTTTCCCTCAAAACATAATTGAGAATGCAATTTAGTTGTTTGGTAACGTATTTTTCAGTAGACATGGGCTGGTGTGTGTATGTGTGTGGACTCAGCTGGAGGTGACTACATGGCCTTTCACTGCCCTGTTTCCTGCTGTAACTATAGCTCAACATGAACTCAGCCACCCCCCTACCATTACCATAAAGCAACACAGCGAGCACAATTAAAGATAATTTAAGACTTAAGCAATTAAGGTCACATCTCCTCTGGAAACACACGCCCATGGAGGTCCTGGTATCTGTCTAGCACAGGATGGATTTGGACAGGTTTGGTAGTGTGTGTTTATGTGTGTGTGTCGTATGGCTTTGTAATTGCAGCCAAGGTGCAGGGTCAAGCAGGGTCTATGGGGTCTGTTTTTGTCTGAATTGCCCAGAAGGAGATTAGGGCAAAATGACACACTTGGTGCCTACCTTCGCTCCAATTACAACTGGGTAAACACGGACACAGAGACTAAAAAAGTCAGATTATGCCGTTTGCATGCACACCCGGTAAGAATAATCCCATCTCCGTGCAGACCTCCAACACCATGGATTAATGACTGCAGGCCACCGAGGAGGTCCTTCTTAAAGGCCTGAATGTGGAGTGAAAGTAGAGTTGGCTCCGCTTACTGATGTTATATCAACAATATTTTATTGAGAGGAAATCAAGTGGGATTTTCTGAAGGAGGAGAAGTGTTAAAAACATCTTTGGTCCAGGGCGCGCACACAGCCTACACTCTGTGGAGTTAAATTATGTTCTATACGTCGCTATAGGTTTACAACTCCCACCTAGCACTGTCTGCTGATCTTAGAGCCATCGTCGTAAACCTACAAACACACACAGAGTATATTCCCCCTGAACCACACTCTGCTGACTCATCATATCCAGCAGCCAGGGAGGACAGAGTCATGCTGCTGCCGGTGTTTCCCCTATCGCTCTTCTCTGAAACGATCTCCCTGTGTGGTCCTCTCAGCACTGCAGCCACTGCGACTGCCACCTAAGGCAATATGGTGGTGGGAGGGAAGTGAGTGTGTGTATGTGTGTGTGTCTGTCAGGAAGACAGTGTCCGAGAGCAGGGACTGAGATTAAATGGATGAGGTGACATTCAGCTCTAGACACTTTTTTTCATAGCACATTTCATTTTTGCCAGATTTATTTCATTGATTTATTGAAAACATGGGGTATGTAAGTTTGATCTGATCAATGGATGGATAATGATCATAAAAATAATAATAATAATAATAATAATAGATTTTTTTTTAAAGCACCTTTCTCTGTACTCAAAGACGCATAAGTTAGCCAGAAGCTGCAGTTTGTGTTATGTTCTACCTCGGAGGACATTGTGAACATGTATCTTTAACAACATGATTGCTGTGCTTCATGAAGTGCTTTGCTCTTTATTTTTATTGATTTTAAACCTTTTGTAATATGAGGCTACCGTTAGTGTTAATTAGGTACCTTGTTGGTATAATAGCAACAATGATAGAACTAACAGCACTTTTTGTGTGCTCTTAATCATGTTCAGGTCTGACACCGGTTAAGCCTCTGGAGGCAACGGACGATATTTTTCAGGGGTTCCGGTGTAGCCGGCGAACATTCAGGCCAAGACTTACTCTGAATAATGAAGCAGTACGCTACTGATTCATTTCTGGTTGCATCTACTAATGTAGTGTTGTTGATAGCTTTTGATTCTCTAGCACAACCCAGTTAATCTTGTCAGCTTATTATTCGGTTTACATTCAAACGTAGACTAGTGAAGCTCAAGCACTCATAGCTCTCTCCGTCTTTTAGCAGCGATCTCGCTAACCCTACAGTTGCTTACACGCTATTAGTTCTGTTTGCTACTTAAGCTTAGCGGATCATGATGGCTTCTTTCTCTCTCTCATATTCTCTTTTGCTCGTAGTGTCAAAATCGTCTGCCTTCTTCAGTGACAATGTGATATTGATATATGTAATAAATGTAGTTTATTGCAAACCCACCTCCGCAAGAGAAAAACAGTAACATTAGCAGCTGTAGCCATCAGCAGTCAGTGCAGACCGACCTAGCTGTCCCCCTGCAGCTCCTGAGCAGCTGGGAAGCCAGGGAGACTGGGTGACTGTCTGAAAGAAGTATTTCCCATTGGCTGTCTTATCCATAGAAAAAAGACAGCAAACTGGTTTGTACTGAAGTATTTAAAATCCACCCATACATCTCTAAATGTACAGTAGAGTGCAGATTCTACTTTTTTTTTTAAAGAACATTTCAGTTGTGAAGTTAGCTAAAATGGCTTAGGAAAACAATCCTTGACCATCCCTTCACTCGTTAATATACGACCCAAACACCATTCGGCACAAGTCTAGAATGCAGATAAACAAAACGTCATCTGATGATAGCGATGGGTTCAGAGATTGCATTTCTGCCACGTACCTGCATGCAACCAAAACCCAGCCCAAATGAGATTGGTCAATATTACTCAAGTGGAAACCAGAACACTTACCGGTACCAAAATCTTGCCTCCAGATTCTGCATTCATATGTATGTAATGTATACAATATAATGTTATGTCTTCTGTCTCTATAATTCTACTTTTCACTCCTTTGTGTAAGTCAGGGTGCTCACAACACTAGGGACCCACAAGGGGTCCATTCTCTTACAATTTCTGATTTAACCCCTGCTGAAAAAACAAAAGCTAGTGATCCTATTGTACTAAGAAAAATGTAAGAGATGATTAGAAGGGATTTCCTATTGTTAATGTTACTGAGTAGGAACTCTTAAATGGCACCAAAAAAAGTTGTTTCTTTACAAATTGAGTTATCAGGAATTTTAAAAAATACAGCGGTTTCACAGTATGGGACATTGCTAAGATGATCAGCAACAAGGAGACATGCGAAATAATAGTAATTCATATGATGTAATCTCCAGTATATTTGTGGAGCAGTTGGTATCTTGTTTTACTTCCAAAATGGCTAAGCAGTATTTTGGAATCAAATTCTTCAGTCTGTGGAGGGAGTAGCAGGTCTTGAATACAGGGTGAAGAATTTGAAACACAATACTGCATAATAACAACCGGTTAAAACCTGTTATCCAGCAGGAATGTGCAGCGTCAGAAACAACGAAAAACACACATCCAAAAACAGCATTAAGATTATTTTGTTTCCAGCTAACTCAGAGCTTGCTAAACATAGCCATCACCAGGCATTCATGGTTTTAACCCTCTGGACAAGACGATTAAAAACTTTGTTGCTTTTTTTACTAAATTGGGCATTGCTTAAAACCTACAAACAGCAGCGTCAACCTGCATGAACTACATAAACACACGCATCAGCTGTGTTTCACAGATCATATGCAGCTTCATGTGAGGTGAGGACTGTCAGCACAGAAGCCACAGTGATAAAATACCAGCCACAATGCCGCAGTCTAAGTATAAGTCTGCCACCCAGCAGTCATGTGCAACACCTCAACCTGTAAACCCAAAATATCTTTCTTTCTTCGTCTTACTGTCTCTTACTGTCTGATTAGACCTTTCTTAGCTGGACTGTCCACTGACATGACTGTTCTCTGATGTGGAAATTGTGTCTTATTTGGTGAGTTTACTGTGGGCATTGTATACATGACAGTTTTTGTAGTAGAGTGATGCAATGACAGTCGAAGAGTAAAGGGAGGAACACGCTGACATGATGCTTTGTGTGTCTAGATGCACTGCAGACTTGAGTTTAGTTTATTTCAAAACATACTTGAGACCTCAAAAATAGGGATGATTTTAAAAACCAAAGCAGTTCTCAGAGACTGCATTCTGGGGACTTTTAATGAATGAAAAAAACATAATAATAACAAAGTACACTGAAACTGCATTTTTATATTGAACACTTTACATTTGACAGTTAATTTTTTAGGAAAAAATCCAGAATAATTCACCCAATAAACTACTTTCATTTATTCATTAATTTTATCCATTCATTAATTTTTTTTTGTCTGTCCCTTAGAGAGTCTTGCTGCTGCTTTCAGTGATTGTATCATAGACTGTATAAGAAATGGATGTAGCCTCTACGTCGGGGTCCGTTCTCTCAACTTGATCCAATCGTCCTCGCCTATGGGATTCGCCATCCTGTCAGACTTTGACTCCGCCTCATTTCCTTTTACCAAAAAAGGGCATTGATGTGACATTGGGGGGAGGGAGATACATCCACCTGGCTGATGTTTACCTCCGAGGAGAAGTGAGGGCCAGTGGCTAGCTATCCCGAAAGAGACCGCGCCCCTAATCATTCATACATTTTAACCTCCAATAAAATAAAAACTAGCTTGGTCCAAACACATTCAGCCCCCTCAGTGATGTCACGGCGATATGAGCTAAACATACAGACTAGAATTTATTTTGTACCAGATCTTAAATAGGTTTAATTATGCTGTAAAAACGGCCTGTTTAACATGGGGTCAATGAGACCAGCTTTATTATGAAACCGGCCCCTACTGGCCACTTGAGAAACTGCAATTTTTGGCACTTCATAATTGGATCAACCAGGAAATCGCTGTGGTGGGGGCTTGTACATGTTTCCATGCGTCTAGCAAAAATTGTGGGACAGAAGCAAAACTTTTAGCTTCCACAATAATCACTAAAGTTATTGCTTCAGAAGGGATTTTTGAAAGCACTCCACAAAACTTGGGACCACTGCTGGCTCTTATTAGTAATAGTATTTCTGTTACTCCTGATGATGCTGAGGATGCATCCTAATACTTGGAAGAAGGGATTGGGCTCTTCTTATTGGGCACAGTGGAGCAGACGCTCTGCCCTCTGTAATCTAATGTAATTCATAATTTCAGCATTAATGATGTATTATCATCGCGCAGCCACGAACGTGCTTCACTACTGCAAAGTAATAACGAAAAGGGGGGAAAAAAATGTTTCAGACATAGGGAGAAACATGGGAGTACTGTGACCCCCAGAGGATAGCGGGAGATGGCAATGATAAACAGGAGTCTAATGGGAAGTGGGAGGGTTGTCAAGAATGTTTGGAACATGTAGAAAAATATAAAATAAAAATGCAATTTTCATCTCATTTTATGTGTGAACATCTTTCACACACACACACACACACACACACACAAACACACACACACACACACACACACACACACACACACACACACACATATTGTATAACGCTTTCTGCCTTGACCCGGTCAAATTCAAGCACAGCAACAGGGGACATTTTAATTAAGGAGCCATCATCTGACTCACTCATAGCTGCAGGTGATTGAGGCTCTGAGAGCTAAAGTTACTCCATACCATCACATGACAGAACGGGAGCACTTTAATACCGAAGGTGCTCAGTGAGCTTATCTTCTTTGAATACTTCCATGAAGTGACACTTTATTTGCCTTCATGAGATTAGAGTATACTGTGTCATGATGTCCCTAGTGTATATACATTGTATACACACAAAGAATGTAAACTTTTCATACTGAGAAACCACGTTATAGGCAAAAGCAAAGTTCCTTCATTTTTAGTTTTGGCAAAATGAAGTCCAAACAACAAAGTAAGACAAATCTCAATATGTAATTATGTTCCGTGACAATAAATTCCTTACATCTCCACTGACATCCGAAGCATCCCTGAAGTCCATATGGCAGTCCCACAGTAAGTGACACACCATATGATGTTGCCAACCTCAGAAATGTGATGCTGGTGTACCTCAGGTTTTCTGTAGGAGGTGCAAAGTCTGTCAGAATGGATGAAACAAGTCTCGATAGTGTGCTTGGTGCGTTTGGAGCCAGTTGAAGTAAAAGAAGCAGACTCTTGGGAACTGAGCTCTAGGCTTTAAACAACTCTCAAAAAATATGGTATGTGTAGATTGGTGTATATCATATATAACCTCAGTTGCTTACCTCAAAACATAGTGATCATGAAATATGTATGAGATGCAATGTCAAAAGTTGAAAAAGATTGTGTTGTGTAAAAAAAAAGTTATGCATTCAACATTTCGAACCGTGTAAACTAAAGATAATGGGAGAAAGCCAACAGAGAACAAAGGTGTAGCAGTTGAAAAGTGTGTTAAGATATAATCGGGAGAGGAAAGAGAAGATGAAAGAGGATAAAATAGTGGTTTCTGGAAAAGCTTGAGAGTGAATGGCCATTGAGGCTGCGTTAATGCGTTTGTTCTGGAGCCCCATCTCTCGAGCTTCCTAGCAGGCTGTGTCATTTGGCAGATCGAAGGACTATGTGAGATGAGCGAGGGGGAGTCACTGACTGACTGTTTCATTAGTAACCTTTGTTCTGTTAAGCACTGTTTGAGGCCTAGCGGGTTTCTAGACCATCATTCTTGCTCTAGCTACTTTTAGGTTTTACATCAGTAACCTCAGAGTACATCAACTGCATGCATTCCCAAATACTATATTTGTACTGCAGCTTTAAATAGTATGCATAATGATTTAATCAGTATACTGTAGCACAAACTCCTTTGTTGCTTAAATAGGTTACAAGCAATCAACATTGACTGCCATATAATGATTTTCAATTTGTTTACTACTTAAAATGAGTAAAATCTTACTTAATTGTAGCTGCAGGCATCACATTGATTCACTCTGCCCTTCCTTACCTCTCTCTATGTCTGTCTGTCTGTCTGTCTGTCTCTCTCTCTCTCTCTCTCTCTCTCTCTCTCTCTCTTTGTGTTTGAAATCATTCTCTATCCCAGTAGTAGTGGTTTTCAAATACTCAGTGGTTAATTTCATTCACTATATACCGTAGTCCACTATAAAATACCCACAATGCACAGCTAATTTGAGTGTACATAATGTACTCCCCTATACCACAATGCAATGCTATGGTGTTTTCTCAGAGGAGAAGAAGAATCAGAGAGGTGCTAATGGTAGCCAGGCATTTGAGAGCTATCTGCAGTTACGCAAAACCGTTTCTCACAAGCTAACTAGTTCCTTGCTAATTCATTGAGACACACAACCAATGTTAACCGAACCACACTATCACACCATTGAAATTTCAACAATTTATTTGGAATTTAACAATTGAAAATTTAACATACATGCAACATCAATACAACTTTTGACTGTCCTCCTGAGTGTTTAAGGTTACAGCTCTGTTTGTTTACATGATGCTGGGCGCACCCTCTTCCGTCACACATATCTTACAAATCTACTATATCTACTATATTGTAAACACGATATATGGAATATTGAGTGAGTGAGTAAGGGAACGATTTCGACCGCAGCTTGCGCTAGCACCATGCAATCCCTTAGCACTTTGCTTATTTGAATGGGCCCCATGGCAACACGTGACAGGCATCAATTCAATTCAATTCAATTCAAAAAACTTTATTTGTCCCCGGGGGGCAATTCAGGGCACACAGAGCAGCAAATAACGACAGTGCAACTATACAAAAACATTTTAACCTAACACAAGAATAAAGTGTAAGAGAAGAGTAAGTGTCAGGATGTTAGTGTGTTAGTACAGGTTAGATACGGAGAACATAGTCGGCGTGAGGTGTAGAAAGACATGCGTGTGTCAGATGTAAGCAGACATGTGAACTGGAATTGAGAGCTATCTGCAGTTAGGCATGGAAGTTGTAATTCCACCATTTGGCCACTATGTCAAATTGGTTTCAAAGTCTGGAAATATTTTGTGGGGGTTTAGTTTTACTACCTACCACTAGGATACTTCACCACAAGAGGAGTGGGTGGAAGCTCTGCATGGAGACAGAGCTTCAGTTAGTGGCCGAAGAAACTCAAATTTGGCCAATGCAAACTCCATCGCCAGGGGTCACAGTGGGTTGATGTATTCCAAATTTCAATGGTGTTAGAACCTGAGGAGGAAAATTGGCAGCACAAGGAGATTAGCCAGCAGCCAGGTAGCTTAGCTAAGCACAACTACTGGAAGTTGAAGTAACAGCTAGTCTGGCTCTGTCAAAAGGTAGAAATTCACCAACCAGCACCTTTAAAGCTCACTAAGTACCACGTTATATCTTGTTTGTTTAATACATACAAAAATGGAGCGTAAAAACAGTGGATTGTATCCTGCCAGACTATCCCTTGGCCAGGTTCAGTTCTGGACGAGTTTCCTCAGGTTGGGTATTGCTCAGAGAAGCAGTCTTCACATAAACTCCTGCGTTCACCTGCACCAGACAGATTATAACCTTAAAAAGCTTAGATGTCCATAGCAAACCATTTTAATTCTACACATCTAGCAGATTAAACCAATTTAACTTTTAGTGGGATGATTTGATTCAAACGTGCGAATGGAAATTATATTGATGAGAGCGGTGAGTGAAGTGAAACGTCAAATGTAAAAGTTGCTGATATAAACCATAACAATGAGCTGAAAAACGCTTAAATACTCCAAAGAGTTAAGGATGATCTTGGGTGCTTCATAATTAAAGGCAACACCTTTCACATGGCAAATTTTTCTTTGTGTCTCTGCTTTAAGATGCCAGTCATGAACATAAGTCATACCAGGAGTCATTACAGATCAGACCAACTGTACCCATGGTCTATTACCATTATTTCCACATATTCTTCTTCCACCATCTACACTCCTCTAGCCTCTTCTGTGCATTCTTACTCTTTCTCTCTACCTAGCCGCTGACTCCCACCTTCTCTTCTCATTTCAACCTCACCATCCTATCCATCATACACCCAGCTGTTGTTTCTTGCTGAATCATGTCCATATAATTTGTCTTCCACTTTACTCATTGTGGCCCTCTCAAGGTTCCTCATGCAGAACTGCTGACATGCCTCCAGTCATCTTTTCCTCCCGCTCGCCCTCACTTATCTCACCATGCAGACCCGAATGCAAGGAATTGCCGACAGAGTATCTGAGGTCTGAGTAAAACACATCCAGGCAGAATCTCCTCCCAGAGCTCAACCCGCAACCGCGACCCCAGACCAGTCCCAGAATTTAATCTAGCACACGGCCCCGGGAATTTAATCTAGGACCAATCTCAATCAACCAGAAAATGTGACATGTATGAAAGACCCAGAAAGCCATGAAACCAGAGACCAGACACCTGCTTTGGCACCAGATTCTCAGAGGGGGAGTGGGGGCTGGGCCATTGTTCCACCACATGGTTTTGCGGAACACTCCAAGTGACGTCCCACAAACCAGAGCTTTACTCCTGCAATTGAGTCCAGAACCGAAGAGAAAAAAAAGTCATAACCAAGCAGTTGCTGGACAGGAAGTAATTTGAATTTTTTTCTTCCATCACCTGTTATTTTTTGCTTCTTTTCTTTTTAACAGCCGAGAACCAAAAAAAAACAAAAAAAACCTAGACATCTGGTACCAGAGCCGAGCCCATTTCGGTCTATATTTCCCCTTTTATTTATGGGACAGAAACAGAACCACACAAATGGGCCGGGGGGAGCTGCTCCATAACATATGCGCCTCACCGCAGGAGAGGAAAAATAAACGCACGCCAAACCCTAAAAACCTAAACTAATGCAGGAGCACTCTGAATACGAAATTGCCCATTCAGTATATCCGTGCTGATCATCTGAATTTTCTGAAATGTGCCCTAATGTACGGTAAAACGGTTATTTTTGACAGAATAGCTTGCTCAGACTGTGGTAGGGAGAGAAACATAGGCCTTGACACAAGTAGAAGCGGGAAGTGTGTGTGTGTAAATGGAAAGACCTGCTAGTGATTTGTCTTTATTACAAATAACAGATATCACACCTACTATATTGGTGTAGATAATGTGAAATCATTTAATAAGTCAATGTGGGATGGAATTAATAATGCCAGGAGAAAGAGGTGATGAAGAGAGAAAGAGAGCCAGCCAATGAAAGAGTGTCAGAAAGACAGGGAGAAATGACTGTTACATAGGATATAATATGGAAACAATTACATTTTGGCAAGGCAACTCTGGCACAGTGAAGCAGATCTGCTGTGTCCAGGATTGTTACCACCTGTTTCTGTGTCTGCCGGTGTCTCCTCTATCTCACATTATTGTTAGCATGAGTGTGTTGCAGGACTCATATGCATGCACACCGGTACTCAGAGAGCAGATGACTGGGAAATAAAGGCTGAGTGGACAAAAAGGGAATGAGGGAAGTACAAGAGATAGACCATGGTTGGACCATGCAGGGATTTAACCTCTGTCTGCTCTGACTCTCTTATTCTAACTCCTGTTCTGCAACAGGAAGTGTATATGAGTCTCTGAGAGAGTGTGTACAGTACATGCAAGGGTTAAATTGCTATGGAACTGTCAGGTGCCTATACACTCCTCCATATCATCAAGGGACATTGTGTATAATTTGACACTTTTTACACATTTATAATGGTGATTTTATCCTCTTTTTCTGCTGTAACACTGAAAATGTCCCAGCTGTGGGACTAATAAAGGATTATTTCTCAGTCTTAATAATTCAATGACTAAAACATGTTTTCTTCGTAGCTGCAGAGAACATAGTTCTAAATGAGGCAATATAATTTTCACAGGGTTTCCTTTTTTTCTGTCAATTTTTGTCAGGCACCATTCAAAAGAAGGACTCATTGTTCTTTTATACTTTTTTGTTAATTGTGGGGGTTACTGCTTATCTGATTACAGTATAACTATCAGACATTGTGCTTGCACACTTGCCTGTCAAATATGCTGTATAAAAGTGTCATGTTTGGTGTTTTTTTTTTTTAGCAGAACGGCTGTCTGTGCATCCTGGAGCACGCTGCTGCTGTTGTCATGGAGGCACTGTGGGTCTAAGGCAGGCAGTGAAATTTGGGCGAAACAAAGAACAGCTCTCAAGTACGACTCACTTCCCTTCATTCATACCAAAGAGGCGTTCAAAAGAACCGGATAATTTATAAATGTACATCACTAATGGCAAGGTAGGAAAAAAACAGGTCACAAATTTTTTGCTTTTACAAAATAAAAACTATAACTTAAAAAAACTTTACTTAAAAAGATAGTTTGTGGCAGGCAGGTTGTTGAGTCCCCCCAACATAACAAATCCCAATCTAACCCCCGCCTGCACATTATAAATACACTCAATAACTGAAACATTTATTCTGTCGACAAGTTCCACGAAATTGTATGAGGTTAGTTAAAAGAAAAAATGTGGAGGTCTTCAAAGTTAATAAACTTTTAATACAGTAACACAATGATTGTGAGTTCATCCATCCATCCATCTTCAACCGCTCGTCCCTCTCGGGGTCGCTGGAGCCGATCCCAGCTGACATCGGGCGTGAGGCGGGGTACACGCTGAACAGGACGCCAGTCTATCACAGGGCACATAGAGACAAAAAAACATTCACACTCTACTGGCAATTTAGAATCATCAATTAACCTAACACGTGCATGTCTTTAGATTGTGAGAGGAAACTGGAGAACCCGGAGAGAACCCATGCAGACACAGGAAGAACATGCAAACTCCAAACAGAAGGGCCCCAGCCCGGATTCCAACCTGGAATGCTCTTGCTGTGAGGCGACAGTGCTAACCACCACACCGCCCACTGATTGTGAGTTGAGCCAACTGAAATATAATAGTTCTGATAAACAAGTATGACCAAGAACAACACATACAAATGCATTAATTGCATTTTTGGCAACTCCCAGGCAGCAAAACGAGCAGGGAAACAACTCCTGTTTATTACAACACTGTACTCGCCAATGGGAGGCAAAATCAATGCACAAAGGGGCAAAAATGATCAAGAAGACAGGTTTTAAGCTGATTTGCTGGATAATCTAAACCACTTTGTTTAGAAAGCATATCCAAAAGCAAGCCATCATTGTACAAGAAAACCATATGTGTGCACAACTACAGTAAGTCCAGAAGGTCATAGCTGAAACAGAAAAGAGGTCAGATGAAAGCTTACAGTGGACACTTTGGGTCACAGTTTTCCCTTTTATTTCCTCTTCCAAATTATTTTGGCTTTGTTTAAAGACACTATGATAGTTCGACATCTAAAGGTTCTTTCACGCTCTGGTTTGCTACATTCCCTTAACTTAGCATCTATTTTGTGGGAAGGATTATGTCCGCTAGGTGCATGAGATTGTGGAGCATGTGTGAATCTGAATGTGTAAACTGCATTCCTACCCATATGTAGGGCTTTGGGGAGATGTACTCTGAAGATCGCTCTTAATCTGTCTACGTGGTCATCATTTATCATGAAGCCTGTTTTATGGCTGAAATATGCAGTTTAAGGCCCTGGCCGTCAGTGCACAGCAGCAAGGCTGTGCATCATCCTGCATGAACCTGCTATTCCTGATGACTTTACCAAGAACATTAGGGGTTTGCTCATTTATCAAGGATCTTTGCATATTTTCCAAACCCCCTGCACTCTTTATGATAATTACATCCCTACATTTGAAGGGTTTTTATTGCTACACAATTCAGGAGTCCTTGGCCATTGTGCAATCATGGTTGTTTTTCTATGGAGTATTTTGGAGTACTTTATTACTATCCTGCATTGCTGGTTTGCACATTTTTCTATTTATTTTGTTGCACTTTTTAGTATTTTTTGAGTTAGCAGTGGTAAATACGATATGTAGCATGTTGTATGTAGCACCTTGGTTCTATAGAAACGTCCTTTCTTTGCACTGTGTGCTGGCTGTAATGATAATAAACCCTCTTGCATCTTGAAACTTCAAATTAATCCTTGTACTACAGTCCCCTTCTCCACACTGCCTTAGCTGCCAAAAGATACCACAACTGCACCATTACCGCCACCATTTCCTCTCAGGAAATGAATGAGAACTCTGATTGGCTCGAGTCTCTGCCTGGCTCAAGATGAGAGAAGCCTGATTGGCAGGGAGGAAACATGCCTCAGCCAGAGCGCACTGCAGGGGGCGGTGCTGAGAACAGAGATCCTGTAGATAGACGCACACCTACGCACACATTATATTCAGCACATCCTGTCCTTCCAGATTCCCATAAAGCCACCCGAATTTGTATCTTAGAAGAGCACAGCAGCAGTTTGATTTGATTTTTTTCAAGGGGAAGGAATTGGCGGGTGGACAGGGACAAACACTTCACAGAGTATAGCGTGACTCTTACACAGAATGCTGAGTCATTTTCCTGAGGGGAACACAACCATGAGGGAGGTACAAAGTATGGATTTGGTTAATGTCTTATTATTCACGTTTGACAATTTTGCTTTTTTGAATAATACATCAGGTTTTTGTTGTGGGGATAACGCCTATCGCCCCCATGACAGCAACGTGTGTATGTGTTTATGGATGCAAAACTTTTATGGAGATAGAAATGATCTCATAAGGAGAATTAAAGTTGACAGTATGACAAAGCACATATGATTAGGGAGTGTTCTTGTAGCAAGCATGAAAAATGGATTACTGTGAATGATTTTGATTAGCTAATTACAGGGCTGATTTCATCAATAAAATTTATGACTAAAAATGATTTGTTGATTACTTTTTTCCAAGGTTGTGTGTGTTTGTGTGTGTATATGACGAGTTGGGATGAGAAGGGGTTAGACTAAACTAGTCCACAAGTGGCAATATAACAGCTGGGACAAACAACAGAAAAAGGCAGGCAAAGTTATAAAAAGTTATGGTAACTGATAAGTTAACATACAGGGTTCCCACAGTCATGGAAAAGCTTGAAAAGTCATGGAATTGTAAGTTTCCAGGCCTGGAAAAGTCATGGAATATCCTCCAATGTAATGTAGCATAACACCCAATTAAGTTTCTGTAGCTGTTGATGCAACATTGGTCTAATATGTGTTGATGTGTGATTTTTGTTTACTATCAGGTATGTTTTTTCATTTTCTCCCGACATTCTGTCTCTCCCTCCATTTAGGCCAGCAGGCCCAAATTATGTTTGAATGTCTGAATGAGTTTAAATGTTGAATAATCCGGGTCAAGTGTACATGTAATATATCATGGCTCTCTAATGACCAATAAAATTGTTCATTAAATATTATATAATATGCAGGCTTTGTAAATGTTGCTGCATTTTTCATTTCATTGCCAGAAATGGGTTTATAATCAAATGCCTTAAGAATACACTGATAATACAGTTGGATTCCCCTCATGCTTAAAAGTCAGCTCCAGACTGATATACTATGCTTGTAAAGCTATTTCACAAAAATTTAGGGCAATGTCTTGACTGTGCCTGCCGTTTGAATTATTTGAAGTGAATATGAACATAACCAGCTATTAGATATGGGAAAAGGTTGAGGTTTAATTTTCATTCAATAAACACTTTATTATACTATCATGTTCTGTTCATGTTTAATGTTGTGAATCCGTTGTGTCATTATGGATCCTTGAAAAGTTTCCCATGAAAATATGTGGGAACCCTGGAGGAAACATTATCATGGTATGCAGATGCAATGTTCATGTTCCAGAGGCACATGAAATGTTGATTGTGGAGAGCACAGGTGACTGCTCAATACAATGTGAGCAAGGACAACTGTTAGCCACTGGCTCCGTGCAAACAAGGAAACACAGAAATGTGTTAAAACGAACATGCATTCTTATCAAAAGACTAATTTAAATTCATGTCCTAAAATATATATTGTAGAGTTGAACTGTATGTCAACCATAGTTCCCTTTTCGGTTTACAACGGCTACAGAGCTCATTTGCTCTCTGACAAAGTCAGCGCAGCAGCTTCAAGAAATGTTTCTCTAACTTAAACTACAGACTGCTGACTCTCCCATGTCAGAGGTGTAGCGTTACACTTTGGCTGTCAGACAAACTGCTCAGACTCACACAATAACGACCTGACGCAGTGCATGGATGGATGGAGGGACAGAGAGACAGACAGAGAGACAGAGGAGGGGGAGCTGAAGGAATTTAAATACATGCAGGATGATGAGAGAAGGAAGAAAACCAGAAGGAGGAGGGACCAAAGCTGGATGTTGGGAATATCTGAATGGGATGAAAGCATGACGGGTGGAGACAGGAATGGAGAAAGGATGGTAAGATGTGGGACAATAATGTCCACCGTGGGTTGATTTATCTGCATGGCCAAGAGAAAACACCATGGATAGCAGCCTTTGTGGGCACAGCTAAGGGTGGAAGTCATGTTTTACACCATCTTCTCTCTCTCTCATTTGTTTTCCCACATATGGAGGTGATTTCTAGTAATCTTTAAGGCTTTTTGAAATGACAGCCAGACAGAGACACTGAGGAATTATGTTTTGTTGCCAGGACATAACACTCGGGTACAAGATGTTGTGGCTGACAAGGTATGTACTGACAAACATACTGACTTCCACGCTGCATGTTTTGGGCTCTCGGTTTTGTTAATGTCACCATTCTACCATGTCTCTCCTGCTTGTTATTACTCTTTACATACTGAATGTCAATCAAGCTGAAATAACCATAAGAGGCGAGTTGGAATTGGGATTGTGGAAATTTGAGGATTGACGTTGGCTCAACCAACATGCTATCCAACTACAGTAAAGTGCCCTAAAGAAGGAGTGTGAAACTGGATTGAGATGGCTGGAGAGCTCAAGGCCCATACCGATCGTTTAAGGAAAAGAAAAAGTAAATGTTCCGAAAATAAACCACAGAAATTATTGCAACCCCTGGGAAACTTGTTAAAAGCTCATAAAAGTAAAGTCTGCTATAATACATGAAGCTATAATGGGGATCCATTTCACAGATTTTTTTTCTTTTCTTTTCAACAGGACGTGGTAAGTTAACGAGGGACTGGAAGTGTTACCGTGCATGAGTCCTAAAGCCGAATTGTACCATATATTTTTGGCTATTTCAACCTTTTGTGTAAAATATTGGCAACATTAGAACCATTTAAGGGATCTCTCTATGTGCATTTGTTCACAATGTCTTTTAATTTCTGTTAATTGTCAAAAGACACAACAGTAATAATATTTTGTAAAATTAAACTCTACCAGAATGAAGCTACGTTACTTAAATCAATTATTCTTGGGAAATCGTCAATGTGCTGCAGATGTTTCCCGGGAATAGACATCCGTGGCTATTTCCTGTTTCCCGAGAAATATAACCGGAAAACAGGAAAACTTAGTTACAATCTAGGTGTAAACCAAATAGTCTACACAAGTATACAATATACATACAGTATCACTACAGAAATAAAGTAGATATATGCTTTATGTAAGTTATTTTTGTCTTCCTATGTGGATGCTCTTCTTGGAGATGTTAGGAATGCAACACGCATCGACGCGGGACCTTCCCTTTGGCACAGACAATAGAATGCCTTGATATATTATTTGCTCTGGAATGGAATGGATTTTGTTTGTTTATACAAAGGAGAACTGTCAAATATCACTTCTATGAGGCTGTTCTCAGCAGATCGATCACAGGCAATGAACTTGGTATTTCATAGTCTGCACAGCCATAGTGAAGTTCAAATGCATACAAAGTTAGTTATGTTTACTTTAGTCTGGTTTACCATTTGTACAGTGCTGTTAAGTAGTGATGTAATGCCCTTTCAATATATGATTCCCGGGTTCAAGCCTCGAATTTCACCGCAGTGCCGCGTTCCCCGTTGTTTGAACAGATCTGAGTTTTTAAAAAACAACATGATTGTCATTTTACCTCTTTCTTCTTGATGAAAAACGTGACAAAGAGGTGATAGTCATTATTCACATGTCTGTTTTGTTTCAACAGAGTGTTTGGACCCGAAAATCGTATTTTGAAAAGGGTGTTACTTTGGACTTATGTCTGATGAAGAGCTGGGGCTTGAAAAGTTACATTGTGCATTAAAAACGCTATTTGGAGCTGATTCTGGTGTGCGGACTCACTGTTTATTCTTGTTACATCATCGTATTTATCCGGCTGTTAAAGCCGGATAAATACGGACATGCTGGATGTGGCTCAATGCTAGATATTAAACTCCTGCTGATCTCTGTTTTGCAAGGGCAACTGTTGGTACCAGGGGTTAGCGCTGTCCAAAACGTCTGTGAAAAAGCCCAGAGCATTTTCCCCATATACCATAATGTTAACTCATGCAGTCAGACCATACTGCTGCACTAAGGACAGTAGACTATCTAGCACAACAAGTGAAGCCAGGTCCAAAATCTCAAAGGAATTGTTGAAAAATGTGCAATACTATTGCAAAGCATGAATATATTTTCCAAGTTCTTATCTTGACTTATCTTGTGTGGCTGCATTTATGATTCTGCTATCAGAATCAATCTAAATGGATTTTGTTAGCTTATGTGTCGTAGCTAGTGGATTGATGTGTGTCAGAGGTGTGTGTTTGGATCTCAGTTAGCAAAAAATGTTTCTTTACATTTCAAGAATTAATTGTTGTTTAATTCATGCATGTTTCTTGTCCACCCTGCTATAATCTAAGAACAGTTCCAGATAGCTGTGGTTCAGCTCCATGCTCGCTAAGTCACAACTGTTTTTCTAAAAATGTTCACCATTTATTAATATTCAGCCCGCATATTCTGTTTCATTTAGAAATATAGCACATTATGGAAGCCAACATAAGCTAAAGATGCTCTACCTTTTTCACACCTGAATCGCAGATTTTCCTAACTTTAATTTCAACCCAAATACTTTGAAGAAAGTGTGTAGCATACTCCATCTACATCTTTCCTAACAGTTACAAAGAGTAATATTAACTCAATAAATTGTTTTGTAATAGTTTTTTAGATAACATTAGCAAAAAAAAGCCAACCATAGGCTACAGCTTGGCTCTAGGTTGTTAGCTGTCTTGCAACTTGCAAAAAAGGCTAAAAGCAGAAATGTGTAGTAACAGAAACAGATATCCTTTTTTTTTACGCCAGCATGTGTCTTTGACAAACATCCATTTTGTTTTATTTTTTGCGACATTCCAACACAAAAAGTACAATAAAGTTCTTCTACAGTGCTTCATCTACACAAAAATAGCACATTATCTCAGACACCCACACACATACACACGGGCCCATGTCTGGACAAATTGGTGCTGAGCGTGGTCTGAGTCAGAGAAGGCAGTGGCTAGTTGGCTACCGGGGTCTGCTCTGCTTTCAGCCTAAATGCTTGTGATAGACCTTGCTTGAAAAAAGACATGGTGTTGAAGCAGTGGAAATCAAGAGCTGCTGGCACGATGTGTCGTTTTAAGAGCCGGCAGGGGGAAGGAGCGTAAGGGAGGACCAGTAAGAGCAGAACATTGCTCTTTTCGCATTGATAGATGGATGTTACCTCTCGCAATTAATCTAGCTCTTGTATAATACTCAGAGAGACAAATTGAGGAAGGAGGGAGGGAGTACTCTCAATTCAGAGCCAGCATCAAATGTCTTCCAATGTCTTTTTTTTTTCGAACTCCTTCCCTTTCCTTAATCTTTCCATGTTATAATATATTTGCTTTACAGAGGGAATATAGGTTGTGTCTACATTTATTTGGAGAAGTCTTGCATTGATGGTCAAGCTTAGGCATTAACCTGGAATGGCTACAGTGAGGAATTGAGTCTCGCAGGAGTTTTTGCAAGTTTTCACAAATCTAGGGTTACCATCTAGACCTGACCAGGAATACAGTATGTCATTTAGGTTAAATTTGTTGATGTTTCACATTTCTTTGAAATTTCAAAAAATTGGAAAGGCAATATTTAAAAATTACATTCTGTGCTCTATATAATACATTTTTGATTCACCATTCAACAATTACAAAAGCTAATTTCCGACAATTATTTAGAGCAACTGTCAAACTTCATGTAAGCGCTTGACTTGCACCTTTACAATTTTTAAAATTTCTCTGTCTTGATGTTGCAGGCTCTCATCCATCGAAGAAAGGACAAACAATGTAAGAATAAAAAAAAAATCTGAATCCTGTCATTTCTCTTCTCATCTTACCTTTCGCTCTGTCCCAAACCAGTCCACCCACATCACATTTCTCCCTGACTCCAAGGTGACGAGAGCTGTGATTGATCAGCTTTTCCAACAGGAAATGAGAGGGCATCTCTCAGAGGCCTGTTTAAACAGCGACTTATACGGTTACAGAGTTGTTCCAGGACAGCCTTTCACGTGACGGGCTGACCTGTGTTGCTTACCCAACTGATGTGAGTCATAGTTCCCTACCAGGTCCTCATCTATGAGGTGTTCCTTGCATGTAAGCGTCTGTACATGTGCAAAGAAACATTAGTGCAATCTGTGTACGTTTGCTTACGCTGCTGTGTTTCTGTCGTTGCACGTACACCAGTTATTACCTGTGTGCTACTTTTATGATGCGATAATGAGAAATCCCCCTGGCAATTTAAGATCATAACATTCTTGTTTAATTAAAACCTTTCCTAATGTCATTTAGCTTTGTTTTGAACCCCAGATTTAAAGGTTACATATTGTAAAAACAGATTTCAATGTATTTTTTTTACTATAAAGCAGGTGGAGGTGCTATATAAATACTGTGAAAGTATCCAAGCACTAAATCCACAGAGAAATGCACACAGCCCATTTTTAGAAACTATCTTTAAATGAGTCGTCAGGACTTCTGTACGGTTGTGATGTCACAACTATACTATATATAGGTATATAAAGCAGCAACAGTACTGTTACAGTCATTACCAAGCTGCAATGCTGGTGCTGGAGACCAAGAAACACTAACCAATCAGAGCAGTCAGAGCTTTTTCATGAGGGGGTCTTAAAGAGACAGGCACTAAATGGAGTGTTTCAGACACAGGCTAAATTGTGAATAAAGGTATATTCAGACAGAAGGTTTTTGAACCTTACACCATGATCGAGTAGAAACCCAGAATGTAAGTATGAACCTGAAAATGAGCATTATATGTGCTATTTAAAAGTTGAGGGTGAGCAGCTTTTTGCCAAATTTTTACATGTAGTAGCCCTGAGGTAGGAAAATGATATCCTGATCTCCGTCACACCAGATGGACAGGACGGTGGAGGACACCAACAGGCCGGTATCAGATTTTTATTTAACAGCCCAGTGTCGGCCAACATATTGGCAAACTAACATATTAGTCTAACCTGTGTGTCTGGTTTTACACTTTATGATGAATGAGTTTTAGACGAGAAATGTTTGCAGCCAGTTGGCTTCTCCCAATAATTAATCAAGTAAAGTACCCAGGAAAGAAAAAAATAAAAGAAAGTCATTTGTGTCCAAGTTTACTATTCTGCCCGTTTACTCTTGAAACTTTTCAGGAGCGCTAATTCACAGTGAATGTTGTTTTCTCCCACACAAACCTTGATGTATGTAATAAAAAAGTTAAATAAATACACTAAGAATGTGGTTTGAGATCCTGCTACGGCTGCTGATGCAGCATTGTTACCGCTGGCTTAACTTCCTCATCTGCCACGATGATACATGCTTATTGGTAATTATAAGGAATCTACACACATATCCGAATCCAGGAGAAAAGGTAACCAGAGCAATTAGGGTCTGGACGTTCCCGGCATCCACATTAACGCCAGCCTCAAAACAACACACCTCATTTTGACAATTATAAGTTTAAAGGGGAAACTTTAAACTGACAGTAGAGGAGACAGGAAAAGAGTAACGGTCAAAGGAGTTTCTTTCTTTTAATTCAAACCAGACTTCCATATCTGCAGCCTGTTTGGGGCCGGTTCCACCTCTGAGGCAGAGCCGGCACAGTACAGGATACTGGGGAAATGAAACCTGCAGTATTAGTCTCCCCAACACTGCATATTAATCAGCATTTAATAAAAGGAAAATAAATTGCTCTCCACTCCAAATGTTTTGAGTACGAAGCTACCTTTATTTTCATTTCACTGCAGGTTTTTTCTTAAAAAAAAAAAAAAAAAAATCTAAAATAAACAGGCCTGTTGAAAGAAGGAGGGAAGGATGGATGGATGGAGATGTATGGCTGGGGACTAATGTACAAGTGTGTGTGTGTGTGTAAAAAAGGAAAATCTGAAATTAAATAAACAAAAGTTGATGAGGAGAGGGCCTTTGACACGTCTTGTTCAGGTTAGAAACTCTGGTGGTTATTACTCCGGATCGATGTTTTAGGACCCAAGGTTTCCATGTTAGAGCAGTGGCTACTTTCCAAAGGTCTCCTTTTCCACATATGTGATTAAAACAAACATGGAAATGATTTCATGGAATGATTATGCCATTGCTGAATGTACAACTGTGATTAATTTGTCTGTACATATTTCAGGCCCATTTCTACTGGAAAATAATATGGATAATGCACTTAGGGTGTAATGTAAAGCTACTGTCTTTGTGTATTCACAAAAACATCTGTATTCATGTCTGTATTCGGATCATGACAGAAATGCACATGACTTGTACCAGAAGTTGGTATAAATCTTCTATACTGCTTAATTTTTTTTATTCATACCCCTCATATGTGTATGTATAGGCTGCCTTTAAAATATAGAAAATAACATTTATAAGGATATATTTAAATCACACCTACGTAAATTAAATAACAAAGCATGATTAATTATTAATGATTTATTAAGCTGTGTAACTGTTAATGGTCCAGGTGGGAATGAATAGTGGAAATAAGACAGGAGGTTTTAGGAATTACACAAACTGGAGGTTGTATATATATGGAGGAGGCCAAGATTAATCTAAAGTTGAGTTTTTGTGACCAAAAAATGGAAAATAATGTGCCGAAAAATTTGCCATACTAGCCAATAAGAGTCAATAATAATTGGGACACATTGCATAATAAAATGTTAAAAAATAAATTGAAAATTCAGGTTGTGCATGCAAGTGGGAGGTCCTTAAGAATACAAAGTTGTTTTTAAGTGTCGCTGCACGTTTGAGACGGTCCCTAAATTGACCCAATTGTGGATGGGTAACCTCAACCATGTGGTTGTGTTGCTTAAACCTTACCACATAGTTTTCTTTTAATTCACAACATAAACCATGTGCTTTTGTGTTCAAAACAGCGACCCATAGCGGTTAATGCGCAAAGCTACACAGTGTGTTGACAAATGACATCTAGGGGTCGTCACAAAGCGGCCGTATATAACAAGTTATTATGATGAAGAGGGAATAATATATGTGAAACTATGACCTCTTAACACTGCATTTTGTGGTGGTTGCACATGATAATGTAATATGTAAAAGTCAGAAACAATGTCAATTAGGATTCTTTATTGTGGTGGAAACGAAAATTCCCTGGTTCAACACAGCCTCAGAGTCTCCGTAGGGAAGAGGACGTGGTGGGTAGATGGCTCAAACAAGTATGGGACTTTTACCCAGTAGACCGCAGCTCATGTCCCATGTAGAACTCAAAATCAATGTTGACTTATTTACCCAAAACATACCTTGTAGTGGTTTTGTTGCATGAACCTAAATTGTGTATTGTGGCCACCATGTAATGTGATGATAAGAGGTTGTGGTCATTTCAGTTATATTTGTGAGATCATGGTCAAATCACTCAGGCTACGTCATCAGATAATGAGGTAAAAACAGTTTTGCAACATCAGCAAAGTTTCATGCAGCTCTGCCCGGTATCTGGTAAGAAACGGAATAAAAGCCATTGAGAGTGAACCTTAAAGTGAAATTCTGGCGTAGAATCATCCCAGGGTCTTTTTCGGCAAATACACTCAACAAATAAGCCACAGAGACAATTTTTTTTTGTGTAACAATTATTAACGAAGAAAACCGGCTGGCACTGATTAGCTCGGAGCAGCATGGTGAAGGCATTAAAACGTTAACCAATAGTACTGCTCAAGCTAACCCCAAACTTCTGCAGTAACATCATAAGAATCCTTACACGTTAAACAAAGCATCATTCCATTTGGATTACATTTGATAAATTACTTGAATGGACTTTACTACAAGAGGAGCTGGTACAGGGGCCAGTAGGTAAGTCTTTCAAAACAATCTTTTAATAAACTCCGGGTTTGCTAACTACGTTGTTGGTGCTTCCATTTATGTGTAGGGACTCTTATCATGCTACTGCAGAGGTTTGGTGTTATTTTGAGGAGTATTAGTGGTTAAAAAGCTGTTCACCATGCTGCCCCGAGCTAATCAGTGTTAGCCGCATTACATTACATTATTATTGTTAGCGACTGTCCAGGATATCGGCGTAATAGGTGTTGCATGAAAAAAATATCTCAATGGCTTACTGGATGATTGTATTTGCTAAGAAAGACCCTGGGATGATTTTACGCCGAATTTCACTTTCAAGCTTATCTTTCTGGCATTTTTTTTCACTTTTCTTTTGCAATCATAAAATGCTGCTTATCAGTGCATACTAGAAAGTAAAAACTCCTCAGTATTCAATTATCATATATTTCTGATAAATTCTGACCAATCATTTTATTCGGTCCAAATAAATCCTTTTAGTTTGCCTAATCCTAGAACGCAACATTACATGTAATAACGTAGTATCCAGATGCTATCAGTTATCAGTTACTGTAGTTCTGTAATAATATGTTATTTTTGCAAGGAAGTTTAACGCTAATGACACTGGTTGTGAACAAATCAGCCGTTTCACTTGCGCTGCTCACTTTTTCAACGCATGCGTCGGGGGAGGGGGGAGCGTGTGAGTCAGGCAGGGGGAAGAGGGTGGGACTTTGGAGGGAGGCAGAGTTGTTCATGGTCAAATTTTAACTAAGTGCTGTGTAACATGCCAGAAAGGTAAGAATTGCTTTAAATGTCTAATTTTTCATTAGTTTATATTTTGGCAAAACAACATCAATGAAAGTCATTTACTCACTCCTCTACATCCCTGTTAAGCAGGATAATGTGCTATAATTGCCTGGTCAAACCCCTGACCCGGCTGGAAAGTAAAGTAATGCCACCCCCTCCAACAACTCATGCTGTCGTTGAGCAAGGTGTTGGGCAAGGATGTGACTGCTGATGTGTGGTTGACAGCAGAAAGCTCTGGTTGCACTATGCAGCTTCCATGTGTCAATGTGTGAATGTGACACAGGGCTTCACTGGAAAAGGTCAAATGTGCCCTGTTGACTCTCCCTGAATAAATAAAGGCTCAAATTAAAACACAGCATGTAGGAGCAGTCCCTAACTCCACTCTTGTTTTATGTCAGCTCTGCCACGAGATTAAGCCATGCATCTCTCGCGCCAATATATGCAGTGTTAACTGTATGTGCAGTATTAAAACTGAAGCATATATACTGTGCAGACACACCTCTGTTCATAAAGGTATCCATGAGTGTGAACAAGTCCAACACACACTCACTCAGATGCCACACTGCACACATGCTGACACACTGCAGTCCTTTTACCTGTGGGCTCCAAGCCTGGTCTCAGGTTACCTGTTTTCCTTCGTGTGAGTGTAAAGTGTATTCATATGCTCCTAAGAGGGCTGAGATTGGAAGGAGACTGTTTTCCCAGTGATAAAAATCACTTGGCACCTAGCTAGAGCCGGCATCGCAGCAGAAGACAGCACAGCACAGAATAGAACAGCACATCGCAGCAGCACAGCATTGCTCTCTGGCACGGCTTCAGTGTACACAGCCAGGAGAGGAGGACCAGCCACACTTGGGTCTGTAGCAATATCAGGGCTCTGCTAACTGTCGGTTTAATAACTTTCATAGTCTATTTTCAGAAGGAAAAAAAGAATTTACACTGGAAATAAATAGAAAGATATCTTTATGTAAAGAAAAAACTTGTGACTATTGCAAATTCAGATCATGGCAGTAACAGATAGCAGCATGCCTGTTCTCTCGGGTTCATCCTTTCACAATGCTATATTAGTATCGCAGGTAATTCTTTTTTTAATTGAAGAATTATTACATATTGTAGGAAATATAAAGGTTAATACCCAACGGCGGGGCCAGAATTGTCCAACGGGTAGCAGAGTCCAATCAATCCTGATATGGGACAACTCAAATGACATTAACCTGCTTATATAATGGTCAATTGATTTTAAAGATCATTTATATTTCCATGCAAAATATAAAGTTTTTCACAAGATATAACTCAGATTATCTGGTAACACCTGTGATCCTGACTAATACCTAGAGCATGATTCCTATGCAATGGTAACATTGTTCACTACTCCAGTGAATAGGATGGACCTCAGATATGACTTGGCAGGAGTTTTATGTTAGCTTAGTTCAAACAACCCTTTGGCTCAGCTACGAGGCAGAAAGCTAATGCTAATGTTATGCTAGCAAGATTAAAAGTTAATAACATTGTGTATGGTTGACAAATGGTAAATATAGTTTGACGGCTTGTTTAAAAACAAGACGAGCTATCCAGCCATGTCATTGTCCCCAAACCAATATCAAGATTTCCACAACTTTATAAAAATAATGTGTAGTGTCGACCACAGCCTGAAGTAGCAGGTGGAAAAGTTAACAGGATGTGATACAAAGCTCAGAGGGGTTGTCTAAACTTAGTTGTTGCAGCCTGTGTGTCAGTCTCAATCCTGTGGTGTTCAGAGGATGAGGCATTGAAGGTCTAAAGTCAGTGTCGTAAATAAGAGATTAAGGCACATTATTTTAGAATGGTGAATAGTTCACCGCAACGACTTAGTGGGTGTCACATTTTAATGGACATGCAACAAACAGTCAAGTATTCACCCAGACTATGGTGTAGAGAAATCATATGTTAGAACGTAGATGTCTCTCGACCAGTGCCTTTATTTATTAAACTTGCCCAAGAATGCTCAAAAGAGCAAACTTAAAGAGTAAAAGCTGCATTGGCTGAAAGGGAATGCAATGTTTATTAAGAGACTTACACAGTGAAGTGTAGGAGTTACATTTAAGAGCATCTCTCAAGGGATCACATGATTAATCACATGTATGCTCAAAGCAGGAATAGCCAAGGGCTTGTCCTTCATCTGCCCAATTATTTATTGATTTAAAAAAAAAAATGATACATGGTATACTAAAAAAAGGTCATTTTATTTGTGTGAAATCCTAAGAAAAAAAGGGCTCCTCTGATATATTTAAACAGGGGTTTAAGACCCTATAACATTTTCAGATTAAAATAGGCTAAAACTATTCAGATTGTTAAGATATATTTCATCATGGCAGATGATATTTTGCACAATTACTTTAACTGAAACGTATCTGAATCGAAGTATCCACCATTTGGACTTCTGTCGAACGTACTGTGACGTGTTCACTGTCATCACGTCAAGTCTGTGAGGCTGTTTAGATTCACTGTCTCTGTACTGCTGCCATCGAGTATCTATTTAAAAAACCTCTGGAGCTCGGTTAAAATTAAGAGATGTTTTAGCTCTTTAGAAATTGGAAGAAAAAAAACATACTCTGGCATACATTGTACAGTATATTCAGCGTGGGTACAGTAGAAGGTGGTACCACAATAGCTACAACTTGACCTTTTTTTCTCCATATCATTTCATCTACTTAAAGACTTCAAGAGAGCCCGCTCTGTGCGTCCCACAAAGGGCATTTGTGCAATGAAACCCTGCATGGCTCTATGTTGTCTTATGGGAAGTTTTCTAAGCTTCCTATGAGCCTATATTACCAGTCCAGGCGTCAAAAGGCTTTACCGTGTGTTTTTCCTTTGCATTAACACTATGTACAGAACCAAATGAGTTTATTAAAAAGTTATAATTCCAAGCAAACATCTTTGATTGCCAAAAAAGGTCTTTGATATGAAACAGTGCTGATATATGTTTGGCCGACGCTTGGGAATACCTCTGTGTATTGTGTGAGTGGAACTGCCGTTTCGGGAATAGGCGGTCCTCCTTGCCACTCACCCAGTCGGCTGATAGCGGGTACTTTTGCACTGCGGCACTGTTTGCAGAAGCTCAAGCCTAGACTTCCTTATTAGAATCTTAAACTTGAGTTGCATGATAAATATAAGGAGCTGCACAATGCCAAGTGTGGGCTTAAGGTGAGGGATTAGCTGCAATAAGCCAACACTTTCGCCCTCTCCACACACAGACTCAATGTGTAACGTGTCCTAATGGCAGAGGTAAATTGAATACTTAAGCTCGGCACACATATTTCTCCATATCTTCACTCGCAGCCACCTACATCGCAGCTCTACCTGCCAAACCACACGGCTGAATGAGCCTATGAGATAGACAGAGTTCTCACTGTATGTATGGCCCTCAGCTACTCCACTGCTCACTCACCACAGCGGGCTGGTGCTCGAGGAGGGGGTCCCGATGACAGGGGGCCAGTGTTACCTGTAGCCTTGGCTCATTTGCCGTGAAGGGTTTAGGCGTCATTCAATCGGTTTAATTCAAATGCTTTTTTTCCTTTGTAGCTCTCTGACTTTTCTGCTCCATTCTTCAGTGATACCTCTGTCTTCCTGCCTTTCCCCTGAGCGTCAATACTTGAATCCTCAGATGGCCCTGCAGTATCAGTTCCTTCCTGAAACAAGCTGAAACTTTCTCCGCCTCGTCTCCTTCTCTCTACCTGATGAGAAAGACGTCAGGGGACATTCCTGCATTCCTGGGTGTTAGATGCCGCTTTAATAACAACCCCAGAGACAGAAACATGATTGCGTTCACTGTGTTCCTGTCTATTTCACTCAGTCTTCCTCTCTTTGTCGGTTTGTCTCTCTCTCTGTCACATTCAAACCTCCGCAATTTTTTCCCCAATACAGCAGAGCAGCCTTTACCCTGGCATCATCCGTAAGCCAAATCTGTTTACCTGGCCCGCTCTTCTTCAGCGGTCACATCCGGCCACCTCCGTCACCCTTGAGTCAACATCTCCATTACTTCCCAACGTCTTCCAGTCTCCATCCATTGCCCATGCCAAGTTCCTCCCGTGGCTCCCAAGAGGCGGCTCATTGGTCCTGGGTACATGCTGAGCCACAAGGCCAGGGTCATCAGAGGTAAGGAGGAAGTAACTGGAGATTTTTAATTATGAGCCTCAGTGGTGCGATGAGCAGCTCAGCTCATGGCTCCGAGTTCAAGAGGACTGTAACAAACCGTGGCTTAGTATGGTTTCTGACTTTTGCAGAGTAGGATTTAAAGCTGCACTTGGCAAAGGTTTGACATAAAATGCATCCATCTTTTCAGCCTAAATCTCAAATTCAGGCAGCTTATGAAAAGAGTGTGTCACCCTCTATAATTAATACCCTGTGGATTCACTCATTTGACTAAATTATGGTTATGGCCACTGGCTCCAAATATATGAACATGTGATAGTGTGATTTCATGTATGATTAAAATACAGAATAAATAGTATAAATACGAATAAATATGTTAGTGAAATTAGATTAAAAAGAGTAAAACAATTCATTGCAAGTATTTTAGGTGGTAAATGATTTGTTCAAGAGTTAAAACCATTCTAATTCATTTGAGGTGATAAAAACATTTGTATAGTGACACCAAGTCATTACAGTGCGCATTGGATCTGTGTTCTGTGATCGATTAGTTTTGCCTGCAGGCCTGCACGATGCTTCACTTATAATGAAGCTGTCAAAAGGTTCAACACCGTGTCTGTTTTATTCATTCACATTTCCCTCTTCAGGTACGGAAAACACGGTCAATGCATAATGTGGTTGTGCTGTATTTTTGTTTACAATGCTTGAATGCACTGACGTGAAGCAGAGTCGCGCAGAAAAAGTTATTTTGTTGTTTAGTTCTCGTGTAGCTCTTAGTGTAGTATGAGCTAGTTAGCTAGCGACATGTGGCTCACGGAGTACTGTTTAGGTCTGAGATGACACGGTGTGTGCCCGCGTGTAGAGAACAAGAGAGAGAGAAGCTAAGTAGCGATATGTTTATACATAATGGTTATGTTGAGTCATGTACAGTATACTCACAGGTATTATTTATTAATATTGAGTATATAGTATGTGTAAGCCTGTATATAGTATGTGTAAGTAAGTATATTAAGTGCAATATGTATACAGTTTTTTTGATACTTTGTATTGATGACGCCATGTTGATACATGTGAATGTAACATGGATAAATAATATTTATGTTTTGACTTATAATGAAGCTGGCAAAAGGTTCAACAACGTGTCTGTTTTAGTCATTCACATTTCCCTCTTCAGGGATATTACAAACACAGCAAATGTCGAATTTAAGCTTTTATTTTTTTTAGGTCTGACAAGTTACATTCTTTAATCCAATATTCTATTATTCAATGACACCATGCTGAAAATACCTGTGCTCACCCTCTGTTTGAAACACTGTTTTTGCACCTTTTTTCTTTTTTGAAATCCACATCCTATACACAGCCCAGGCACAGGAAAAGTCACTGAACAAAGTAGGGTTGGTCCAGTGGTTGATGTATTCATCCATCACCGATGCCTGACAGTTATTGACAATGGAGCCCAACAACATGATTTGTGTAGTTCCGTCCTGCCGTCTGTCCCACACACAGACACACACATAATAACATCAACAGCCCGCTGCATAGTTACAAACGCACTTCTTATGAGCACACTCACACGATTGATAAGATGACAGACATTTTGCACATATTTCAGATCATATCCAATAAAGTTGGTCAATGCAGAAAAGTTCCTTTTTTACAAGCAAAAGTTATAGGGGCATACAAATAATTTCAGGTTGGCTTTTCTGCGATTTTCAGTCTATATCCCCTCTCTGAAACGCACAGATGATGTCCTACCATTTAGTGTTTCATTTTTTATTTTCTTCAGACCATAACTAATAACGTTGGTGAATATGGAACAGTTTTTTTCCTTCCCAGCAAAAGTTATAGGGCGACACAAGTTCTTTCAGACTGTATTTTCTGCAATTTTTGGTCTTCCATAAAATCTACCACCTCTCTACGTGGATGATGCCCTACCATCAAGTGGGACATAAACCTTCCATTTTTGAATAGCAGTGTGTGCCATATCACACTGAAGATGATGATGAAGTATTGCTATGATGATCAGCTGAGAGTTGAGTTGTACCATGCAGCAGAAATTAGGCAAATTTCTTAGATAAAACCGTTCAGCTGATAAAAGGATGACCTCTCACTGTACGTTCTCCCCTCATGTTCCGTCCCTTTTCATGTGAGGGCTAAGACATTTTGATGGGGACTGAAAAAAATCAGACTGAACCATTTCCTATAGCCGGTGCAGACACAAAACAGGTTCGAGAGGTGAGAGTGGTACCGTAGCATTGTAAAGAAAGAGGTATGACCTGTATGGGCACAGAAAATTGGCGCTATCCAAACAGTAGGAATGAATCCAGCCAAAAGTTATTATTGAGGCTAAACAAATTGGACTGAGCTGTCGTGTTGGCAGAAAGTTTCGGAGGGGACAATATGAGTCAGCAGTGACTACCGATCTCATTTCCTCCTTAGTGCAATGCAAAATGACTTATTGCATGTTTACATGTTGTATAACATAATCCATTTGGTGGATTCTTTCATTCAGAGCTCATTTAAGTGCGGACATTTTAAGCTGGAAGTGGAGACCTTGAACTGTTCATTAAGCTACATAAGAGAACAGTAATTGAACTGGCAACATGGCTTTTGCAAAAACGAGGAGGAAATGAGTAAGTTCTCTGCTGGTTCCAATGACTAAAAAACAAATTGCAATTCATCATTTACTACGTAATACCTCTTTCAAGCTCCACCAGCAGTGACCTTGCAAACAATTTGAGAAATTCAAATTGAGGTTCACAAGTCAATTATTGGTTTAAAAAAGTAAAGTCCATGTAACAAGCGATTCCTGACAATGGATTTGTTGGCTCCCATCTGAAGCTTATTTAGACCGGTGCTGCGCCTCATGGAGACAATCACACAGAGCTTTGTGAGATAAACTCTGCTCAGAGAAGCTTAGTATGGAATCAAATGATCAGGATACTGGAGGAAGACCCTGACAATGTGAAAGCTCATAAGGTGATGAGACCAGATGTGGCAAATCAGATCTTGATGCGATACCACAGCTGGCTTGTTTTACATCAGCACAGCTTTGTAACATCCATGCGAGCTCACACACAATGCACAAAAAGTAGATCTAATTGTGCGGTGTGCTCATTCAAACACACTCGCTAATGACGTAATGCTGCTTTCACATTGTTTTAGTATGCGGTCGCCAGCTCACCACATGTTTATTGGTTGAAATGGGAAAAATATGTTAGAAAAGAGTGGATGAAGATTGGTGGTAAAGTTAACTTTCTCAAACTTTTATCATGAAGACAAATCAACTATTGACAACTTTAGCTAAACATTCATATGTTTGTGCACCTGCTGGTCTTGTCTTGAGTGCCAACAATTTGACTGAACATTCTGGATTGCAACAAATATACGGAAAATATACGCTTTGATTCACACCATTGCAGTTGATTAAAAGATACAATATGTAAGAATTTCATTTTGTTAATTGTCTGTTACTATCTATCAAAGGGTGAGTCAAAACAATGGTTATTGACCACTGTCTTTGGCGATATTCCCTCTCTAACTAGAAATGTGCTGCAAGGTTAATGTTTACGTCAGTCAGCAGCAGTTGGTCTGCATTTGGAGCTCGTCACTGAAGCGTATGCCGCGTTTTGTTGTCATCGTAAATCAGGATATGACGGGCTAGGACGGTCTCTGACGTCTGTCAGCAGCTCCAGAGCTTTACCTCTGTGAGTACTGTAGGCTACACCGTGGCTAACACAAGTACTATGCAAAGATACCTGCAGCACCACAACAGCTCTCTGCTGAAATCAACCCCCTGTAATGAAATTACTGAAATTTTAAAATAGTGTTAAAATCTCATCTTGTGGACTCAATATCATGTCTCGTCTCGTTAGCCGAGGGTCTTGTCACACCTCTAATATATGTATATATATATATACTGTATATGAAATAATATATAACATATTTAACTCAACACTTTCCGTTTCTGTTTCAAATTAAAAAATATCTAGTTTTTCTGTGGGCTGAATCTTAATATTTTCTTCTACAAGAAATATAAAAAGAAATATAAGTGACATTTATAATCAAATTAAATCAAACCTTCTATTGTTTATGGCCATTAGCATAGGTATACTCAATGTAGAAAGGCAGGTAGCCTTCAGATATGTGCAGTATGAATCTTACTGTTTTCCAAATGTTTTTTCAGTGTAGAAAAATATGCTGTAACTATTTCTGTCATTCAACTCTTTTAAGTCTTCCTTCCTTCAAAAGTGGTCTTTTAATCCGGAAGGCTGTGGTTAAAGCAGGATGGAGGTTTCAGTGGAGGGATGCAGCTGAGGCGAGCCCGCCAAGGCGGCCAGATATCATCACCATTTCATTAAGCAGATCTCCGTGTTTCTGAGCAGGAAGAATGCAGGTTCTCTTTACGACAACCAAACTTCATTCAAACTTAAGGAAGCAGGTCGGATCCTTTCCAAGTAATGATTCAGTTTGATTGGGCAATAATTTCAAATAATGTTATGGTTTGCAGCTGTTCTTCATATAATTTGCAGGAAGCTGCTTCAGTGTTGCACATTATAGATAACTCAATAAAATATTAGTTTAGCTGAATAATGATGTCATATACTGAGTATAGTAGTGTGCCACATTTCTCTGTTGCACGAATATTTCCCCACCCACTTAATCTGTTGTAAATAGCATAAATTTGGTGTGCTTTTGTCACATGCATGTGCTCTTTGCACTGCAGACATTTTGAAGGGCACAGGGGTATAATAACATTAGCAATGGTTGTTGTATTCAAGTGTCGCAGTAAGTTGTGAAGTGTGACAGTGAGCCTTTCAGGTTTCACAAAATGGCAGGCAAGAACCCAGTAGCAAGAAACAGAAAACAGTTCAGGTGCAGAAACAGAGTTTAAAACAAAGCAGAGGTCAAACCAGGTGGTCAGGAAGCATGGCAAACAAATCCAGTGGGAGCAGACAAAGGGGGACATCAAAAAATGTAAAGGGGAAGTCAAAACACTCATTGACTGGCAGACGGGCGGGCTGGCAGGCAGACAGACAGACTGATTAGCTGATGAGGAGCAGGTGAGTGTGGGGGTGGGGCAGGCCAGGTGAATGCAATCAGCAGGTACTGCAGAGTAGAGGGGAGTGGCAGAGTCTGAAATGACATGAGAGTTAGGGGACGTCCATAACAACACAGGTATTTTTGAAACCGTGTGTTTCTCTTCACGGTTTGGCCTTTTATCCACACGTAACCGCAGATGTGGGCTTCTGAAACGGGAGTTTTTGTAACCAGAGTCCAGGGTGAACTTTTTCAAGAATTACGGTTTCTGCAGTGAAGTGTGGACAAGAAAACCAATGGAAATCGCAATTTCTTGTCGACATTGATTGACGTCACACTGCGGGACGGTAAGACGTAAGTTTTATCCATGGAGACTTGTGGAGCTCACTAGATGAGCTGACGGAGGCAGATTTTACGGTTTCATGTGGACAGATATTTTTTATCATACCAATAGTGTGGACAGGATTTTTTTTTTTTCTCTTTTTAAAATACCCGTGTTCGTGTGGACTAGGCCTTGTGTTGGCAAACAGCTAAGTGGAATCCAGCCAACCTGTGTGCACTCACATTTCACTTATTAGTTTAGTACAGTATAAGCCACCAATAAAGCCATGCTAGATCCAAGAAGGATGGATCTGAAGACTGAGTTTCGATTGAAAGCTCCAGAAAAGTAAGTAAGTGGACCTTGTATTAGGATATCATTATGTTTTTTCCATACTGTATCATGTGTATAGCTCTTTTTAATTCACACAGCTGTCTGCACCGGCTCTGTGGGAAAGATGTAACTGCGACCTGAATCGTTTGTTTAAGTTTCAAGTTTCAGTTATTAAACTTATTATCACATTATCTTTATTTTCTTATTGTCTGACTGATTTTATTGTTTCTGATGGCATGTTTTCTCCTTTTTTGCTGTTCGTTTATTGGTTCTGTATTGTATAATTCTTATTTTTTAATGTGTAAAGTGTTTTGAAGAGTATACATTTTTTTCGTCTTCTCTATCTCTCAAACTTTATCAACCTACAGCAGGGGTCTTCAACATACTTAGACCAAGGACTCCTTAAACTGCACATTAAACTGGTTGCACAATAACATGATTGGTGGACTAAGGCATTGAATACTAAGTTATTAAAATAATTTAAAAATAAATATAGATTTATACATAATATTTTAATGTTGAACATACATGTGGAAGGCACAGTAAATCCTTAAACTGGACCAGTTTGTGGCTACCTTACTTATAGGCCAATAAGCCAATCTTCAGTAATTTCATGAATATGGTTGATTTATCTTTGCTAAAAATATGTTGGATTTATTCATTCATTCATTCAACTTCAACCGCTTATCCCGGGGTCGGGGGTGCTGGAGCCGATCCCAGTCTGGGCCTTTCTGTGTGGAGTTTGCATTTTCTCCCCGTGTCTGTGTGGGTTTCCTCCGGGTTCTCCGGTGTCCTCCCATAATCCAAAGACATGCACGTGTTAGGTTAATTGATGACTCTGCAATTGCCCGTAGGTGTGTGTTGGATTTATATTAATGAAAATTTTCAGACATATTTAAATTGTTGGGGGAAAAAACACGTTCCAAAAATTAACAATAGATTGGCTCACAGACTCCTGTTGAAGATCTTACCTATTGGATGATGCGGGGAAAATGTCGTTTAGTGTCAAAGTAAAACTGTGCAGAATGTTTGGCTGCTCCTTTGTGCCGTTTTGAAATGATCGAACCAGACAGAACAGGCAGTCGCTTTAGTGTCACGTGAACACTGACGTGACATTTGCATTCTAGACACAGGTTAAGATTCAATCTGAATATGATTTAAAGAGACTTTAAAAAAAATATATATATATCAGATGTATAAAAAATAAAGCATCTTTTCTGGCTCAAAGGAGATGCTCAGAGTTTGTTTGTGAATTTACAATGCACATGCAGCTAAAATGAGATCTACCTCCTCCTGACCTGGCACCAAATAATCCTCGTAAGCACGTCAAATCATTACGCACTGCGAGGCGTCCAGGATTTCCAGAAAGGAAATGGTGCGCTGCTGGCTAAGAGACAACTGTAACTGTTATAAAAGAGAGAGGACCAAACACACTCTGAGGAATCAGTTTAGACGTCTGTGCTCCCTCCCTCTCTCCCTCGCGCACAATTCAATAAGCTGCAAAAATTTGCTGCGTTATGGTTGGATGTCCTCTGTCGCTCAGAGTACCGTTTTGCAGCGTCAGGGCTTTTCTCTCTCTCTCAATCTCCGCCCGAATCATAGGTGCTGCTCTCTGTCTGGGGAAGGGAGGGAGGGAGGGAGTTTTCCAGTGGCACGAGCCACCCGCTGACAACTGCCATTCTTTCCTCCAAAAACCACCCCGCACACACACACACACACACACACACACATCCTCCCTCGCTAAACCCAAACAACTGCTCAGCATTAAGGTGTGGATCTGTCATTAGTTAGCTTGGCCTGGCTGGGTGAGACCATTGTTATTGTTAAAGCGAGGGCTGTTTGCACAAGCCATATCTTTGGAGGGAAATGGTACTCCTCTGCGGCTTTTTAAACTCAGCCCGAGCGGATTGGGTTTCCTCTCGCTTCTCCAAGCTCTTGTACAGTGCGGTACGATCAGCTAATGCACATAGTTTAATCAGCAACAACTCAGGTTGCTGGGAAATGTGTCCAGAGGCATGAAGAGATGGGGTCTGTTTTCTGCAGGATTTAATCTGTTGACTCGCTAACTTTTGGACGGGATAATCTGGGATGATTTTCAGCCCAGGTTTTTGCTTAGCTAGAGCTAAAAAAATGAGGAGGTAAACAGAAACAAGACAGAAACCAAGGTATTGAGGTAGAGTCTGGCAGCAGGAGGTGGGTCTAGTGATGGATGGCAGACTGAGCAATCCTCCTCTGGAGTTGCCTGGGTCTTTTCTAAGTGTTGTTTAAACAGCACCAGGAGCAGAATGACGTTCAGTCAACAGGCACCCGCTGCCTAGACGTTCAGATCAGAGCGGAAAAATGCACACACGGGCTATTAATCATTCCCAATCTTCTAAGAATGGCACATCACACCTATCTGAAAGCTACAGGCACCAAGACATAAGATGCTTCTTTCAGGTTCTTGCTTAGATATTTCATTTTATTTAGATATTTCTGCTGTCATAACACAACTGCAGCAGAAATGAAACGCTCATCATTCTATTAAGGTGTAGGATTATAAATACAGACTGTATAAAAGAGATGGCCGTAGCTAACATGTCATCCATTGGATTGTGGTCTACCATTCTGAAGCTTTGAGTTTGTTGGTGTTGCCGTCGCAATCTTGGTTTATGGAAACGGGAATATGACCATATTTGGACGAAAGGGCGGAGCTCAGCTAAAAGCTGGTGACATTTCAATGGCTGATGTGTTCTGAGAGATGCTGGAATGGCGCGTTTAACTCTGATTTCAGCAGGATGTGATGATGTATAATGATGAGTTAAGGCGCCTACAGATGATATGCGGTAAAAATGCTTTGCGCCAGCCGTTCCATTAATTTCCTATGAAGGAGGTGTTAGTGCCCAATGTAGCGGCAGCGCCCAAGGTAGTGACGCGTACCTCTCAGATTTGCCTCTCTGCGGCTTTGCTCAAATTTCCAATCAGTTGAACTTTGACCTTGTTGCCGCTGACCTTTCAAAAGCGCAACCAATGACATGGAAGCTTTGAGTGTGACATCTACGTTTCCTAGGCAACCAGAGAGCGACATCAAGCCAGCTAGAAAGATGGAGGAAAAAGGCATTGTATGTGTGTCCGAGTTTGCCGGATTAATGTTGTATCGCAATCTCAGACGAAAACGTAATGCTTGGAGGTTAATAACAGTCACACCAGATTTGTGAATAGGTTGTTTTAATACTAACGTTGATTTAGCCGTTTACTGGGTCACTGCGTTGTGGGAAATCTCCAGTTTCATTAGGTTATGTTCACTATATCAGGGTAAAACAAGTAAAAAATGAATATACTAATGTTTTTTTTTTGCTCATTTAAAATAGAATGTATACCAGAAACCTGGAACCACATCTGTCACTTCATAGCTGCGGGAATTCAGAAATGCAAAGCAGGCCCTATGGGACTCCCAAAGAAAAGCAGACAGGGTTTAACTGTTGACTCCCACTGTTTGCTCAGATTTTTTACGCTGTAGCTCCAAGTCAAGATGAGAAGTTTCCCAAGACCTCACCCCGCATGCCTGCCTGCCGCACCCACAAGCCTCTCTGGTCATCCCCCTGCCACCTAAACCACCCCAGAGCAGACCCCACATTCATCCTGCAGCAGCGTTGAAACCACAGATCCCTCACAAACACAGCGAGAACTTGATTGACTGAAAATGGTTGAAAGCAGGAAGACAATCTGTGAAAGTTCCAGATTTGATCTGATAATAAATAGTCATTTTAAATAGCTGAGCATTTTGCAGTTCTCACACAGCTGTCATGAATTATTTTTGGAGTTTAATTTGCCTTTGTGATATGTGGAGGCGGATAGGGTTCAGGTATATTCAACCATATGCTGATCTAAGATTTGTTTTGCAGTTTGTTTACAGGTTAGACAAGATATCACGTGGGAGTGGAGGTCGTGTGTGCGTGTGCGTGTGCGTGCGCACGTTTGAGGTAGGGCTGCTCGATTATGGCAAAAATCATAATCATGATTATTTTGGTCAAAATGAAGGTCACAAAAAATACTCACCGACCTTGAAAACATCATACATCTGTTGAACTTTAACTGTGGATTTTCTTGCATTTTAGACATAATTCAATCGAAAAACAAATACAAAAAGTATTGTAAAAGGTATGAGGACATTTCCTTGTATTGCACATCCACAACACACTGCAAACTACTGAATTGATTCAACATTTTGGTAAACTATACTCAACATATTCCAACTCAGTGAAAACAGTCCAAAGTACACTGCTGTAAAGGAAAGGGGTGCGCTACATTTATAACAGAAAACAATATAACATCATTGTGAAATGGTATGTGGCAGAATAATAGTTTTATCTCATATCTTGTTTTAGAAATTGCCAAAATCTTAAGCCTGTGTTCGTATGCCAGAGACATTTGTCCCATTCTTGTGAATATGATATCTCAGGAACCCCAAATCTGTCCCAAATGTCTAATTGAACTCAAGGATGAACTGATTACATTCTGGTGGTCAAAGGTCAGGTTCACTGTGACCTCACACTACACACTGAGGGGCTGAAGAATAAATGACACTAAAAATGTCACGTTTGAGAAAAGCAGGTTTGGAGCCAGATGCAAGAAACTAATGAGCTCACAGCTAGAATTGAATTATTTAATGTAGAGAAAATTAATTTACAAGCAGCACTCCAAAAATTAAACAGGAACACTGGGAATCCCGCAACCAGGGACACTTCTGCACACACACATTGACCATTACAAACTGACGATGAGACAAGGGAAGGACAGAGACCAACTACACAAGGAGCTCATTAACTATTAGAGTGCAGGTGAGGGCGAAAAGACGAGAAAAACTAAAGCAAAACTCAAGACCATGACACGGAAGAAGTGGATGTGGTATGCACTGCCATTGTCGAGGCTGAAAGGAGGAAGTTATTTGCGGCAAAGTTACATCGCTGCGTAACATTTGTGGTCCGTGTGAAAGTACTCATGACGGAAAAAACTGTATAAAAAAATACTTAAAAAACAAACTTTTTCATTAAACTCACAAAATCAATACGACAAAATACAGTTTCAGTAATACCTTTTTATTAAATTCTTCAATGATTGATGAAGGCATATCTTATTTACTTATTTTATTACATTTATGTTGTACAATTTCACACTTTTATTATATTTGTTATTTTATCATTTAACATTAACATTTTTTACGCCCCTCATCAATTTCATGTGTCCTTGCCCTTTAATCGAGTATTTACTTGGTCTCACTCCTTTTTTTATTATCATAACTTTGAAATCTATTTTATTGTCTTTTTTTGTCTTATTTCACTGGTTTCTCTCGTTATATTTTTTTGAAATATATTTTATAACTATATACTTTGTGTTTTTCAGGGTTTACACCTTTTCTGTCTCATCAGTCAGCTGTGAAGCACTATTCTGTAAGAAAAGTCCTCTAATAAAGATTGATTATTGCCAACATTCTCTTCTTCTTCTTTTCCTTCTATTCACATTTCCCATGTCCTTGTACCTGACCATCTTCTCCCTCTGTCTTCTTCCAGCTCCTCTTCTTTGCAAACCTCCATTAACTGTATTTACTCTGTCAATAGCCACAGCATGTTTTCCACCCTTCTGCCACAGCTCTGTGAGTCAATGCGTTCACGCCTCCGTAGCTCTACAAGCAAACACTGCCGCGTTCTGATGGCCTTGTGTAACGGCACGCAGCTCACACGCGACCACAGCGTCGTCCCACGACCTATTAACGCAGAGCCAAACTGCTCCCTTCTATTTGTGTTCGAAGTGAGCATCTTAAATAAGCATGTCTCATGTAAATAAAGCGGCTCGGGGAACGAAGGGAGCCGCTCATGTTAAGCTTTAGTGTTTTGGAACCGCGGGCCTAATTGGTCAGGGGAAGAAAGAATTACTGAGTGATCCAGAGGTTGAGCAGTAAATGCAAACAAGCAACATAACAGGGGGCGATATGGGGAAAAGGAAAAAGGGTTGTATCTGTTGAAAAAAAAAAAAAAAAAAGCTGTGGGCGCAGCTACAGAGTGACCGGGCACGCCGAGCAGTGAAATGAGCACTACCTGACATCTGTGAGCTATTAAAGGCGACTTCAGGTAGCACATGTTGTCCACATTAGGCTGAACTGAGATTTACATTTCCACATCTCCACAAAGCATAATAAACAATCAAAGGGGGGCGTGTGCAGACAGGTTACCATCGGTGACCGCTGCAGAACACTTCATATTACTCTGATTGGAGCGTAGCACCGGAGAGGACAAAGGGTGTGTGTGTGTGTGTGTGTGCGTGTGTGTGTGCGTGTGCGCGTGCGTGCGTGCGTGCGTGTGTCTGTGTGCGCGCTCAGTGAGGTGAAAATACACTCATAGTGGGTGCATAATGATACAGTTGTGGCCTCAAGTACTGTGCTACAAATTTGAGGCAGTTGTATTTGACTTTTTCTATTTCCTGCAACTTTCTGCTTCTACTGTTGTCCTTTCTACTCCACCAAGTTAGGCCTGCAGGTTGGGGATTTTCTATTCAAAACATAACTTATGATGTATTGATGCAGATTAAACTGCCTGCGGTTTGCCAAGCAGTTCAGATGAACTCTACCGTGGCCAGCTATAACATTGAAATGCTTCTTACACATTTATGCATAAAGTAATTAATCCATTATTGTATTAAGTGGTAATATAATTCCGAAAGGACTCATTCTGATGCATAGTGAGTATTTTTACTTTGGATATTTTTGCCGATAACGCTTTTGTACTTAAGATTTTGAATGCACTTACTCGTTCCCTTGCTGCTCAAAGGCAGAATGAGCAGGACACACAACACAACATCCATCCCCGGAACAACAAGGGTTATGGTTATGGTGAAAGACAACCCCTGATTCCTTCATGTTTAAATCTCGGAACCCATCGGCTATCTTTCTGTCGACAATTGACTGTTTACTTGCATGCAAACAAAGCCTGCCCAAACATAATTGGCAAAAACTTCTCGGACAACTAACGGAAACCCCACCGCTTCCCAAATCTTGCTCTGTTGCCTGCAGATTCTACATTCTTAGGCAGAATCTATCTATAGAGACTACTCTTACACTCCATCTGCTTGCTGTCCCGAAATGTCCTGAAAACAACAAGATGAGAAAAGAAGCGTCTCTTCACAGATACAGACACCACCCCATACTTCTAGTGGGTCATAAGTGATCACTGAGAGGGATTATTGTTGTAATTATTGTGAGTCTATACATTGTTTTTTTCAATCGGCCCCTGGGCACAGACATGTCCGAGGCCCCCCATTTTGCCTGCTTAGAAGAAGACCAGATTCAAAGAGTTGACTTTTAGTCTTTTTGTAGTCACTTTGGGCTCTGGGGTCATTGTGCGTGTATTAGGTCATTTTGTTTCTCTTTGTGGTCATTTTATGTCCATTTTTAGTTGTTTTGTATGTCTTTGTAATTAGTTTGCATCTTTTTGTGGTGGTTTTGGTATCTATATTTAGGCATTTTACATTTCTATGTCATCTTTTTGTTTCTCTCTGTGGCTACTTTACGTATATTTTTTTTTTATCATTTTGTGTGTCCGTCATCCTTTTTTGTCTCTATGTTATTGTTGTTTGTCTATTTTTAATCATTTAGTGTCCTTGTAGTAATTTTTTGTCTCTTTGTGTACATTTTGTGTTTTTTTGCAGAAACATTTTATGAGTCAGGGCCCCGGACTTTACGGGCCCCTGGGCTTGTTCCTGGTTGGCCCGTTCGGTAATCCATCCATGCCGATGTGTGAGTCAGTAGAAAAATGAAATATTACTTTTGAAATGATACCAGTTAAATGTAGCAATGGAATTGGTCGGAAGCTAAGTTTCAGATATCCGCATGATTCCAAAATGGATAAAAAGTTAGGATACTGTGTAATATGAATCTTAAAATGTTCTCAGCTTTATGAGGAACATTTGGTTTAATAAAAGGTAAGGTCAGTGTGGAAGCTGTCTAGTCAGCAATATGAACCGAATGCACCATTGCTCTGTTGTTGGAAATGAGATGAGCGATACAAATCAGGAGCTGATGTTTGACAGCAACCGTTGCACTGCAGCAGTCTGCAGGAGCTCTCCCTCCTCCTCCTCCTCCTCCTGCTGCTGATGCTCCCATCAAGGGAAGGGAGGGAGCTTTCTGGGTTCCTAGACTGCTGTCTCCCCCTATTGACCAAATTATGTAACTGTAGGTATGGACCCAGTGGGGAGAAAGATACTTTAAAACACAAGAAAATGTTTTAAAAGTAGTAACAGAAAGTGTGTAGAGCTCATTTGGAATCTAAATGTGATGCATTATATAGTTTTACAAACAATGTTTCTTGGTGACTGATATGTTACTTGTCACGTTCTTCTGCAGTTAATTTATTTAGCTTTCACTGTTTTCATCATATTAAAATAACTTTTAGTCAGTTTAGTTAAAGTATGTCCCATATGTCTGATTAAATGTTTCTTTCTCCATACAGCCTTGTAAATATCTGTAGGAAAATCCAGCCAGTTAAACTGCATATATACTGGCTCGTGGGCAGTATGTGTATGTTTGAGAGAAAGTGTCTGTGTGTGTTTTGTGTGCTGGTTAGGAGAAGGAAAAAATGGGATCAAATTCCTTCACTTTGGCGTCACGCGCAGTCGCCCAATCAGGTTCGGGCTTTCCTGTGCGGCATGGTCGCACTCTTATAAAGCCTGCATGCAAAACGTTTGCTGTTCAAAGCACTCACGCGTTCTGGGGATTGTACTTGGAGACTAGAGAGGAGCACTTTACCGTTTCATCCCACAGAGTTGAAAGTAAACTCTAACCAGCTGGCTCGTTTTTGCCCTTTCCAGTGCGGACACTCTTGCACAAAACGCACTCATCCTAGGAGTCTTTCAGAAACCCGTGCGTAAAGACACTCGCACTCCAAATCGGTTTTACGCACCAGAGCAAAAGAGAATCGGCTGACGTTTTTTCCGCGCACTTCTCTCAGTTGAAAAACTTTGATCATCTTGGCAAAAGGTAAAGTCCATTTAGAGACATTTCCTCTCGCTAGAAAGCAGAAATAACTCTCCCGTTTCACGCGTAATTTGGCACCAAACAGTTTTTCGTATGAATCTCCTCGACCCTTACCTGAAGATGACGGAGGAACAAGACAAGTGTCTCTCTGATGCCCCGAGCCCGAGCATGTCCGAGGACTCCGCGGGCTCTCCGTGCCCTTCCGGCTCGGGATCCGACACCGAGAACACCCGGCCGTCGGAGAACGGGCTGCTCGGTGTGGACGGGGAGTTCAAGAAGGACGAGGACGATAAGTTTCCCGCTTGCATCCGCGAGGCTGTGTCCCAGGTGCTCAAGGGCTACGACTGGACCCTCGTGCCAATGCCCGTGCGCGTTAACGGATCTTCTAAGAACAAGCCTCACGTTAAGAGACCGATGAATGCCTTCATGGTGTGGGCTCAGGCTGCGCGGAGGAAGCTGGCAGATCAGTACCCACACCTGCATAACGCAGAGCTGAGCAAAACTCTCGGGAAACTCTGGAGGTAAGTGAGAATGATCTGCTTTTGCACTTTTAAGCACATTTAAACTTTATTTTCTCTGCAAAACAAATCCGCTGTGGCATTTTCATTATTTACAGAGTCTTGGAATAGAACATTTAAAGTAGTGTCATTTTATTAACTTTTGTTAATGAATGATCCTTATTACGCGCAGACTTCTCAACGAAGGGGAGAAGCGGCCGTTTGTGGAAGAGGCTGAGCGACTCCGAGTGCAGCACAAGAAGGATCACCCTGACTACAAATACCAGCCCCGGCGGAGGAAGTCAGTGAAGAACGGGCAGAGCGAGTCGGAGGACGGCAGCGAGCAGACGCACATTTCCCCTAATGCCATCTTCAAAGCTCTCCAGCAGGCGGACTCCCCGGCCTCCAGCATGGGAGAGGTGCACTCTCCGGGTGAGCACTCAGGTGAGCAGAAAGAAAAATGTTTTTTAGTACCCACAGAAGTTACAGTTCTCTCACTGTTTGAATGTTTGATGTCCACATTTTCTCTGGGGACTGGGAATAGTTAAAAAAATGTATTCCCCACCCCTATTTGTTTGCTTTACTTAACTTAAAACTTTATCAATACAGAAAACATAATCTAAACTGTTTAAATTTTCTTAACTTCCAGGCTCCCAGGGGCCCCCTACCCCTCCCACCACCCCAAAGACTGATGCCAGCTCAGGCAAGATGGACCTTAAGCGTGAAGGTGGCCTCCGCTCTCTGCCTGATGGCCCTGGCGGTCGCCAGCTCAACATAGACTTCCGTGATGTGGACATCGGTGAGCTGAGCAGCGATGTCATCTCCCACATTGAGACCTTTGACGTCAACGAGTTCGACCAGTACCTCCCGCCCAACGGGCACCCTGGCTCTGCTAGCGGCCCTGGCAACACCACGCCTGTCACCTACACCGGCAGCTACAGCATCAGCAGCGGTGCTCCTGTCAGCCCGCAAACAGGAGCCGCTGCAGCATGGCTGGCTAAAAGTCAAAACCAGCAGGGACAGCAGCACACTCTGACCCCCCTGGGGAGTGGAGGTTCAGAGGCAGCTCAGGCCCAGCACAGGACCCAGATCAAGACGGAGCAGCTGAGCCCAAGCCACTACACCGAGCAGCAGGGCTCCCCACAGCACGTCACCTACAGCCCCTTCAACCTGCAGCACTACAGCCCCCCCTCCTCCTACCCAGCCATCTCCAGGGCGCAGCAGTACGACTACTCTGACCACCAGGGGGGCAGCACCACCGCCTCCTACTACAGCCACGCGGGGGCGGGGCAGGGCTCTGGGTTGTACTCGACTTTCAGCTACATGAGCAGCCCCAGCCAGAGGCCCATGTACACGCCCATAGCCGACAACACGGGGGTGCCCTCCATCCCCCAGAGCAGCCCGCAGCACTGGGAGCAGGCTCCGGTTTACACCCAGCTCACCAGACCCTGAGCCGCCCCCCTACCCGCCCCCTGATCCCCGGCAGACTCAGAGACAACAAACAGACATGTACAGCCACACAGATCCGACACACATACAGAACACTTTACTGCAGGGAGAGAGGTCCTCCTCCAGATCTGTTCCCTGAATCAGACACTTGAATAAGAAGAAGAGGAGAGCTGGACTTGTGATTGGCTCACGCCGTGCCTTGCTATTGTATCTTGATAGAAACTATATATATATTTTTAGAGAGATGAAGAGACTTAGGAAAATCCTCTGTGAGGACTTATTGATTGTTGATATTTCAGTAGGTACTGTGTATGTTTCTTTTTTTTTGGTTTATTTCTTCATACGCTGGCAGTTTGTTACCCTTAGGGGTGGAGGATGGGGGGTTGAGTAATTATTTTTACCTGTAGATATAGAACCAAAAAGCTTTATATTTTAAACAGTTCAGCAACTAACCACTCATGGTAGTGCAGTGTCTGGTTCTCTATTCGATTTCAGACCAAGATTTCTGTTGGTTTTTTTTTTTGTCGCCTGCTCTTTTCGCTGCCATTCAGCAAGTATGGTTTGTATTGAAGCTGTTATGCTGTTGATTTGTTTTCTCAAATTATGTGTCATGATCATTGGGCAAAAAAAGCTATTAGGCAATACCGAGAAAGAGAAGCTCGGTTTCACAATGCTGTGTTGTTTTGACAGGGGAGACAGCAGCCCTTTCCACCATCCGTGCCTTGGATTTTTACATTTTCTCCAACTTTTGGTGTGTGTGTGTGCGTGTGTGTGTGTGCGTGTGTGTGCGTGCGCAATGGCCACAGCTGAGATTACACTTACCGTCCAACAGCTTGTGTTTGACAGCCACAGGAAGTCACCTTTGACCCCCCCATCGGGTGCCCCCCCGGCAGTCACCATGCTGGTGTCCAAAACACTCCCTTCACCCCTTCCCTCTGGTCAAACCCAGTTTAAAACTTTATTTATTTATTAGCTTTAATTTTATTTCAAAGTAATTATTTTGCATACTATTCTTATAACTAATGAATTGTCCTCTTTGCAATGTAGGCTACATATATTTTCCCTTTTTTTTTTTTTTTTTTTTTTCAACCCAGGGGGTTATTAGACAAAATGGTACACGTTGTAATCGTCTTTTTTTTTGTTTATTTATCTTATCTAAATGTCTATTTTAAGTATGTATTTGCCTTTTTCTGAGGGTCGGGAGGGACTATCTAACGAAATGTGTACAAATTATTTGTTATTTGTGAATTTCCTTTTGAGTTGGACTTTAAACTATGGCTGAAAGAACTGGAAAATTTTATCTCAGTTACAAGCTTTTTTACACTTTTTCCCCCCGTTTATGCGATCACCGGAGGGATCGTCCATCCTTTCTGCTCTACAAGCTCCATTTCCTTTTTCTCTCAATATCAAAGAACTCATGTTCCCAATACTCTTTTTTTCCCTCTGTGATCTTGCCATGTATTTGTACTGTCTTTAAAGAATCTTTTGTATATGTATTTGCAATAAAAAAAAGAAAATGCTATTAAAAACAAAAGAAAGTTCTGTCGTTTGTCCCTCAGGAAACGTCACCCGAGTCAGTGAAAGGGTTAAAAGAGTGCCAAGAAACAGGACTGGTGTTTGTTTTCCCAGAAGCCTTGTTTTTTCCCCCCTGCTTTTTATTTTCTTCCTCCCTCTCTCCCCGTCAGCTGGTAGCAGCAGGGGGTTGTGAGGCTCTGGGGGACCTGGAGAGGGGCGCTCGGTATTGCAAGTGCTGTAAAACTACTGAAAATAATCGGATTTGATTTCAACAGAAGAAACTTGGGGGAGAAAGAAAGCGGGGTGCTTAGATAAAATCCTGGTGGGGGAGGAATAGATTCATACAAACAGTAATACAAACAGAGTTTTAGGTCAGGATTTGCACTCCATTCATATGATTGGGGTCCTGTGAAAACTCCAGCTCAGGTTACTGTCGTTTTTTTGCTTCAGACGGGCTGTTAAAGCCCACAGAAGTTACTCAGTTACTAGTTAGCACAGTTGTCAAGCTGAAAACTCAGTTGAGAAGAAGAAGACATATTTTATTAATCTCTCTCTTAATCTCTTTTTTTCACTCTGTTATTGAGATAAGATACAGCTTCCAGCAGGGAAATGTGTTTGTTGCAGCAGTAAAGAAGAAGTAAACTGAACAGTAACAGAAAGTAACAGACATAAGTAATGACAGGTACATTCACTGAAATATACTAGAATAAAAATAGAAACTATAGAAACTATACAAGAGTATTTGAAAGAAAAAAATGACATTTTAAAGTGGTATAGTGAGTGGTGCTGAAGAAGTGACGGTGGTGTGATTAATAGCAGCAGTCAACAGGTTCATGTAAAGAGTGTACACCGCAGTAATATATAATATGATTAACTAATGGAACTCAGTGTTTGTCTGCATTAGAAGGGAATGAGACAGTATAAGGTACACCAGAGTAGTAGAACTACAGCATAACATACAGTAAACAATATAACAGCATATTAAGGTACTCTCACACACACACACACACACACACACACACATGACCTATGCATACTTTTGCTTTAAATGGAGCGATGTCCCATGAACAGGTTTGTTGCAGTTCTTCGTCCACATGTGGTGACCCTCTGCTTTCCAAGCCATGTCCACATGGATTGAGCTACCACTGCCACAAGCATCTTATTAATAGTTAAAAAAAAGTTACTTTTACTAGCTTAAAGTAGAATTATGTTTTTTTTTCTTTTTTGAGACCCTGCCAGTGCAATGCTACTAGGACACTATCCATCTGCAAAGATCTAATAACTGCCTTGTTCTCAAAAAAACGAAATATGTCATGATTTAGTCCGACAATTTTATTACATTTGCAAGCTATCAATCAATCAGAGGATTAATCAATGAGTCAATCAATGGAAAAGTAACTGGCAACCATTCTGACAATGGACAATTGTCAGTTGTCTAAAATAGCTGGTTCTAGCTTCTCAAATGTGACAATTTTCTGTTGAACGCTGAACCTAATAACTTTGGGTCTGTAATAAACTCACAAAAAGCTACCTAAGGCTCCTAAGGTGCTCAGTGATCCAGTGAAACCTCTGGCTCAGGAATTCAGAGTGCATCTAAGGAGAATAGTCAGATGCCCTTTTCCTAAAAACCTCCACCACGATAAACGTCTTAAACATTACCCACAGAACGCAGAATGAGATCATTATAAAGTTGAAACAGTTCTGGTAAACGGGATTAGATGTAGTCGTGGGAAGGTCTTTTACTTGAAAGCTGATGTTAATACTGTATATAGACAGGGCATGTGAGGATAGAGTGTGTGTGTGTGTGTGGGGGGTGGGGGGTGCAGCAACGGTCCCCAGCTGGGATCTAACCGGGTACATTGAGGTTATATGGTATGCTTCTTAAACTCTAGGCTACCAGGACGCCTCTCATTATGTTGGTATGGTATTTGTATTGTATTACTGTGTGTTTTGTGTCATTTCATTCAGTATGTTTTCTTGTTGAGCTGTTTGTATACAGCCACATCTCAGGACAGATGTTTTAAACTAAATTTGACTTTAAATGTGGTTGTTTATATCATTGACAACCGTCCCTATAAAAACCACAAAACTTCCCCAGCACTGCGCTGCTTTATGATACCTCTTAAAGGTCCCGTATTCTGCTCATTTTCAGATTCATACTTGTATTCTGGGTTTCTACAAGAACATGTTTACAATGTTCGAAAAACCCATTATTTAATACTGTCTGTCTACTCACCTCAAGTTCTACAAATGTTGGACCTTCTGTGAAGTTCTCGAGGCCTTATATGACACTGACAACAGTGCTGCTTCACATTTGGAGAGGTGAATGAGTGGAAATGTCTGAGCATTATACGATATACATGTTATGGAACAGTGGATTTGTTCTTGGTGCCCCTTCAAGCAGAGCATCCGTTACCCAACTACAGCTATCACAACTAATTAACAAGTGAAAAGCAACATACAGAACTCTCCCTGTTCTTCTTTCAGTTGTTGCTTATTTGCTTTATGAAATATTAGATACTGAATATCTGAGCGGGCACAAGCTGCTCGACAGCAGAGCCTTCTCCTCGGGCCCTCAGTGCTGCCATCTGACAAAGGTCAAGGAGGGGAAACATTGAATGATGTCACGCTGCCGAGGGACCAAACACCATTTTCCTATGATGTAGATTATGTGTTAGGCGACACAATGTTTTCATACTCATTGGAGGCAGCTTTTGAGCACTATTTATGGAGGCTTGAGGAGTCCAACGACTGAGACGGAGATTTAGCCAAGACTCACTTTGTACCGCATGGCTGCTGATGGCCTGACAGCTCCATCCCCATGAGGACTTATTTGGAATAAAAAGGTTTTGGGTTATCGCGGCCACCGGATAATAAAAGCAGCAGTTTAGTAACTAGCCAGTTAAAAGCTTGAGAGTATTTCTGTTACTGATATGTTTTTGAGTTGCCATATTCCAAAAGATTGACTCAGTCGGCTGATTTATCTGTCTACAGGCTCTTGACACACAAACAAAAATGTACTAGAAACAAGATACAGTACACTGACTGCAGCAACACGGAAGAAATATCAATCTGTCTATGGAAAGCTCAACTTGTGCCATTCAGAAAGGTGACAGAGAGGACATATTACATGAATTGCACACAATTTGTGACCTTAAGGTATAACACTGGGGATTGACAGGTAGTTGTTTTTTTGTGACGCACGCACACACTTAAAAAGCTTTGTTTTCTCTTCTATCTTTGCAAATCATGGATCATAGAAAGACATGTTTTGCTAGCATCTAGCCAGTTGCCATTGCTAATGCTTCAACAATGCTACTACTAAAAAAATTTAATAAAATTATATATACATATAAAAAACTCACAAGGAACGTAACATACTTATTTTAACCCAGCCCTTTCTCTTTTACTAAACCTAACCAAGCAGTTTTGTTGCATAAACTTAAATTATTTCTGGCAAACAGTTTTAACTCATTATGCATCCACGACATATTGCAGTATTAAGAGGTTAAGGTCATTTCACATATTTATGTGACTGCACACTCTACCAACTTGGCTGCTCTCTGATGATTCATAGCCAAGGAGACAAAAGACACAAAACATGAAGGAAAAAAAAGTTAATTAAAGTCTTATCTGAAGTAGATTTTAAATGTATGATCCGTAAAATTTTCATCTAGTTCGTTTTCTGTTCTCAGTTACTATCTATCAAAGAGTGAGTTAAATCAATGTATGTTGGATGTACAGTAAATACGCCACCATGTTAGTGACGCTGCTGACAGCGGTTGGACTGCCGGCCCAGATCGTAACAAACGGTTATGCTGCGTTCACTTGTAATCGGCAATCAAGAACTTTCAGCTTCTGTGTCAGGCTTGTAGTAAGGGCAGAGGTGTAATAGGAACATGTGTGTGTGTGTGTGTGTTCGGAGTCAAGAGGGTAACATTGGGAGTCAGACCCAAAGTAGAGAGCTGAATGTGTGTCAATAAAGTTTACAAAAGAGCAGAAAAAAGTCAACTCTGGGCTCTGAAAGAACAGGCCTGTAATTACATCTTGCCACCAAAGAGGTCGCTAGAAACAAGGTATCTTAAATCTTACAGATTATGACATGAAACATTTGTTTAACCATAGTTCAATGCAAGGATAAGGAGATGGCAGTATATCTTTGCTGGTGTGACAGTCAATACAAATCAATGCTGTGCAATATAACATTATTCAAACCCGGCTAACCTTATTTTAAATGCTACAGAATTGAAGATCACAAATATCTCATTGCAGAAATTCACACAATATGAAAACACATTTACATATGATGAAATGATGCAGCTTGAAAGGGCAAATGAAAGGAAACTGCATGTTATGAGATTTCATAACAAGTGGCAGTGGTGGAAGACAAGTGGCAGTGGTGGAAGACAAATTCAGATCTTTTACTTAAAAGGGACTGTGGTATTATTCAACCTGGACCCTATTTCCCCATGTATTTGAACCTAGATGACTAATGGCAACAACATTTATAGAAACAGGTCCAGTATTGAGTGAAATACCTGCAGCCCCAGGAAGTGGACACTGTCCACTATTCGTCCACTAAAAGTTCTTGTTTTTGGCCCTGCATGCTCAGGTTGTTATTTTAGGTGTCTGGCTGTATTCTGGAAAGATGGTGAAGTCTGGTTCTGAAATCTTGGAAGGCGAATTGTTGCCAGACAACAAAAGTGTGGGACTTGAGTAAGTGAGAGAGAGAGAGAGAGAGAGAGAGAGAGAGAGAGAGAGAGAGAGAGAGAGAGAGAGAGAGCGAGAGAGCGAGAGAGGAGGGGTAGTTTGTTGTCTAGGAGAGATTTTAACAAAAACAATGGTTTGTGTTTGCACAATGTTCGATTTGGATATTGTCCAGCTGAAGTTAGTTGTGCTACAAATGGATCCTAACAGACTGGATACACTAGAGCCGCACGGTGATGTGTTGGTTAGCACTGTCGCTTCATAGCAAGAGGGATGCTGGTTCGAATCCCGGCTAGGGCCCTTCCGTGTGGAGTTTGTATGTTCTCCCCGTGTCTGTGTGGGTTCACCCCAGGTTCTCCAGCTTCCTCCCACTGTCCAAATACCTCCAAAGTGCATGGCAGAAGCAATCATCCTATAATGTAGTCAGACACTTAGAATAACCATCTGAGCCTGTCAGCAGCAAAATCAAGCACTTTTATTGGATGTATATTGGCATGTTTAATGTTACAGCTGGCAAAGGTGGATCTAATTTGATTTACTTAATATACAACTGGGTGTCTTAATCTATTATATATTATCAAAATTAAAAGTTAAGTAGCGCAATATTTAGTAAAACGTAGCATAAAATGGGAAATATTCAACAGAGACAAATCATTATCAGATGCATCTACACTGCATCTGAAAGTGTAAACAATGCCGCCTGTCACACTGCAAAACTGGCTATGCGACTTTGAAGCTAAGAATATTGAAACAGTGAAATGGCCAGCCCAGAGTCCAGCTCTAAACCCCATAGAGAATCTCTGGAAAATCCTTGGCGACAAAGTAATGACTAAGAACTAAACCACTAAAGGTACTGAACTGTGGCAGAGACTGAGTCAGAATTGACCAAGATCAAACCAGAGCAGTGAGAAACTAGTGATGTCTTGTGGGAGCAGATGTGCTGAAGTCATTCAAAGCTGTGGCCTCTACACTTCCTGTTCCTTTTTGAATCCTATAGAAGAAAACATTGTTGAAATCTTCTCTTCTGACACAATGGTTACTGTTCTCTAATTTTGCTCACTGTTTTCTTTTTCACAAAATAAAGGTTTTTGTTGAAGTGACTTGGTTATTTAGAAAAGCATGATAGTACAGCAGTGTTATAGCCACAACTTATATTATATTAAAAAAAAATCAAGTGTTTATAACTTATTCTCTAATTTTGATTTCCACTGTATGTGGTTATGATTAATCTTTTATCAGAAAGTGTTGTTCTTAGTTATTGTGTTGGTTTTTTAAACCCTTCTTGTTATTTGCTTTTAAGGGAGTCTATTGTTACACCTGGCCAGGGACTGCAGATGCCTTCTGGCTAAATCTGATATATTTACAGAAATATGTATTTATATGCACTGCCCCTCTAAAATAAATGTAGTTTTTATAACTGCGGTTCAGGAACAGGACCACACGCCTCTTCCACCACCAACGCCCCAGAAAGCAAACCACCTGAATCTCATCAACATAATCACCTGTGCAACATATAAACATGTGTCTTACCCTCTCTCTCTCTCCCCTGTTCGCCTCAGTCTTTGAGAAGAGAGGTAGCATAACACAGAAAACAAGAGAGGGAAAGACAGATGGCTGGATATCAAAAGGTGGAAAGAGTTTTGTTGACTGCGGTCAGAAGCAAGTAGCACATGTTCCCATCTGAAAAAGCCATCAGTCTCCGCATCGCTCACATGACAGGGGAAATGGTCATAACAAGCACGGGACAGATGACATGTTTCATTTGGATCTGTTCCACAGTGGACAGCCAAGACAGTCACATCATATCAGAGGCATGAGCACTGCCGTGGCCTAATACACTGTGATCATAGTGAGTTCCTCACGAGACAAAAAGAGTCACAAGGAAAAGGCCTAGACCGTTCTCATTCCCAGGTCATCGACACTTTGTCACAGCCCTTGATGTCTGACACCGATTTTAAGGCACTCTTTAGCGTCCGTATGACCAATGGCAATATTAGATGATCAGAGAAAACTGCCCGACCACGGCTATGAGATGACATAGTATTAAGAGCGACAAAGTCTGTGCAGGAAAATTCGGGGAAAATGGATGGGTCAAACAAACATAGGACTTTCACCCAGGAGACCACTGTTAATGCCCAGTATGAAATCAAATCTTAACTTTGTCTTATTTTACCTTATGTACCTAACTTGCGTAACGTAGGCCTACTTAACTTACACAGTTGTATGCGTAGAGCTAACCAGAGCGTGAAAAATGAACGCAAGGGGTGATCAAAAGTCTGTATGCGACAGGTTGGGAATGGGAATGGGTTGTAAGGCCACATCTTACCAAATCAGGTTCTTCTTGGTGAATGAGTTCTTCTGGCAAATTAGTCCCCTTCTCAAATTGAAGTTGGGCAGAACTACTGTATGCTGGAGTTACATGAGGTCACAGTTACACGTCCTCATTCCGACTTGTCAAATATGGCCATTTTGTGAAGATACTTTGATGGTGCTTATGCACATCAACCGCAGTTGTTGTTTTATATGTGCTGAACACGTTAATGTTGTAAAGGCAAACAAAACTATGTGGTTAGGTTTAGGCAAGAAAACTGCTAAGTTAGACAACCAAAATACTTGGTTAGGGTTGATCGTGGGTGTGGTTGATATAAGTGCATTTGTAACGTAACTACAGTGACGCATGCGACACAAACTGCGGTCTCCTGGGTGAAAGTCTGGTGCTTGTTTGACCCATCAACCACCCCAACTTACCTCCTCTTTACCGTGGAGCACTTGATCTCAGTGTCTAATATTACAGTGGATGGGTTTACAGTTTAAAGCCTAGTGCGTTAGGCACCAAACACAGAGTGCTGTGATAAAATGGATTTATTTATTGCCCTAGTAATGCAATGGGCTAGTACAAAATAGGTGAACACATGTAGCATGTAGAGCTTGCTTTTGATGCACATATCTTTTTGTTTTTCAAATTTTTGAATTCAATTTCAGGACATGTTCACTGCTTTAAATATTTAACTGTGAATTTCCCTAACCAAAGGAGGGTTTGTTGACCAAATCTGAGCATGTTTTATACGTGTGATTTGGGTCAAGTAACCCCTTAGATTAAGCATCTGCTTTCACTGATAAAAAAACAAAAACATCCTAGGGCCCAAAACAGGATGGCAGCCACAGCCTCTAATCTCCTCCCCCTCAGGCACATCACATAGTTCTAATTTACAACACTGCAAACTCTTAATGAACAATGTTTGTCTTGTTACAGGCATTTGCAGGACGCTGATCACGGGTGACAATGCAGGTCAGCTGGATTCGAACCAGAACTAATCATACAGGCATGTCGGTGTGACGTCAGAGGCTCTGAGTGACAGCACTAACTGTAGGCTGCCGTGCTGATTACCATCCGATACCCCTCCAGACGGGTAGTCCGGTTATAGGCTTGATACGGGTGACAATTAAGGACCACACCATTGTTGGAGTAGTGTGAGGTTTGAGAGATGGGGCATGACAGACGCTGTTGAAACTCGGGTTTTGGTATGAGTGGTGCAGGGAGGGTTGGGAAGAAAGGTTTATCTCATCAATCACTGAGGTCACTATACAATCTGGGTGAAGTGACAGCTAAGAATATAGTTCTGAAAATAACAAGGAATGTAATTTAGGTGAGTTCACTCCCAAAGTACCATCAATTTGGACAGAGACATAGCTGCAGAGTGTTGCAGGGATGATATATTTTTGTAGACCAACCTGGATAGCATCGTCCTGGTTCCCTCAGAAAAAAAACCCAATAGGATTTTTCCGTTGGCTTTTTGGATTATTGTAGAAAATGCGCTCAGTCGCAAAGATAGCACTAGCCTCCAACTTTGAATTTATCGGCGTTATGAATTTTTTAGTCAGATTTAGCCACTTGTTAGCAACTGCCTTTTCAAAGACACATAGCTTCAAAATTTGAAGCCTCAAGCTTTTTTTTTGACCCCTGACCTTATTTCAAGCATTCGGGCCATTCTACCAAATCAATGCCTTTTCTGTCACAAGGACATTGCATACATAAATAAGCATTGATAGTATGTATATACTGTATAGACTATATTATCAAGCAATGTCCTGTACTTTTTTTCATTTTTTTAATTGAGACATAAACTCAATTTTTTTCATCCAAAATTCCAATATGTTAAAATACACACTTTAGTTGTGTCCCCAGGTTTTCACTCAGTCACACTACCATGACACATTCCCCTCTAAAACTTTTGAATTTGCTGCAATGGATAAAGAAAAGTTGATTCATGAAGCAGAAATGAGGGGTTATTTATATGACACCTCCTTCACTTCAAAAACCTAAATAAATGTGTTGTTGAAGCTAAACAGGGTCAGATAAGGTAAAACCAGGGGAGTCTTTAGTGTGTTTATGTGTGTTTGGCAGGACAGAGCATTGGATAGATGGTATGTGAAGTGGCACTGGCTCCTTATTTGTTAAACACATTAGTCTGGCAACATAGGAGTCTGCTGGTATGGGAAATGTATCTGTTTTTTAGAAGCATATTTTACAGCTTGTTCCACATATTCAGTGAACATTTAAGGTTCAGTGTGGACAGAGAGCGTCCGATGTATGTGATAATCAAACACTAGCTCACTCACGGTTAGGACACAGTGTTACTCATATGAAGTATTGTCATTTACTGTTGAAACCAGTGTGCAAAAATAAATGCAATGAGATTGACATTACACATTTTGAGGAGATAAACATGGGTGTCATTAGACGCAGAAAAAGAAAGAAAGTGCAATAACAACATGCAGTTGACACTGATTTAGCAAAATTGTGCGTCTTAACCAAAATGCCATCCAAAAAAAACGGGAACCGGAAGTAAAAAAATGCTAACTCATTTCTGGGTTTTAGAACTCATACATGTAGCAATCTATACGCAGACTGCTGCTGGGAAAATGTCATGGGAACTGCTAACCAGCTAACTGCTAACGAGTTGTTGCTCATTTTTGTTAAAATCCCAAATGTTCAAAAATGATTACCAAGACATGTTGTAGCTACTCATTTATCTTAGAATATAGTAAACCCCAGGAAAAGGAGAAAGTAAAGCAAAACCAGTGCATTAGGCTACAGAAGCTAGTTGAACAGTACGCAATCTAGCTTGATTTGATCCACATATCAGCCTTGCTCACAACCAATTCGCAGTTTGTTAATGTAGAACTGAGACATAAACTGAAAGTGGCAGGCGGTTTGCTATTGTGGGAAGTTTTTCCCAGGATAAAAAAAGAGAAGAAAAAACAATTAATATTCTAAACCAATTCCTTTTTGAGAATCGACCCCCTCCTAACCCATGGGTGGTCTTTTCAAATGCAAAATACTGCACAAACACAGAACTATCGAGGGTTAGATACCAAGAGCCTGTGATGGAGACACAGAGAAAAACAGACAGATGGAGAGAGTGTGTGTATGAAAGAGAGAGAGAGAGAGAGAGAGAGAGAGAGAGAGAGTATGCCGACTACCAACTGTGGAAAATGGAGTATGGTCGAAGCATGCGGGCATAAAGAGATAAATGAGTGAAAAATTGTATGTGGGAAGATTGTTGACAGGCACGATGGAAAAATTGATTGGGCTCTAATTGCTGGCCCTTTAAGTTCTAATTACATATGTGTGTATTTATGTATGCGTGTGTGCGTGCGTACACAAGGCGGCATGTACTCGACAAGGTAGCTGTGTTGTGGTGTTTTTAATTCCTGCTCACAGGCAACATGCCCTAATGAAACAATGACTTTAATTGCATTTCAGCTGCCATCCAGCAACATGGGAAAATGAAAACACAACATGAGGCTCAGTCTCCAAAGAACTCATTATTAAAAACAATGGAGAACTGCATTGTTTTTACTTATTTAGCTGAGGGGCAACAATATGTACTGTAAGAGTTGGCTTTATGGTGCTCCAGGGCTGCTTTTACTTTTTATGATTCTGACTCTGACATACTGTAGTCAAAACATTTGCCAGTACATAACCACATGGGTAGTTATAAACACACATAAACCACACACAAATACACACACACACACACACACACACACACACACACACACACACACACACACACACACACACACACACACACACACACACACACACACACACACACACACACACACACACACACACACACACACAGAGAGAGAGACACACACACACACATACAAATAAATAACTATATAAACCTCCATATCTTTAGGACATTTGACCTCGAGTCTGAGGGCGCCTGTGTTTCCTTCCGGACCCGGTCATGGCCTCTGTGTGTGTGTGTGGTGGTGGTGGTGGGGGCTGACCTCCCTTTACAAACCTCCCTTCCCTCCCAAAAGAAGCCATTTCTGATCGCAGCGGAAACAGTGCATCAGTTTTTACTACACTTTTACACAGTTGGGGGGCGGAGCACATATGCCCAGGTCTCCAGTGGAAACAAGCATCTGTGAGCTGAACAACTACAACTGGAAAGCTGCAGTCAAATCTGTTAAAGTGGACAGGGTTTATTATATTTACTTTAAAGAAACATGTCCATTGCTGACTGCAATCCTTTACCTAAGTAAAGATTCAAACATCGTAGTTTGAAATTACTCAATTTCACTTCAAAGACTTGAATTCAAAATGCAAAGTATTATCAGCAAAATGCAGGCTCCTTAAAGGGTCAGCAAGTCAAGTCGGTAAGTATTTATTAATTAACATTAGTGGCACACTGGAGCACCAAGGATATCGACATTTAAGGGATTTTCATATGTACTAATATACAATTAAGTTCAGTTTTCAATATCACAATCCCTCATTTTTTTCTTTCATGTAAAATTTCAGCTTTACAGTTACCCACGATTCTTAGAGTACCAAAAGCTTCAGTTCCCCAATTACCCACATTGCCAACCGTAGGATCAGAAACATGAGCCAACAATGTAGATAACAAAACACTGTCCATATAGTCACCACATAAATGAGGTAATATATATCACTGTATGTACTGTTTCCACATAGTGTTCTGCTGCACCAAACAACTCCTGGTACAACTTTAACCTTTACTGAGGAATGCAAGGTAAAACCACTTCTCTTGCTACACACAGAGTTTAAATGCCTCACTCACTGGCGGCTTAAAACACTTCCTAGATTTTCTGAGATTCCAACCAGCAACCTTCCTTGAGCACAAGCCTTCCACATCCCAACTGGTCAGCAGCTTAATGGGTGTCTTGAGTGTTCTACCGGGGGTCTTGAATCTTTCTAGTGACTGGTGTGTTGGGGAGGTTTATGAGCTGCTAGGGGCCTTGAGAACTGGACGGTGCTGATACATTTCTGTGAGTAATTTCCCCCTTGTTGAACTCACTGATGGAGATATAAGTGGACGGCACAGTAAAATCACCTCCTGTAGGAATGAAGCTAAATAAATCGATGATGACAACAGCCAATGGTTGCAGCCACAGTCAAATTGGAAAGGGGGAGTTTGTCTGTGAGAACACATTAGTTGATCAGTCTTTGAAAGCCTTACAAATGTAGTTTTTGCTGCATTTTTTTATTTAATTTGATAGCAAACAAGGTAGAGATAGATAGGAAACGTGGGGAGAGAGTGAGTGACACGCAACAAGGTTCCTCAGCTGGAACTAAATCAGGGAGGTAAAGCAATGTGGTCCATCAGGACACTTAACAATTGTCTGATTGCAAAGCATTTGACGAAGAGTCCTGCCAATGGTGTCACACTATTCCACTGATGAACAGGTGGTGGTAACACGCCAGGGTATGCTACAGTGAGAAAGAAGAATGCAGTAAACATGGATGTTTACAATGCTGGATTTTTTACTTTTGGAATACTTTCCAAAGTACGCTCGACACGTTAGTTAGACCTCAATGATTCAGACGATGCATTGCAAATTACACTGAAAGTGTTTACAAGAAAGCCCTCAGTGCCCCTTTAAAGGAGATCACTGTCACTTTTGCTAAACAGAGGCCACTTTGGGGGACAAGTGACAATTGTGAAACATGTTAAACACTAAAAAGAAAAAGGCACAAACAGGAAAAATCATCGAAAGGGTAGTGAATAGATTAGCTAACAGTAGCCACCACATCCAACCACATAAGGCTGTAACAGCAAGACACCTGATTGTATTGAACTGGGAAAGAGTGCACTTCATTGATTGAGTTTAACAATGCATTTGCAAGAAAAAGTGTTATTTCTCCTTTCAAAATGAACTTAGTCCCACTTTAAAATAAATTTCTGAAGCACAGCCAGGAGTGTAACGAATAGCTCAGAAAGGATAAAAAAAGATATTTTGCCCAAAGATTAAAGTTAAAGATGCAGCACACAAATTATTCTCTCTTCACATTATAGATGCTGATGAATTAATTTAACTATCCACAAAAACTAATTTATACCCATTGCCATAAACAGCTTAAATAAACAATGAGCAATGGACAGATAAACCCTGATGCACTGTCACTTTACACGTATCTACAGCTATTAACTTGTTTATATTTTAGAGTTTTTAATCTTCTTCATGTTCAGGAATGGGGCGGCACGGTGAAGTGGTGGTTAGCACTGTCGCCTCACAGCAAGAGGGTTCCTGGTTCTGGGCTGGGGCCCTTCTGTGTGGAGTTTGCATGTTCTCCCCATGTCTGCCAGGTTCTCCGGCTTCCTCCCACAGTCCAAATACATGCACTTGGTAAGGTTAATTGATGACTCTAAAAGGCCCCCAAGCGGTTGAAGATGGATGGATGGATAGTTCAGGAATCGCCATCAGTATTATTTACAAAACACAACTTTTAAAAAGAGTAGATTTTAGCTTCCACTGTCACAGTTATTTTTCACATATTTCTGTCTTATAAGGCTCCTGTTTTTTGGTTGTTGTTATTTTTTAAATCTCTGGGCTCTACCTCCCTCCATCTGTCTCTCTCAACTTTGCCCCCCTCTATCTTCTTCTACTGTTCGTTTTTCTACTCCCACTAATAATTTCCCTTTCCAGTCACAGCTCCTCGAAACACCCACTCCCCTCACACACACACAAGCCAATATGTGAACCACCCTCCCTGCTAAGGAACACACACACGCAAAACTAGCTCACCCATACATACAGAGCCACCACATGAAACAACCTCTGCACTGTAATAGATAGGCAGGGCTTTGGATGGTGACACCACGTATTCATCACTGGGGCTTATCTGCCGGCCGAGTTGGGAGGTTCAGCACAACACAGCCAGATGTAGAGGCAGCAGGGAGGGAGATCATTCTGTCTCTTCGCTCTGCAAACCGCATTGTGCACTGCACCGCATGAGGTGTGGGACATGGAGAGGGGAAGTACCAGCTGTTCTGTACCAGCAAATCAATATTTTGGAGGAGAAACAAAGTGCTCTAAATGGACAGGTTTGCTGGCAGATTTAATGGAGGAAATTGTATCTCCTTTATAAACATCTGGCTACCTTGAAAAATTAGTCCAACATTTTTGGAATTATGCTTAATTGCTTTTATCCCAGGAGTGAGATGATTATTTGTGCATTCACCACAAAGCTGGAGTCAGAATATTTGGCTCTGTCCAAAGTTAAAACGTGTACCCAAAACAAAAAAACACACTCTTGAACATTATTATTAAGTGAATGCATTTTATTTGTATAAATCATACACAAACAGAAAAGCATAACACCTTTCATTTATTTTTTAATTAAATTTCTGGGGTCCACACCTGACTTACAATAGATTACATCATGATGAGGAAACACCTGAAGACATAACAGATTATATGATGGACATTAATTGCATTAATATACATGACAATGACATTCAGTTACAATTAAAAGCCGGTCAACACTGCACATTATATTGGGTAGAAACCATGAACGATAGTTAATATTTGATTTTTTAAATGAATAAGAATTATAGATGATGTGAAGGAGAATATTACAATGCATATGAAACATGAATATTAAAATCTAGCACAGTTACATCTCCTTTCCCCCTGATTATTAAAGTATTTTCTGATTCTGATATATACAGTAATCTAACATCTACATGCCAATAAAATACCTTTGCATATTCTTTTTTAAAGGATGATTATTTTTTTATTAGGTGGAAATATAAAGTGCCAACAGATAATTTTTCTGTTTTAACTTATCAATATGATGTAAATGTTGATTGCACAATGCAATGCTATAGAAAAATGACACCACCAGCATTTCGATTGGTTGTCTATAAGCCTCGCTTTCACTGTCTGCCATCAGGTACAAATTTCGAGCAAAATTATAACTGGCTTTACAGCAAGGAGGAGAAAAGTGTTTGACTTGTGCCTGTACTTATGAAGGTAAGAAAATAATGACATGGAGGTGTCATAGTCTGAACCAAGAGGGCAATCTTATGTTCCTTCCATATTGTCATAACAACGCATTACAGCTTCACTACTTCATTCTTGCCTTTCACAATAACGCACTATGTATATGACATTACCATTACACCACATCACTGCACTGAATTTCATGAAGAGGCAAGTCAACAAAACAGCTTATAACTCAGGTAGCGAAAATGACAGCGGGTGGAACAAGCAAAAGAAAACCAGCCCTGTGGATGGAGAAAAAAACAACAATGTTGTTTCCACTGAGCTAGTCCAGGAAGTAAAAAACCTGCCTTCTTATTAATACTGCCAGGTGTTTCAATCTGCTTTGATCATAAGTGTTTCGCCCTGCCTTATAGCAGCACTGAGATCAGGGTTACTGGTTCAGATTGGGATTTTTACAGTTGTTGCTTTGGACAGTAGCCAGGCAGCCGGCCATGTTCCTAATGGTATGAACAAGTGATGATTCTATCCAGTGACTGGATAACCAACATGAAGAGCTTGGTCTACTTGTTTAATATAAAATTAACAACATAAAATATTTTATCACCGTCTCTGTTGTGTTTGTTTGTAAACAAACGCAGTGTGTCCTGTGTTGTAACGTTAGCTCTTAGGAAAAAAGAAAGAGATCTCTATCTGGTTTTCTTTTCGACAGTGACACTAAAAATTCCACTTAAGAATGCTAGCAGGTAGAATCCTATCTGGTACCACTTTAAGAGATGAATTATTTGAGATTGTTATGGCTGTTATTTTCATGCACAATATGACCGTTAACTCCAACAACAACTGCAAACTGCAACAAGTGTGTTGTTGTGTGTTATTACCAAGCCGCAACCACAGTGATTTTCTGGTTGATCCAATACGGAAGTGTAATCTCTTGTACCAGGTTAGTTTTTTAAAAGTTAAAGTTTATAAATAATTAGGGGTACAACCTCTTCAGTGACAGCCAGCCGCTGGCCCTCACTTCGCCTCAGAGGTATACGTCAGCCAGATGGACATTTCTCCATTCCCCGCACATCACATCAATGCACTTTTCTGGTAAGAGGGACTGAGGTGGAGTCAAAGTCTGACAAGATGGTGGCTTCCATAGGTGAGTACGAGTGGATCAAGTTGAGAGAACGGCCCTCGACGTCAAGGCTATGTTCATTTTTTATATCTTGGGTTATTACAGTAAACTTTTTAGTAAATTTGAAATGTTGCTGTCCTTAAGTTAATGGTACAGCTGAACAATGTGGCCATGTTTGAGGGGCCATAAATCCAAAACAATAAGATGAATGATGCTAAAAAGTTATGTTAAGCTGAGGAGAACTGCAGAGTGGGGTGATAATTATTGGTAGGTTTGTCAATACAAGTGACCCTTTCCACTTTCCGTGTAGGTATTTGATCCACCATTAACAAAAAACATATTAATTAAAGCAGATTGATGGAATCTGATATGGGTTTGAGAAGGAGTAGGAGGGAGAGAATGTCATACTCTTTGTATATATATTTTGTTCATGTATTGCACATGCACGTCTGTTAGGGAGATAACCTTTATGATGTCATCAGCAGTATCTGGCAGCACTCAGTGGTTTTTTCTCACAGACACCAAACCTCACGGATTTATATCGCACCCCAGCCCTTCAAGAAGGGGCTTATCATGAATCGCAAAGTCATGATTTACAGCAGTGGATCACCCCAGAGTGCTCACACAAAATTTCTGATTAACTAAACACATGTTAGAGAGACTTGTAATACTGGGAATAGGGCCAGTCATCTGCAGACAATATTCCTGGATGCAGAAAAAATAAATTAATAGTTGTTGCAGAGTTGACACAAAGGCTGAGTATAGGAGACAATTGATTTTGTAGATAGTTTGCTTCAGCAACAAGAGAGCTTGTAGAACACAGTTAGCCCTGATCCAGGGCCACATACACTGTACATCACTGCATGACTATCTCGCAGAAGTTGGGAATTTTAAGTCACAGATTACCACATGGAATTTGTGACGGGAAGAATATTAAAATTATAAATGTATCGGATAGTAGTAAATGTTCTGTCAGGCCAGTGTAATTTAACAAATAAATCAACTATGAATGAGAAAGGTCTCTTCCATTAGTGTTTAGTGTCAGCTCATGGTGAGGAAGAAATCCTGGCAATATTTGATTGTCCCCTTCTTTTATTAACCTAAATGGAAAAAGAAACCTTTCTCGATGAAAATAGGTCATGTTTTCAGCTACTTCACCCACCTGATGTCATTTCCCAGCTTGTGAGTCATTAGATTCTGTTGCATGTGATGAATTAGTGTTGGAAAACTTATCAAATTTAGTCAACTGTTTTGACTTAATCTCGGATTATAGCCATGCAAAACCATCCTATGTATTATATACTCCCAGATCAGAGCAAGAACACAGTGTGAAATTTAGGCGAAAGGCAAAAGAGACAGTCTTTCCAGGAATAGTCTAATTTGTTCCTTTGTTCATTTATCTCCTCTGTTTTGCACTTTGCGACTGCAAGACTGATTTTAATTTTTGTTTTAATGGTCAAAACAGATATCCTGACTTTTAGGGCCAAGTTCCATGACGTCTTGATCCTAAATTTCCCAGCATGCAACTGAATAGGGCATTTTCTGACATATTCTGATGATATCACAATGGGTTATTTTTTTTCTCTCCAGACTTAACATTATGCAACTGTTTTCACAGGATGACTAGTACTTCCTATAATGGGTTGACTGAACTTGATGTATAAAAAATGTGGAGTACCCCTTTAAACTAAGAAATATGAAGGGCATCTAAGGAACTCACCAAATAGCTGATGGAGACAACCTTAGCTACATAAATTGAGTATATGTATTTTTTCTTGCCCCAAAATATTGTGTTACTATACTATAAAATATTTTATTCATAATCCAGAAGGCTGATCATATTTTTATTTGGACGGAGGAGCAGGACAGAGACAGTGTGTGATTTCTAAAGTTAGTTCAGAGATTCTACAGATGCAGTAAAACGTATCATCATAACTTTCCATCATTGAAACTGATAGGCTGTCTGGGGAAAAGGAGCATTCCTGTAGCCTGACTCCGGTGTCTCATTTTCACTAATTGGACATTGCACTGGGGACATTCTGGCTCGGAGAAAACAAGGAGCTTGAATCGGAGAGCAGCCAGGGAATGCAGCAAGGCAGACACAACAGCTCAAGGAGAAAGTAAAAAGAGAGGAGCAGGATGGAAGAGAGGGATGAAAGGTGGAAGTGAAGAGAAAGAAAGGGAATGAGAATAATAAAAGCAAGAGATGGAAGATTTGCCAAAGTATTAGTCTGTGCTTTTCTGTTTTACACAGAGGGATGAGGTCTAGAGCTGTGAAATTCAAGTCACGGAGAGGGAGAGGTGGGACGAACACACACACATTTCCACAAGTGTTTATGTTAGCAGATGCCACAGACATACCTGATGGAAAGACCATTCTGAAGTGGTCTTTCATCATATTGCATCATCTCATAATATCACAAAGCCTGGTAATGTGAAGCTCTGCAATGAAAATAATAGTAATAGCAGCCTAGCCTGGGGGAGTTATGTTTGCAGTGGAAGCAAAATATGACTTGGAGTGGATGTTAATCATGAGTGTGATTAACTCTCTCAAACTCTTGGAACATTTTGCAGTCTTCCCAAAGAAGTTTTGCTCAAACCTCTCAAACACAGCACAGTCAGCCAATGCAAATAATGAAGAAGCAAAAAAATCTGGTTGACATTGCTCAGTATTTCCACAGACATCCACAGATTGAACATAAGTATTTTGATACTAATTACACAGAATCATCCGAGAATGCCTCGTTGGAAACCAATTGGGAAAGGGCAGGTGCTTTTTAAAACATACCTGGCAGGTGATTGGATGAGACATCCGTCAATTAAACTCTCGCCGAAATCACTGAGGAGAAGAGAGAGAACATATTTTCCATTGTGAAAAACGTTCATTGCCATTCTCTTCTCTCAATGAAGAGAAACTCTCCAGAGGTCCGTTTCACGAAGCAGGCTCTGAGTCTAACCCTAAACTCTGAGTTGATCTTCTCTGAGATAGGAAACTCTGAGTTTTCGGTTCCAGAACAGCTGATTTGCGTTAGTTTGATCAACTCGGAGTAGTTTGACCTGGAGTTTTTATACTTGCGCGTGCACCACAAGTATAAAAAGACAGCATCAATGGAGCCCTGATTCGATGAGTCACCATGGCAACGGGGAAGAGGAGGGCTACGCTACCACTGGAATTGGAAATATTAAGGCGCTCACCGTGAGTTTGAGCACGTTTTTCGCTGAAAGGAGAACATTGCTGCTCGGGTCAATGTCTAAGTTTAAATGTAGTCCTGTTGCAATCACAGTAATATCACAGGGGAAACTGCTTGAGTGGTAGTCTATTAGTTTATTTCATTTAGGTGCATTCCCACGGGGAAGAAGCGCACTTGGCAGCAGCTTAAGATGAAACATAAAAACATTGTTCAAACAGGTAAAACATCGGCACAATCTCATGGTGACGCCTCATTTTGAGCATGTTTTACATTGTAAAGTAAATATTACCGTAAGCGGCTGTTTTATATTTTGTATAAAAAACTCCCATTTGCAAAAAACGCAGCGCAATACACAATATCTGCTGGGATGTGAGAGCATGACTTTGGTTGTTAATGTTGGAAATGTAAGGACGGATGAGGTTGTGTATGTATATGATGGACTGTGACATGAAACGGTGTTGTGCCGTATTCAGCACCCCTGTCGTGAAATGCACCGCCTCGCATTATAGGTGATATTCTGGATCAGAAGGCTGTTGTTTGGACCTATAGGATTGGTTTATATACAGGTAACCCAATTAAAAGCACACACTTTTGAAACTATGAATTGCAAGAAAAGCTGGGATTATATTTAGGAAACGCAGAGTCAAGTACATTCAACTTGGTCAAAAGATCCATTTAATTCATTTTGTAATCATGGCTGCAGTATATTTCCACAGAACATACAAAAAGATGTTGTTTTGTGCTCGCTATTATCCAAGTTTGTGACTTTAAACTCTTTAAAATAGTTTAAAGACTGTAAGTAACCAGTGTTCTGGCCGTTGTGGGTTACCAGGATATATGTATATATATATATATATATATATATATATATATATATATATATATATATATATATATATAAACTACTCCTATAGGTCGAAACAACAGACTTCTGATCCAGAATATCACCTATAATGCGAGGGGGTGCATTTCACGGCAGGGGAGCTGAATACGGCACAACAACTACGGTACCGCTGACTGAATGAGGAAATCAAATGCCGTGTGTGGCTGAAAGAGGGCGGAGACAGAGAGGAACTTGAGGTTTGTTGAGGAAAACCTGACTGACAGACTGACAGACTCAGAGTTTTCACTAAACCTGCTTTGTGAAACGGACCCCTGGACTGATAGTATCGCAGCATCTAAGCTAGCCTCTGTTGTTGTTTTGAACAAGCACAGACCGTTGAATCTGTGCACTCCACAGAGTTGACTGAAGATGAAAACAAGATGTTACTAGTTGACAATTCTCACTTATATCAGAAAAAAGACTGCCTGTACTTGTGTTGCGGTGGACTTGTGAAACGTCATCAGTCACAGCCAAAGTACTGTTCCAATTAAGAAGGCGCATCTCTCCAAGTACGGTCCAAATGCCCAGATGTGACTTGCTCCGCCCATTTTGTAGAGGATGAATCGGCTGTGACTTATGTGGACTTCAGACAGTCAGGTATCCCAGAATGCATTTCACATTAACAGCAATACTTCATCCTCCGGTCCTCTGCAGTGTGGACTCCTGAGTCGAAAATTGCTAAGTCTGAACTTCTAAGCTCGCAAGTCCAAACTTGGAATATTTGGTGTTGAGAAAGGGCTAAAGTTTTTGTACCTTTTAAAGAAAAAAAATTATGGATGAATTCAGGGAGACAGCATGAACATGGAATGTACATGTTGCAGGCTAGTACAAATGATCACAAACATTACAGCTGGCAAGTATATAACACTGAGCTAGCAAGATTCAAAGTCAGTAACGGTTGACAAATAGTAAATCTACTTTGATAGTATATTGGTTGTATGCTATTATTCTTTCCTTCCTTGACGTTCACCACTCACAACAGGATATCTGATCTCAAAAATTGAACATGTTTAATATATGCCATTTTTAATCGGTGAGGAAAGGATGGACCTCCAAGCAGCACTGGGGATGTAAAAGACACTCAACATTGTTTCCTCACACAACAGGGAAATCTGGTAATATAATCTTTAGAGATATCAAAAAATCTTGACTTTGATGACCACTGTCGGTAGGGCCAAATGGTGCCAAAAATCAGCTTTATTCTAGTGTAGTGTGTGGCTGGCATTAGTCGGGCATGGAGAGTAAAAAGGCGATAAGTAATTCATTGAGTCGTATCATTGGAGTCAATTGATAAAATCTGGTCTGAGGTTGCTGAAAGGCTGGCGTGCTGTCACAGAACATGGAGATGATTGATTTGCCTCACTGAGTTGTCCACAGTTTTCTTGGGTCTAAAGATATATCATACAAAAATACAGCTATTTATACTTATCAGCCACCATCCATTCGAGCATACTCAAAAAGTTCTGTCAGGCAGAAGACCCAACAAGCTTGTGAGCAGAAACCATCGCTTTATTTCTTGCGCCGTCATTGACTAAAAACTTCCTCACATGTTGAAAGGGTTAAAGGTTATCACTGAATTACAGCTAAACGTTCCCTTACTTTCCCACTCTATCATCCAACTTTGTATGGCTTTCATGTGAAACTCCCTTTTGGAAATTACTTTTTCCAGTGCACCATATCCAATAGCACGTGACTGCAGGGATACATTCTGTATAATTACTCCCAAGCAAGCTCTTCAGCTGATGCCCCCTCTTCTTTGCTCAATCAGCATCTATACTGCTCTTTCCATTGTTGATTGCAGTTTGTCTTACATCTCCATGTATTTTATTAGGAGTTATTATGCATTGTATTTTGGTTTTGCTGCCAAAGTCCCACAGAGAGACTATGAAGTATTAAAGTCTATAGTCTAAGCCTTTAAAGAGGGTATTTTTACTTTGATTATGGGCACAAATGAAAACACAAAAAGACAGCCTGAGTGCTGAGTAAGGTAGATTTATGAAAAAATAAGCTACATGATGCATAATAGGGCTGGCTAAATGTGTATTTCTAAGTAACAATACATATAATGTATACTTAATGTTGTCTATAGAAATGAGGACTTTTTATCTGAAACTAATAGGGCTTTACAAAACATAGCTTATTATTACTAAACTTGAGCCAAAGCTGGTCACTTTGCACAATTTCCCCAGCGGATACTACTACTATTTCACCCATGATTTTGATAACACTGCATCACACATCAAATTAGACATTTGTGACTAATGTAGAAATATGACATTCGCATTACAAAGTAATCTACCAAAACTGTGCATGCATTTTGCCAAATAACGTTGCATTGCATTTTGACTAAAGTTGAGCCAGATTCAACTCTTTTGCTGGACGATCCTACTGTAAACATCACCAAAGTATGAAAGGTGACAGGATCATTGGTTTATTTTTAACCTAGAAACTGATATGTCTGTGAAAGCCCAATATTTGCCGACCGATATATATCAGTATGACTGATCTCTACTCTAGTTTAGATACACTTAGTGAGTTTACTCAGACTCAAACCAAGTTATGTAAATAATCAGAGGAACTGGGAACCTGTTTCAGAAAGCAGGATTAGTGAAAACTGAGTTTGAGTTTGTTAACTCTGAGATGAGGAAAACTCTGAACTTTCTGTTCCAGAAATACACATAACTTTTAACTCTGTAATTCTGAGCCTAACCTGCTAACTAGCTTATTACTCAGGAATATCTAAAGTTACGCATTTTAATGCAGTCAGTTATGTCTTTGTGGTTTTTGCCCTCCCATTCAAATATTTAATACAACTCCAAATAAAACCTCTGTATATTCTTTTTCATAACACTGACTCTGTGCACACACTAGTTCCTAAAATGATAATTGAAGTCAATGTGTAAACCTTAGTTTACATGATAAAAATCATATTGAAGCTTTGGAAATTATCTCTATCACTCATGATGTGATTGGTTGCACTACTGGGACATAATTCCAATAATATTGGAGATTATATGTTAATATTAAATAGGCTGTGGCTATCATGATCTTGATGTCATAAATGTACACTAGTTACACTTGAGAAGCAATGCTTTAAGAGCGCACTGACTAACAGCATTACCAAAGAACGTACACTTCCTGCTCTGAATATGGCTACAGTGTGATGCTCCCAGGTGTAAATGTGTGAAATTGTGTGTGGGTGAAAAAGAACATACCTGCTGAGTGAATCTTAGCTGGATAAATAACATTTAATAAAGTCAAATAAAGCTCAGTTGGAAGACTAGTGTGACCAAACAGATCACTTGGCAGGAGCTCAGTATTGCATAAGAAAATACAAAACCGGTCTTAAAGTTAACTGTTCCCTTCCTCTGTATTTATGTCATCCCTCCTGGCTACTGAAACTTCTATTTTCCAGCATGTGTTAGGAATGATTATCATACTGTAGCTTTGGTGGACAGTTGTGGGACACTTGTATGAAAAGCATAGCTGCTGCTCTCCTGTGATCTTGTTTGAACAGCTCCAACAAATGGAAAGTCAAAACAAACAAGAACATTTGGTCACCAGATTTTCCCCTCATGTTCCCTCCCTCATTAGTGTTAGTAGGATAAAGTGAATGTTATTAGAAAAACATTATCAGTCAGTGGCCATGGAACTGACAGCGAGAGAGGCTGACAGATGGAGGAATAATGAAAGGAGGACTGAGGAGATGATGTTACCCATGAGGAGCACCAACCCCTGTGTGGGAGTAGGGTGGAGGAGGCTCATAGCTCATCCAGGATCAATCTTATCTCACTGTCATTAATAGCATCCTGCTGTCCATGTTCTGTGCTGCAGCATAGCTGGAGCACCACCACTTCTTCTTTTCCTTTGCATTCCAGCACAAATATTCCTTCATCCTTCTCAAACACTAATTCATATGCTTGTATACCAAGGGTAGATAAAATAAGGTGTTTATAAAAAAAGAGTATTAACATTAAATTAACTAAAAAAACACTAAAACAAGCAGCAGGATTTTTTTTTTTAGGAGTTCCTGAGTTTTTAAGAACTTTAACAGTTTTTTTTTTTTTTCCGTTGTCACTAGAGCCTGTGAATGTTCTCATTCGTCCAGGTCATTGTTATCCTCAAAGCAATTTCAGTCAAAAACAACTGGACTGGTTGTTTGTCTAGGAAGACGTTTCACCTCTCATCCAAGAGGCTTCATCAGTTCATGTACGCATCTGACCAGGCTGGGACTGGTCCAACTAACTGGTGTGGAGATCCAGGTATTTAACCTCTCACAAGGCCGATGATGTCACTGACACCCTTTGTGCTCCAAGGGCCCACGCCCGTCGTTAGAGTGACAGTCGTTGGTGGGCAGTTGGTTTCGACTTCGTTAGTGCTCTATTGAGTCTGAACGACAGTCGTTGGGGTCACCCGGGCCATGTGTGAACAGTTGTCCTTTGAGGTTAGATTGTTGAATCTCCTGGGAAGGGATGAAAGGGCGGCATTGTAAATTGGAGATAAGTGGTGTCTCAGACCCCCTCCTCTGTTTAGCGATGGTTTCTCCACTTTTACATAGATGGCTTCTTTTACTCCTCTTTCAAACCATCTGTCCTCTCTGTCCAAGATTTGGACATTGCTGTCATCAAAGGAGTGGGCTTTCTCCTTGAGGTGTAAGTGGACAGCCGAGTCCAGGCCTGTGGAGTTAGCTCTCCTGTGTTGGGCCATGCGTTTATGCAGTTGTTGTTTTGTTTCTCCAATGTAAAGATCTTTGCATTCCTCGTTGCATTGGACAGCATAAACCAGGTTGCTTTTGTGGTGGTGTGGTGTTCTGTCCTTCGGATGTACTAGTCTCTGTCTGAGTGTGTTACCGGGTTTGAAATACACAGGGATGCAGTGTTTGTTGAAAATCCTCCTGAGTTTCTCCGATACCCCAGCCACATATGGGATGACTATGTTGTTTCTCCTGTTATCTTTTTCTTTCTCAACCACTTTGGTTTTCTTTCTGGAGGCAGCTGCCGTTTTAACAAAGGTCCAGCTGGGGTAGCCACAAGTTGTGAGGGCGCCTCTCAGGTGCTTGCGTTCTTCCCCTTGAGCCTGTGAGCTAGTGGGTACGTTATCAGCTCTATGTTGCAGTGTTCTGATAACGCCAAGCTTGTGTTCCAAAGGGTGGTGAGAGTCGAAAAGTAGATATTGATCCGTGTGAGTGGGTTTTCTGTATACCCCTATGTGGAGGCTCCTGTCATTCTCCATATGGACGTCACAGTCCAAGAAGGGCAAGCTGTTGTCCTTAACTTCCTCTCTGGTGAACTTGATGTTTCTGTCCACTGAGTTGATATGTTCAGTAAAAGTTTGCACCTCTTTGGATTTGATCTTAACCCATGTGTCGTCCACATATCTGAACCAATGGCTTGGGGTTACTCCTTTAAAGGAGTTCAACGCCTTGCCCTCTACCTCCTCCATGTACAGATTTGCCACAATAGGGGATACTGGTGAACCCATGGCACAGCCGTGTTTCTGTCTGTAAAAAATGCCATTAAACTGGAAATATGTGGTATTCAGGCACAAATCCAGAAGTTGGCAAATGTGGTCTGGTTTGAGATTTGTTCGGTTTTGTAAGGAAATGTCCTGTGTGAGCCGCTCTCTTACCGTGGCCAAGGCCTCCATGGTTGGAATACAGGTGAACAAGGAAGTCACATCGTAGGACACCATGGTTTCATCTGGATCCATTTTTAGGTCTCAGACAACCCCCTGCTTATATGGACTCACAAAAATCCATAAAGAAGGGGCCCCGCTCAGGCCCATTGTCAGCAGCATAAACTCGGTCACTTATAACATTGCCAAGCATGTTGCCAATATTCTGGCACCACTGGTGGGAAACACCCCACGCCACATCCAAAACTCCATGGACTTTGTGAACAAAGTCAGAGACCTAAAAATGGATCCAGATGAAACCATGGTGGGAAAGTAATTAGGTGATAAATAAAAATGAATCAAGATAAGAACAAGACAAAAATACAAATGAAATAAAACAGCTATAAACACTGTAGACACTTTTCACTTGTAACCTTCCAATATCCTGCCGCCCTAGATGCGACCTTGTTCTAGTTTTGGTGCATCCGCCATAGCTCTGACCCTTTCTATGGTCCATGTTCCGAAAGTACAAACACATAGCACATCCATTTGAATTCACCTTTTTTTTTAGTGTGGCTACAGCAGCACTAATCTATATACAGTATAGTATAGTTTTGACATCACAACTGTACAGAAGTCCTGATGGCTCGTTTAAAGACAGTTTCTGAATACAGGCTGTGAGTATTTCTTTGTAGATTAAGTGTTTTAATACTTTCCTCCACCTGCTTTATAATCAGAATACACGTGGAAATCTCACTTTTTACAATGTGCCAAAACTGCAGGTGCATCAGTTCAGTTGTAAAAGGAAATAGTTTTTACCATTGATGTCAAACACAGACACATTGAGAAGAACAAGTATAAACTAAACAAAAGGAATATTGTGCTGATGAACATTTCTCACATGCAACCTAACACCATCCCGTATAATATTTTATCCCCATCATACTTGTTTTTCATGTATGTCCTTAAACTGTGTGTACGAACCTCACTTGAGGTAATAATGAGCATTACAGACAGGATTAAATCTGCTGGATTTCTTTCTACCAGCACACAGGGAGCAGGCACAGTCCCTCAAACTGAGTTTGAAGGAAGTGGGTGGTGAAAGGAAAGAAAGGCTGATGAAAAAGTAAATTCAAACATAATTATCCTCTTTCTAAAGACATACAGAACAGGTCCACTTCATGACAAGCATCATGGGAAATGTGGCATAGTGTGAAGAAGATGAAGGATAGCCGCTAGTAGCTGCTAGCATTAACTAGAAGCACATCAGCTGTGAAAACAACACCCACTCAGCCAGAAAGCGTTTAGAACATGCAGAGGGGGATGGAGGAAGGGAGCGGAGATGTGAGGAGGAGGGGGGGAAAGGAATTCTAGGATGCACAAACCCTCCTTCCTGCTCTGGCCTCCTCTCAGCCCCCCCCCCCCCCCCCCCCCCCCTCTCCCTTCCTCAGTCAGGAAACCCCCAGCGGTTTTGTGTGGAAACCAGATCTCTCATCTTTCGTCTGCATGTTGCGCTGGGATGTCCTGGGCTCATTATCCTGCTCATTATACTCCCTTTTATTTCCTAATATAAATACTATCTCCCCCATGCCTTTGTCTTCTTCTCTTTTCTCTATCTCTAACTCACTATTTCTGTTTTTTCTGCTCTCTCTGTCACTGTTTCTTCCTCTCAACCCCCCCACGTCCTCCTCCAGGTCCCCAGTTGACTATTAGATGGCCAATGATGTAATCAACGGCTCATTAGTCATCGTGATTGACAGCTGGCATTGTGTGTGTGGGGGGGGGGGGGGGGGGGGCATGCTGGTGGGTCAGCCTGTCACTGCTGGGCAACTTCTTGATTTAATTTCAGGACAGAGTAAGAGAGGGAGAATGGGCTTCGTAAGCGAGAGAAACAGATGCACAAACTGTATAGGCGTGTGGTATCTTCATGGTTAAAGAACACACACACCTGCTGTAAACGACTTGCCTGGTTCCAGTCCTTTGAATCTGCCCACTCAACAGCAGTTTTTGGAAAACAATGGAGAAATATTGGCACAGAGAAAAACACATAACAACTTTTGGATACACAGACAGCACTTATAAGATCAGTTAGGTCTTTGTTTTGGTCACCAAACGTATCCTTTAATCAGCAAAGAAGGATCAATTATGTCTATTGTGAAGCCACTTTGTAATTTTCAGTGTATTTTTGAATAAAACTTGGCTAGTCCAGGTACATTGTGAATGAATGTCAGTCACACTTGTTGCTATTGTAATTTAATGTACAGCCCAGTTAACAGGAGTGAACTCCACCCTGTAAATCATCCAGGCAGGACAGACAGGTGGTGAGCGCAGCATGCTGGCTGAAGTGACCTCAGTTGGGGAACCTGTCAGATAGAATGACGTCTTGCCTTACTCCTGATTTTCTCCTGAATACAAATATTATACGGTATAACGGTAACAACAAGTGACTTCATTACATGTCTGATCAAAAAACAGCCATTAATCAAAACTGCCTGCCTACTGTCTCACCGACACTAAAGCCTCTTGTTATGTGCTGCGATCGTAACTGTCACTCTTTTGTCCTGCACCTGCCAAACTGCTCTTCCTGGAGATGGAGTGACTGCACAGCAGCTGTTGGGGTGAAAATCATATCTAAAGTTAGACATCCTCAAAGCAATTTCAGTCAAAAACAACTGGACTGGTTGTTTGTCTAGGAAGACGTTTCACCTCTCATCCAAGAGGCTTCATCAGTTCATGTACGCATCTGACCAGGCTGGGACTGGTCCAACTAACTGGTGTGGAGATCCAGGTATTTAACCTCTCACAAGGCCGATGATGTCACTGAAACCCTTTGTGCTCCAAGTGCCCACGCCCGTCGTTAGAGTGACAGTCGGTGGTGGGCAGTTGGTTTCGACGTCGTTAGTGCTCTATTGAGTCTGAACGACAGTCGTTGGGGTCACCCGGGCCATGTGTGAACAGTTGTCCTTTGAGGTTAGATTGTTGAATCTCCTGGGAAGGGACGAAAGGGCGGCATTGTAAATTGGAGATAAGTGGTGTCTCAGACCCCCTCCTCTGTTTAGCGATGGTTTCTCCACTTTAACATAGATGGCTTCTTTTACTCCTCTTTCAAACCATCTGTCCTCTCTGTCCAAGATTTGGACATTGCTGTCATCAAAGGAGTGGGCTTTCTCCTTGAGGTGTAAGTGGACAGCCGAGTCCAGGCCTGAGGAGTTGGCTCTCCTGTGTTGGGCCATGCGTTTATGCAGTGGTTGTTTTGTTTCTCCAATGTAAAGATCTTTGCATTCCTCGTTGCATTGGACAGCATAAACCAGGTTGCTTTTGTGGTGGTGTGGTGTTCTGTCCTTCGGATGTACTAGTCTCTGTCTGAGTGTGTTACCGGGTTTGAAATACACAGGGATGCAGTGTTTGTTGAAAATCCTCCTGAGTTTCTCCGATACCCCAGCCACATATGGGATGACTATGTTGTTTCTCCTGTTATCTTTTTCTTTCTCAACCACTTTGGTTTTCTTTCTGGAGGCAGCTGCCGTTTTAACAAAAGTCCAGCTGGGGTAGCCACAAGTTGTGAGGGCGCCTCTCAGGTGCTTGCGTTCTTCCCCTTGAGCCTGTGAGCTAGTGGGTACGTTATCAGCTCTGTGCTGCAGTGTTCTGATAACGCCAAGCTTGTGTTCCAAAGGGTGGTGAGAGTCGAAAAGTAGATATTGATCCGTGTGAGTGGGTTTTCTGTATACCCCTATGTGGAGGCTCCTGTCATTCTCCATATGGACGTCACAGTCCAAGAAGGGCAAGCTGTTGTCTTTAACTTCCTCTCTGGTGAACTTGATGTTTCTGTCCACTGAGTTGATATGTTCACTAAAAGTTTGCACCTCTTTGGATTTGATCTTAACCCATGTGTCGTCCACATATCTGAACCAATGGCTTGGGGTTACTCCTTTAAAGGAGTTCAACGCCTTGCCCTCTACCTCCTCCATGTACAGGTTTGCCACAATCGGGGACACTGGTGAACCCATGGCACAGCCGTGTTTCTGTCTGTAAAAAATGCCATTAAACTGGAAATATGTGGTATTCAGGCACAAATCCAGAAGTTGGCAAATGTGGTCTGGTTTGAGATTTGTTCGGTTTTGTAAGGAAATGTCCTGTGTGAGCCGCTCTCTTACCGTGGCCAAGGCCTCCATGGTTGGAATACAGGTGAACAAGGAAGTCACATCGTAGGACACCATGGTTTCATCTGGATCCATTTTTAGGTCTCGGACTTTGTTCACAAAGTCCATGGAGTTTTGGATGTGGCGTGGGGTGTTTCCCACCAGTGGTGCCAGAATATTGGCAACATGCTTGGCAATGTTATAAGTGACCGAGTTTATGCTGCTGACAATGGGCCTGAGCGGGGCCCCTTCTTTATGGATTTTTGGGAGTCCATATAAGCAGGGGGTTGAGTCCTGGGGGTAAAGCCTGTAATACTGTGGTTTGCTAATGACTCCTTCTTTTTGTAGTTGCTGTAGACATTCTATCACCTTCTTTTTGTAACCGCTGGTAGGGTCTCGTTTCAGAGTTTCATAAGTGTTAGAGTCACTGAGTAATGTAGAGATCTTTGCCTGATAATCAGTTGTATTGAGAACAACTGTGCATCTACCCTTGTCTGCTGGAAGGATAGTGATGCTGTGGTCTTTGCTCAGTGCCGTTACCGCTTTTCTCTCCTCAATGGTGAGGTTGGATGGGGGGACCTTAGCCTGGGACAACGCTGCTGACACTTTCAACCTTAGCTGTTCAGCCTCAGTTCCATTAAGGTTGTTTTTCTTTATAGCTGATTCCGTAGCCGTAATCAACTCCACAACGGGTACCTCTTTTGGTGTCATGGCAAAGTTCAAGCCCTTGGCTAAGACCTCCTTCTCTGGGTGGGAAAGATCTCTGTCCGACAAATTCTTAACCCATCGGTTTTGTGTTTCTTCCTTTGCTGGAAAGTCATTTTTTTTGCCTCCAAGTGAGTATTTCTGTGTTTTTGCCAGTGTCCCGGGATTGCAAATTGTGAAATTTCTTGGTTTGTCTCTCTTTGCTCTTGTTGTGTTGAGATAGTTGGGCTTTCTGGGTGAAATCCACAACTCTTTCCATGATAGAGACAGGTAGGATTGATGTGAGTTTCTGGAGTGAGAGGTCCGCTTTCTCTTTAAGCCCTTCAATGGTGAAATTGACCTGCCTTATTCGCTCACCGAGGAGTTGGTTTTGAGCCTTTTCTATGATTTTCTCCACTCTATGCCCTCTCATAGTGGAATTCAAACATAGGCTAGTTGGTGTAAGCCTTTGTTGTTTGCATCTCAGACTGAACCGTAGGTGGTTTCTGTAATCTGCAATTTTCCGAGCCAACCTTTCATGTTCCCGCACCGTTTTCAGGGTTTCCGACCCAAATTCTTGTGCAATAAGCCTGTGAATGTTCTCATTCGTCCAGGTCATCGTTATCCTCAAAGCAATTTCAGTCAAAAACAACTGGACTGGTTGTTTGTCTAGGAAGACGTTTCACCTCTCATCCAAGAGGCTTCATCAGTTCATGTACGCATCTGACCAGGCTGGGACTGGTCCAACTAACTGGTGTGGAGATCCAGGTATTTAACCTCTCACAAGGCCGATGATGTCACTGAAACCCTTTGTGCTCCAAGTGCCCACGCCCGTCGTTAGAGTGACAGTCGGTGGTGGGCAGTTGGTTTCGACGTCGTTAGTGCTCTATTGAGTCTGAACGACAGTCGTTGGGGTCACCCGGGCCATGTGTGAACAGTTGTCCTTTGAGGTTAGATTGTTGAATCTCCTGGGAAGGGACGAAAGGGCGGCATTGTAAATTGGAGATAAGTGGTGTCTCAGACCCCCTCCTCTGTTTAGCGATGGTTTCTCCACTTTAACATAGATGGCTTCTTTTACTCCTCTTTCAAACCATCTGTCCTCTCTGTCCAAGATTTGGACATTGCTGTCATCAAAGGAGTGGGCTTTCTCCTTGAGGTGTAAGTGGACAGCCGAGTCCAGGCCTGAGGAGTTGGCTCTCCTGTGTTGGGCCATGCCATGCGTTTATGCAGTGGTTGTTTTGTTTCTCCAATGTAAAGATCTTTGCATTCCTCGTTGCATTGGACAGCATAAACCAGGTTGCTTTTGTGGTGGTGTGGTGTTCTGTCCTTCGGATGTACTAGTCTCTGTCTGAGTGTGTTACCGGGTTTCTGGATCTCCACACCAGTTAGTTGGACCAGTCCCAGCCTGGTCAGATGCGTACATGAACTGATGAAGCCTCTTGGATGAGAGGTGAAACGTCTTCCTAGACAAACAACCAGTCCAGTTGTTTTTGACTGAAATTGCTTTGAGGATAACGATGACCTGGACGAATGAGAACATTCACAGGCCTAAAGTTAGACAGCATTGGTATAGTATAGGACCCAATTTGAATCTGTCTTCAAAACAGTGTATTTCAAAAACAGTAATTACATTGAACACACAATTTACGAACCCAAATCGGGCGGAGTGATGGTGATTTCCTATTTTCATAAACGTCACCTCATAACTCTTGTGCTAATACTTAATTGAAGTTGAGAATGACAGATCTGAGTTTAATGTTGAATCTGCGGCGTGCCCTTCACTCAGGAGAGTGCAAACAATTAAAGTTTGACAGATGATAATAATGCAGACTGAAGGACAGAGTGTGGAAGTAATGGACAGAAGAGTGGCAGGGAAAGATGGATGAGGATAGTGAGCGATGGACAGATGAAGGGAGGAGAAGAGGGAGGTCTGACATTGATTAATGAGTTCTCGGTGTGTGAGTGTGTGTGTGTGTGTGTGTGTGTGTGTCTGTGTGTGTGTGTGTGTGTGTGTGGGTGAGTTAGTGGTGTGAGGAAGGGTCCCCGTGCTGTTGTTATGGTCCCCCACAGTATGACAGACTTGTTGGGGCTTTTACTAAACCTTGTGATATTTCTCAATGAAATCGTTATATGAAATTAATAATTATAATAATTAAAAAAATGAACACATACAACGGCTGAAAAGAGCAGAGTTAAGGGACTGTCTGAAAATTATTTGGTGGGGAGGGAGGGTTATGTATTTTTTTTTTGGCTGGGAAGTCTGAAAATTTTTAGAGAGCAGTAGAATGTGTTTTGACTTTTTTACATGTCAGATTTATATTTTATTACATTCCTTGTGAGATTTTTTGTATAAAAGAAAAGAAAATAACTAAATAAATACCAACGTTCAATCAAATGATGGCTTTTGTCCATCATAAACTGTGTGATTTGTAAAAAAAAACAACACCAAATAAACAAAAAAAAACAGAGAGGGGGACATCACAAGGGGCCGAAATTTCCGGACGGAAATTTTGTACAAGTTTCGGTTTAAACTTGAACAATGTCTATCATATCATGTTGCTCCTCACAGCCACACATCTACCTGTATTATTATTAAAAACCACCACCAGCAATTATGTTTAAAGGCATAGACAAACTCCTGAAGGCCACGACCTCTGCTCTGCAAACTTCCTGTTATTAACCATCCACATGATAACATCCTGATGACATCACTGCCCATCCGTCATTGGACTGGCTGGAATGCTGCTGCAGTGATTGCAAGGCCATTGATAGTGATTGGTGATTGTGGTGGGATGCTGATTATGGTAAGCACTCTGGCAATCGTGTGCCCATGTGCGTGTGTGTGTGTGTGTGTGTGTTAGCAAATGATGCTCCAGTCAGTCAGCTGCAGAGATGTGTTCACATTAAAACTTGATTACTGTTCAACCTGCTGACCCTAACCATGAACCCTAACAACTGCACAGCTTCTTCCTCTTCCTTCTCCCCTGTTTCTTTGTTTGTCGTCTCATCACTGTCATTCTTTCCTTTCCCCCTTTTTTCTTTCTTACAGTAGTTACAGATACTGTTTATTAAAACCAACCATGGTTGTATATGTCTTATCACCCACAACTGTTTAAAGCCAAAGTTGTCAAAGAGCAACTTCTCAAAATCATGGCACCTTAAATGTTTTGGTAAGACCTTGGGTAATATTATCTAACCAGAGTTGCTCACCAGAGTTGCACTTAATTACAGTGTTTGTTGTGTGGGAGGTATTAAATAGCCCCCTCTGGTCATGGTTTCAAGGACATATTAGTTTGGCAATCCTCTCTTTCCATTTATCACAACAGAGCCAACCTTATTTTCCAATCACATCAATGAGCTATTCAATCCCTGGTTGCACAATCATGGAACTGTGCCAACCACAAAGCCGAAAAAAGATACTATATACTGACCCTGCACCCTGCAAAACTCTTTCAACCTTTCCTCTTAATCCTCCCTCAAGTGAAAAATGAGTGGAAATTAATACAAATCTCCCACAAGCGTCTCCCGGTTCTGTGTTTCTTTTTGAAATCACAGCACACACTTACACACAGTTTGTGGCTACACAACTTAATTTAACACCTCTGTCCACTCCATCCTGGCTCTCCTGTGCGTCTTTTGACCCAGTGTACTGTGAGTCAAGCTGCTGTAGGCCAGAAACACCCTGTTAGTAGACACAGACAGAGAGAGAGAGAGAGAGAGAGAGAAAGAGAGAGAGCGAGAGAGAGAGAGAGAGAGAGAGAGAGAGAGAGAGAGAGAGAGAGAGAGAGAGAGAGAAGCTTATTCCTCTGGTTGAACAACTGCATGATGATACTGAACATTGAGTTTTTAAAGCATGTAGTAACATTCTCCCTTTCTTTAACTATTACTTACTATTGCTATTACTGACTGATCAGATGAGACTATCAAAACCGGATTATTAAAGCAGGGGATGACTCCATTGGTTCCAAAAAGAAGTCTGGTTGTATTGAAGTCAATGAGAAAATGTTCCTATTCTCACTTGATTTTCAACTGTATTAGTTCAGTAAACATTTTCCCAAAAGGTTTGGCCTCCATCACTAGTTTGAAGTCTTCTTTAATTCAGTGTATACTCAAGCCCCCAGGAAGTGCACAGGACTTCTTGCGATTCACTTACATGGCGAAACAGAAATCTGTCGATACATTTTTTTCATGCGTCGCAATACTCGCAAAATCCCACGTGTTAATATCAGAATTTAATTAATTTGGTCCGGTAACATTTAGCATTTGAGCTGCAAAAATGAAATAATTGAATCCCCATTCAAGTTAGCCGGAGCACTAAACCTGAAGTAACCCTGATCGGCGGAAGTCCAGCCTGCTCTCACCAAAAGGCGTGTGAATGACACGCTATTTCTCTCAAGCCATCTCGTGTATAATTACAACGCATGTCTTGACTTTTGCGTGTCATTTCTCGCCATGTAGTCTCAATTGACTTGTATAGTGCAGAGATGGCGTTGTCATTTCACGCACAAATGTCATTGAGGGAAAACCCACGTGTTCGTATTTCTCCGCAAGCTGGCGGAGAAATACGAAGTGGTGGAGCTTTCTGTCAGAGGCTTGTTTTTAAATCAATATTTCATGTGAAGGATGGCTGAAATAACGGGAGTGAAATGCCCTAACCCTAACCCCTAACCCTAACCCCTTACCCTAACCCTAACCCCAACCCTAACCCTAACCCTAAACTACGGGCGTTAAATGACACGCGAAAAGCTTAATATGCGTAGACATGCACACGAAAAGTCATGAAAGTCATGAAAAGTGGCGTGCTATTTATACGCACTCCCATGAGACCACATAGGGAAGTCTGGTGCGCCTGCTCTATGGCCCCTATAACGTAGAAGTAGTGGCAATCATCTGGGCATTTTTAGCTGCGGAAGTTGAAAATTTTTGGTTTCAGGCGTCACTGAGCAGCATTCATAGGAATTAATCGGGCTCCACCTCAAACATTGGATCCAGTTTTCTTTATACATCCATGGGTATACTACCTGGTGATCGACACGTTGCTACCATGGTGTTGTGTTTTTTGTCTTTTTAGCACTAGTGGCCATATTGGATAACTTAGCTCAACCCAAACTCAAACCAATCGGTGACGTGATGGTGGAAATTTCCCTTCTTATGTACAGTCTATTGTACTCACCAAAGTAACTTCTGAGATGCGGAAACATATCTACATTGCTACAATTGAAAACAACCTGGCAAAACAGAAGAACTTGATAAGTTCAACAACGTATGGTAATACTGAAATGAGTTTCAGTGTCCTGTCTTGGTACACAATTTGAATGAAACATGGGGGATTGATTAACTGAAAACATGTTTGCAAACAGTTTAGGCAAACAGCCTATCTATACATTCATAGTCATATTGTATGGAGTCATATTTCTGGCCACCCAATGAACACAAGTCCAATAATGACAGACAAGGTAAGAAATTAACTGATGAACATGATAGGAATTTAATTCAGAAGTTGGTGGACACCAAAACAGAGCTACAAGAGAGCGTGAAGTTGATATAAAGGACATAAAGACTGAGTCCGTCCATTTTTAGTTAGATATTAATATGAAAATATTGATTTGTACAGCTTAAAGGATTATATCTTCAACCAGACAAATGCATGCATCTTAAGCCCAAACAGCACAGCAGCTACTTCCATTACTGTGTCTCACCCATTCAATTACAGAGGTTTACTATCTGTTGCTTAGTTGAAATGAAAATCGACTCACTTTCAGTATATTTGGCATATACTTTTTAATCACTGCCATGCATAATCAATCCCCTTGTACATTTTATGATCCCAAAATGAACCCTTAGCTTTTTGAGTTTTGTGCAAGACACAAGCTAAGGGTAAAACTGAGAATGAATACAACTCTCTGTGGTTACTACTTAAAGCACAAGCAAGCAGAGCAAGAGATGTCAAGCTAACCTCAGACAATTCGCTTACTGATAAAATAAGGGGACATCACAAAGAATGGACAATAAAATAATACAATAGTATAATATAGTGTGTTGGTGTGCATGTGCACTCATGTCCACCAGAGACTTGTGTGTGTCCAAGAGTGGGATATTATCCGCTTCACTGACCAACTCTTTCTCTGCTGAAATGATGTTTCACAGTCAAACGGACGATCGAGTTTCCGAACTCCAATCTGTGGTGAGCAATGCATTGCCAATAACAACCTTCACATGAGTCTTGATACTAACCCCAGTTAGTGCCAATGCCTAATTTTAATTACGGGAAACCTTATGGCTCGCCAACAGCTTTATCACTACTAATTGCCCCTGTTTCGAAAAGTAGGTTGTCTCCACGTTAAGCAATACTGAGATTTTTTTTTGGAAGCTGCCGTAATAGATTTTATAGAGTTTATCCTTCATGTGTCCTGCATGAACACTCCCAAAATACTCCTTGTCAATTTCAATGATAACTCAGAGAAAGGAATTACATTTTGCCAAATATTCTCTGGAGGATGTTGAAGAGCTGCAAGGGTAGCTCAAAATGAATACGTTTAGAAAAAGAAGCCTTCTGCAGTGGCTACATCTGAGATGCTGAGCACAGCGCTGCATCTTACGATCATTAAGCAGATACAGTGAAGGCGGCATTATCTGAGGACTGTGGAATATACTGAATGGCTGATACAGTAGAGAAGGTGAGATCCCCTGGGAAAGTGGGAAAGAAGAGGAGCCTGGGGATGGAGAAGACAGGGAAATAGATTATGGAGAGAAAATATGGAGGAACATTCCAGAGGGTGAAAGGTGGAAAAGCAGCAGAGAAAAGCAGAGGATACAATGTCCTCTGGAAGGTCAAGAAAAGAAATGATGATATGCTTTGCAGAAAGCTCTCCCTGAAATATCATTTTCTCCTGAATCTGAGGGCAGACAGGATGAGAAGTCAAGAGAGTTAAAAAAAAAAGAAGTGTGTTCTCTGACCTGCAGCTGCAACGTCTTACACATGTCCAGCAACCAAAAGCCTGATGAAGCCTCTAACAAGATGATGAGGTGCCTATGAGGTACAAGTGAAGAAGGACAGAGGGAGCAGAAGGGCCGGATAAGAAGACCGGATCAAAGTCGGATTCAAACCGGATAGCTATCCTTAAACCCTCCCGTCACTTTAGGTCACTCTATGAGCTTTGTCACCTTATGAATTCTCATGAAAACGTTTTATGATTTTTTTCGGATTTCCACCCTATGCCATAGCAACACCCTGACGCAATGTGCCACAGTTTTAAACGGAAGGCTTTTAAATTCAAACTGTACATGTGTAACATTCATATAAACTTCCTCTCTCATGGTCCTTCGTGTAGCCTTTTAAATTAAATCCCTCATATTACAGCTAAAGTGTCTCATGCCATTAGGCGAGCTCTGAAAGCCAGCTCACATGATTGAGGTCTGATCCCCCTGTTAGCTTACGGCCCCTGACACACAGGCACACACATGTAATCAGACACACAATTGTCCCACCCTCTGGGCCAATAGGTTTTTGTGTGGATGTGCAACAACTTCTACTTGGCCCAACCAAGTGTGTGATGAAGTCTACAGTTTTTGGTCTGAAGAAGCATAGTTTCTTTTTAGCCATGCCAGCAGTGTGGCTACTGTGGCCCAGGAGGTAGAGCAGTTGAATGTTCAATCATCAGCTCCTCTTGTCTACATGTTGAAGTGTCCTTGAGCAAGCCACTGAACCCCCAATTGCTGCCTGGGTACTTTTCAGCTGCCCACTGCTCCTTAGGATGGGTTAAAAGCAAAGTCAAATTTCACTACATAGTACTAACAATTGTATGTGATCACTGATCAATACAGTTTATGTTTAGAAGGTTTAGGTTTACACTTCTTTCATGACTTTTCCCCTTGCACCCTTGGTTTTCAATGAAATGTCTTAACAACTATGGGAAGGGTTGCTATGAAATTTGTCAGAAATTTATGTTCTCAGCAACTGTATGTGTGCTTACCTAGGCCAAGATAGTTTTATTGGTATGAGAGTGGATGTCTGCCATTTAAACAGCACTTGAAATATCCATAGCCCTTTGACTATTTGAATGTCTAGTCTCTGAATTCTTAAGAGACAAGACACTCAAAAGACATTGGACCCTTGGAACAAAGGATCCTAGGAACCAGCCCAGTCGCTTGAAAAACGTATTTGGCACCCTTTTATGTTCGTACTAGACTCAACTGGCTTTCAACTGACTCCAATGTATAATCATTTACGGCAGTATTACACGCACAGAGCAAGTGCTCTGGAACTCACAAGTCTCAAACTCCGCTCAGGAAGAAGATTGGGGTGAATGGTTGGGTCATACATACACCCAGATGACCATAGTTTGTGTCCTGTCTTGTTTGAAAGGGACACTTAATTACATAGCAGGTGTACTTATTTCAACCCAAACCATAATCTTTTCCTAAACCAAAGCAGATACTGTTAAGATGTAACAGGTTTTGTTTGAGCTCATGTTAACCACATGTTTGTACTGCACCCACGGAGCATAGTGTCGGTAAAGAGAATGGTTTGCGGTTTAGAAACATTGTGATTCAGCAGATCTGTGGTTTGTAGAAGTGTACAATGCCAGCATTTTATTCAGGTGACTGGGTTATAGGGACATAGAACAGGGATAACCCTAAAATATTTGCGTTCTCTTAGGATGAATTATGATAAATTTGGTGATCCCTTATCTTTTCCTCTTGTGCCATCATCAGGAGACTTGTTCAGTACATCGGTTTACCTGAATATCTAATGACATTCATTCAGCTTCACCTAGTTTTTGTTTAGAACCAAAAAGGAAATGTATGCTTGCTATTGTAAAGAGCAAACCTGCTAAATACCAGAATGCTAGCATTGTCACAGTGAGCATGTTGCCATGCTAGCATTAACATTTAGCTTAAATCACAGCTGTGCCTCATAACAGCCTCATAGAGCCTGTTATGAGACACAAAATACTGCGGTGACCTTTAGGTCTGTCTTAAATTATTGGGTTTGTCACAGTTCATATTGCCTCAATACAAGTGAACCGGGACTTATACCACAAGTAGCTCATTTTTTGGACAGAGTTTGCTTATCTGTTGTCCTGCAAGATAAGAAATTTTGGCAACATTTCAAACTTAACTATTCCAAATCCATTTAGTTCAGATAAATGTAATGAACATTGATGCACTGTTTATTTTTGTTTACCTTGTGTCATCTTGGATAATATTACCTGCCTAAACAAATCAAACTAACTGTCCCACACTGGAAGTGTGGAGCCATCAGACATTGAGTTGGAAGAAGAGCCACAACATCTGTTGGACATTTTGTCAGGAATCATAGCCCCCCTCTCTCCTGCTATTTGTTTGTTTTCTTCTCCTCTACAACCATTCTACCAGCTCCTGTCATGGTAGGATGCGTTGGTCCGTGCTTTACTGTTTGCGCAAGGAACCAAAAGGGAGGAGCTGGAGTGAAAACTAAATTGTTGACAAGTGTGTGCTGAGGTCAAATAAATTGTGTGAAAGTGTGTAGCCATGTGTGTGTCCACATTGTCATTTCTTTTGTACAGAGGTTGTCATTGGAGAAGGCTGGTTTTATTCATCGCTCCCTTTTGCTGCTCAACCGATGACAGGGATACAAAATTATTTCTGACAAATAATACTCTGGAGGAAGGAGCAAAAGTACAGCAAGCTCAGCTAGCATGCAGTGGAATCAACACTACTTAAATGGCTGTATATGTTTGTACGTCATATCTGCACATTTAGCCATGAGCTTGCCATGAGTTTATTAACCCAGTCCCTGCACTTACAACTTGATCTCATTTTACCTCCATGACCCTGGTTGTTTTGGATCAGTCTTTAGGCTCAGCCAGGTTAAGCATCGGATTCTCTTGAGGGGAATTGGCCTCTTTACTCAGGTCAGATACAGAACTGAGCCACATTGCCACAAATAAACTGGGATGATATTTGTGTCAGTGTGCAACCACATGCACAAGCCTTTATGTGCTATGTAGCCATGACCTAGCATCTTGTCATACAATTGGGCATTAACTTGGTCTATCGAATAAAAAGCAGCAGAGAAAGTGTAGCAAGAAAGATTTAGGGTAATTTCATGTAGGGACCTCTAAAGGACAGCTACTAGTTTTATCTTTTTCTCCTTTCACTACCCTCTTTAAAAACCATAAATATGCACTCTGTTTGATACAGTGGTGTGGGGAGTTATAAGCAAAAGATTATTAGCATTATCATTATCTCATTGTGGATGTATTGGTGTAAATTCAGGTTAATTGACTTGCTTAAACTTGTTTGTAAGACATGTATTAAGTACTAAGTAGACCTAGCACTGCCTTGACCCCCAATTCTGCAGTTTGCGCTGCCTAAATCCCAGTTGATAAGACTGCTCCTTCTCGAGGCTGCAGCCCGTAGCTCTTCTCCCGGGAGCGTCCCTATGTTCCTCGGGTCGTATGTTCCCCACTTTGTATGTGACCGGGGAACATCGGGCCCTTATTTTGAAAAAAAGGTCCTAAGGTCCTATGTTACCCGGTCTGTTATTTTTGTCACAAATAGCGCCGAATTCCCTGGCAAATATGCCTATGTAGACCCTAACACTACACCCTAACCCTAACCGTAACCCCTATCCCTAACAAAATGCCGAAATTAAATCAGCGAAGGCAGAAGCTTATGCGGCCGGGGAACATAGGGTTAACCTCCTCCCCTCCTTAGCTAGTTTAACTAGCTTCTTAGCCTAGGCTTGTAAGCCATTGCTAGCTAGGTAGTTTCAAGCTAGCCTTTATTCAGCCTGCCACAGTTCTATCACGCTCCACCTGGTCTGAACAGTTGGAGTTAGGCACTGCCAAAGTGGTGACGACTAGAGACACCAGGAGCAGTTGGCACTTTAAATACCTATGGGTGATGTTACAGACACTACATCCATATTTTATACAGTATATGATTCTTATTCTGTACTCTCAATGTTTTCTGTTAGACTTGCTTAGGAGTGTTTCAAGTCTGATTCAGCAAACTCTCATAATGGCACACATTGACAAGTGACATGTTGCCTGTTTTAACCTGATGTAGATATTTGATCATTAGCATAATCAGTGTGCCCAGAATGCAATGAAGTGTGTTTTTGCTGAATTTCATTCACATGTTGGCAAGGAATATAAAGAAGAATAGATAAGTGGACAAGAGGTGATAATAGGTGATGTTATAGTGTCGATGTAGCATTAGATGCTCCCCTGGGAAACTTGCATAAAGACCCAGAGGCAGTTGTTGCACTGTTTCCCAACAGCTTCTGAACTGCAGGAGCTGTTGCGCCAAGATACTTGTGCCAACATCAATTAAAAAGAAGTCCAGTGTGGTCTAACGTCTGGTAAATTGGCAATTCATTTCACATTGAGCTTCATTCAATAATTTAATCTTATCTGCAGTTGATTTAGGTAACATAAACTTGTATTTTTTATACCCATGGGGAGCAATGTAGACTATTTGTACGTGATTTATAGGACATGTTTGTGAATTTAGTTTGAGCCTTAGAGCTAAACAAATCTTAAATCAATAATAAACTGTCTGATTCATCGGTAAGCTCTTTTAAGGGGCCTGTGTCTTTGTTCCTTCTTTAAATCCACTGAATAAACAACGCACAAGCAATTTAACCTGAATCCTGTTAATTAAATTCATGCGCTAAATTTGAATTTCATCAACCTGAATGTTTACCTGAATGAGGTGTTGCCAAACAAAACATTATACTGGGAGAGGCTTCTTTATTGCAAGATACTTAAGTCAGCCAGGGTAGCCACACGCAGACACACACACACACACACACACACACACACACACACACACACACACACACACACACACACACACACACACACAGACACACACACACACGCACACAAATAAAGCTTTCCAATGCCACACAGCAGCACCCAATATCCTTGCAAAAACAACGATGACCAATCCACAGTGCCCTCATAAAAAGCATCTTGACGTGTGACTGCCAATGGAAACTCTGTTCTCCTAATTGTCCTGGAACAGACCTCAGTGTCCTGTCCACTCAGAGAAGGGAAAGCGCTTTGAAGAACCTTTGAAGTTGCATCGCATATTGGTGCTGCAAAGGTTCTTCAATTACCTACTTTATAAATGGTCATGAAAGAATCACAGGATGCTTTAAAACATGGCTGAATCCTTACTGTGGTGAGGAATTGTACGGTGCTTGTTGGCTTCCTTTCTAAACACCCCAAAGCTAATCCTTCTTTAAAAAAAGTACGGCTCAGCCCTGTCCCAACAGAATTACCTCTATCTTCTGCCATAAACATCTCATTTCATTGGTGGGTGTGGTTGAAAGGGCCGATGGTGGTTAGTGTCGCTTGGCTCAATGTCCTGTTTTCCAGTGTGAAGAAAACAAGTCTATTTGTGAAGTCGCCACAGGAGCAGAATGTACCTTTGCTACAGGAGCTTAGTTACGTGTCCCCACGTGCTTGTATGTGTGTGTGTGTGTGTGGGTGTGTGTGTGTGTGTGTGCGCTTGCCGGTGCCAGCTTGGTGGCTGGCTGGCTGGCTGGTCTCAGTGGCATTTGTGCTGTCACTGGGCAGCTTGGCTGATGAGCCATGTCATTACCAAAGCTCGGTTACACACAGACATAACCAAAATGTATTACAATACACAATAGCTTTCGAATATGTTACTAATTGAGCCATTTCATTAGACATTTGAAAAACTTCAAATTAAAGAATACATGCCATAAAAGAAGTGCTTTGGTGTTAGTGTAAATAATGCAATTACCATTCTCCTCTAAATCTCTTCCTCTAACCTCTTACATCAGTGTGAGAGTGAAAAATGAAATGTGTGTGTGTTTGTGGGACAAGGATAATGAAGCAAAGCAAGAGCACAGGGCTGTAATTTAGGAAACCATGAGATTGCGGGGGTATCAGCGTGGCTTAAAAAAGTCAGATGTCACAGTCAACCCGCCTCCTTCTCTTGCTGCCACTTTTCCATCGGGGTATAGTTAGCATAGTGGTTATTAGCCTATACCCACATCCCATAGCCATAACTCTGAGGTCAGTTGTGCTGTTTCAATTGAGCTCTCTAAGGGCTGCCCGTGTGTGAGCTCCCACATCGGACCAAACGGCACCAGAACAAAACGAGGATCTATCAATGTTTCTCCACCGCAGTTCTCGGGTCACTGATGTCATGTAGTGAATAAATGTACACTGTTTCCTAAGAAAATCATCTGAGAAAGTTGACACACAACATTTTTAAGTAACTTTCATAAAGTAATTTGGTATATTTTTAGTTTAGGTATTTAATGTATGATTTAAATTCATTCAATTAAGGCAGACAGCCACAGGGTTTTTGTGCCACAGTGATGCCTAGCTTCACTTACCTTACTGATACAATAACCCACATTTGAATAGACTTAAAAGGGTGCTGGTAGATTTTCTAATATAACTCTAAAACGCTATACAGGTTTTGTCTACTTTGAAGGTTCTTGAGATGTTAATTGGCTATGCTGAACCAGAAAGGTGAAGTAAATTATCCTGTCATCCATAGTTTGACTATATTGAGGCATGTTTCTTGTAGCGGTCGGCTTTAACAGGTTGCTGAGCTCAGGGACTTTAACACTGGGATCAGTAGAGAAGACATGACAAGCAAAAGTGACTCAAGAGCACCGCTTGTGTGCTGGGACGTGATACATTCGTGGACTAATTGTGCTTAGATGAGGTCATTCAGATTGTATGCTCCTATATTGTCTCCAGTTTGATGGACTATGACCAGCGTGGGAGGAAGCAAATTGCAGACATTACAGCACATTACAAAGCAAACTTATCAGTTTACATAGTAAACGACAGTACAATGGAGGTCAAGCTCATGGTGTTAAATTGTAGAAAAGTTGTTACTGAAAGTTCTATTTTTATACCATGTGAGTATTTTCTGAATGACTGTTTTGTTAATTTTGTTCGTGAATTTCTTTACTCATTTTAACACTTATTTTTTACTCTGGTGAGGACCACACCATCAACAAGATGCATTTTATTTAAGAAAAACATAATGGCTGTCTGAGGCTTGACCTGCTTTTAGCTAGTCTGCTTTGCCGAATGAGTTGTGGAGAAGCTTCTGTAGGGATTCTGCCATAGCACCGTGGCACGATGGTCATGTCTAGATTTGTGGAAGTCTTGCGAGATGGTTAAGGTTAGACATTAACCTTGAATGGTTAAGTTTAGAAGGTTAAAGTTAGGCATTAAACTCGAAGGGTTAAGGGTAGTACAGGTGGTCGGGAAGCCAATCTCTCTTTCAAAACGAGATTTCATAAATCTAGGGAACCATCTAGACTAGGGATGTCCGATAATATCGGCCCACCGATATTATCGGCCGATATTGAGTTAAAAATGTAATATCGGGAATTATCGGTATCGGGTTTTTACAACCGATGTTAGTTCTGTAGGCTTCAGCATTTCCGAGTGTACCTGAATGCAACACGGGCCGTAGGCTTCAGCATTTCCGAGTGTACCTGAATGCAACACGGGCCGTTTACAGGCGCGTGCTTGATGACGTATAACAACAACAACACGCTTCACTCGTAGGTTGCTAACCGTGGCTAACAAGCTTCAGCTCTCCTGGTGCATGAGATGTCCGTGGTTTGGAAGTATTTCCAAGTGTCACCTATTAACAGTAAATTTGCGCTTTGCAATGACTGCAAGGCGTTAGTTATGAGAGGAGGAAACAAGGCGTCTTCCTTTAATACATCACATTTGATCATCCACCTCAAGAAGAATCATGCGGAGTTATACGCTACATCTGTGCAGCACAGTGATGAAAAGAAGCAACAGCCGACACTGAGAAACAAACTTTTTCTATCGTTCAAGATGCCGGAAGTTTCTCGAGCCACGTTATGTCTGTATAACGCCCAGTCACAAGTATTTCAGAGACCAGTGTTTACCCGAACTGTACAGCGTTGTTTACCGTCACGTCGAGAAGGTAATTTCTGGTGCTGTATCCATTAGATCCAATACAGGTTAGCATGTTGAGCTTGACTGCTGATTTATTGATTGTATTATTTGTCAAGTTACGGCCGGTTACTCAGTCTGGGAAAAGAAAAATAAGTTTGTTTACTACTCTGGACTGAAGCTATGCATCTTCCTTGTTGTGATGTTGTCTGTAGTGTTGTTTGAGGCAAAATATTCTCTCTAAAAACACAAACAATTAAATGAATGGCACTTTTTTCAATAACTTATTTTGTACAGACTGTGTTTACATTTGAAAAGCCGTGTTGCATCTATGTATGCATCCAGTGGGGCATCACAATAAAATTAGGCATAATGTGTTAATTCCATAGTAGGTGATATGTGATGAATTTTGGTGTAAAAAGGCTGCATATATCGGTATCAGGTGATATCGGTATCGGGTGATATCGGTATCGGAAATTAAGGGTTGGACAATATCGGAATATCGGATATCGGCAGAAAAGCCAATATCGAGCATCCCTAATCTAGACGCCACCCCTCAGGACCCTATGTAGAGAAGAGGAATTGAAGAAGAGGGTGGGAGGGAGAGATACAAGAGTCAAATAGGTGAAGTGGGTTAGGCAATAATTTATAGGAAATGCAGGAAGTAAGATGGTTGAAATGTGGTCCTGCTCCTGAAATTCTGCTAGGTAGCTCCCATTTACAAAATTTATTCTGTTTCAGTCTATCATATCCCAGTTCAAGGCCATGCTTGTGAAACGAGACGAGAACCAATCACGCATACAGAGTATGCATAGTCAGTATGAGTCCAAGGTGTAAGACTGGTTCAAAAGGCTGTAGCTTGTATTAACCAAACAAAGTGATTGAACAGGTCCCTGGAAAGGATAAAATAAGAAAGATGTGATCAACAAAACATCCAATGTGAAAGAGGCTCATGAACAAAAGGTCTTTTATCCAAAATCCTTTATAGTTTAATAAGTGCAGAAAGGTTTGGCAAAGGGCCAGAAACCTGAATCCTGGAGCAAGAGTGTGCATCAGGGAAAGATAGGAGGATGACTGAATCTTCCTGTTTTATTGAAAAAGTTCCAAAAAGGCTCCTATTTTGAAAGGTTAATTTAATCCTTTAATGTAACTCCATCCAGCTAAACCCCAAACCAATATTTAAAAACCCATGCTTGAGCTCTAGTCCAGTTGGATTCAAGCTGGAAAAAGCCTTGAGCTTCCAATATGCTTCCCCAGAAGTGCTTGGAGTTGTGCATGAACACCTTTGATGAATTTAATGTATTCGCTTGCAACTAATGAACATGTCATGATCCTTGTTAGCTCTCATGTATGGCAGTATTTACAGCACAGAGACAGGCCGGTGTTTTGGTTTATCGAGTGACCGCGTTAACTGACTTTCAACCGATTGCGTCCGTGGTTGCTCGTACGTAAATGGTTGGCGTAAACACATATGGGCATGTACTTAAAACTGATTAAAGCCAAATTCAAGGCTTTAACGAGGACGCCTGCATATTCTGCAGGTTTTCAACAGCTGCCATCATTATGAGCAACAGTTAACGTGGTTAGACACAGCTACTGGTACTGCTGAAGCCAGTTTTTGTGAATATTTGAAGGAGAACAGATCAGTACATATTACATAATTCATTTACTTTGGGAAATAGGGGCTAGGGATTGTTGGGGAGGATGAGGTTCTACTTAAAAAGAATAGCTAGGAGCAACTCATTATTAAAAAAATTTAAAAACTGACTTTTTTGGGGACTGGGTTCAAAAGTCACAATGAACGTGAACTAGTTCATTTTAATCTGTGTTAGCTGATCTTTGATCTATCTCTTGTTAAGTGTAAACTTGGTCAGCACTGCTTGTAGGATGGTCAAATAGCTTCAGACACTCAATCTACCCACATTTATAAAAAATGTTTTAAACGTCAGATAAGGGGGGTCTGTGTCTGATCAATTCTGTAACTTTACGAAACGGACAACCCGACATTCACATCCACTTCACGCAGGTGTGTGGTGGTGAGAAAGAAGCCACGTTTTTATCATCCTTAACCATGGCAGGAGAGAAGTTTAGCATTATCCCTATATTTAGACGATATTACATTACCTCCCGCTCAGTGACTGACTTGTTGTTTTTCCACTCTGCCTTCCAGTGTGGCCATTCGGAAGAGGTAAAACACTTTTGATTTTGTACAAAGTAGTTCTGTTTGAACATAACCTAAACCTTACAGTCATCAAGATGTTTTCACAGTATTAGCAGTGTCCTTTCCAAAATATATCTGTGCCCTAATACAGTGTTAGAAATGGGGGTATGCATAGCCCTAGGGGTACTGTAGAGTACTGCAGGGGGTACATAATTAAAATAATTATATTATAATAAGTTCAATAAAGAATGTAAAGTTCCATAAACAACATTTTATATTCAATATACCTATTTTCAAAGCATTTGACAACTGATCAAATGCAGCAACAAACCAAATCATGATCATTCCATGACTGTGAGTAGCAAGCCAGTTTTGATATTGAATGACAGAGGAAAATCAGTAAAATAGATTTGTGGTTGAAATGTAACAGCAATATAGTTAAAAAACATTGATTGTGAATTTCATCCATGAGGCAAAAACATGTTTCTCACTAAATTGGAATTGCAACATATCACAAAGACAGTTCAATATAAGAACGTTCAATGTTGTCTTAGTGTTACTGCATGACAAAAAAATTGCAATGCACCCATCGAAATGTACACAGTGCTGCTACTAACCTCTTTATATAGGTTTTTTTTCTACACAAAATGGTTTGCGCTGGAAAATGGTTTGAGAACCACTGCCCTAATAGGACAATGGGCCACTGTTGTCCATTCTAGTGTAGCAATAAAGAACAGTAACTGTATGTGGAAAAGGTGCCCCTTTTCTATTTTCAACTGAGCTCAGAGAAAGCAAGGCACTACTGGCAGAACTGTTGCCATGTTGAACTCATGACTACAAACCTTAATTGGGTATCAATGGTTTGAGGGAATGGCATTGTGGCCTTTGGTGGTGTGTTTCTGCTTGGCACCTCTCAGAGAATCAGATCCAAAGCAGCTACTTTTACACAAAAATGACTCTAAACCTGTCACATTAAGGTGGATAATTGGCGGAAAATTCAATGATCTGTGATTTAACTGAAATAGGAAATCATCTCAGGAGGCATTTTTCCCACACCTTGTTGATCCAGCGGACTTAAGCACTTGGACTGGCAGAGATGGGTCACGACAGGCGGTGACTCAATGCCATTGTTCGTAGGGTGGGGAAGAGGAATAAGTGAGAGTGGAAAACAAACGGAAAAGTTTCAGAGTCATTTTTATCCTCATCCTATTCATCTTCTTCTGTCAGACTGCTGTGGAGAGGCATCTCATATATCTTGATGATGAATATGAATTTGTAGTGGAGCAACATGGAGGTATGAAGCCAAGTGGTGCAGGACTGACAGCGAGACTGAACCACCCGGACAGCTAGACAGATAGTCATCCTGCCCACCAATCTCACCTTGTCCTCTGAGAGGCTAATGTTACTGGGAAAAACCCACTCCGCTTGCTGTCCTGTCAGTTTCATATAGCTGAAACGGGCATATGGATGGATGACAGAGCTAGGGAAAATGGGATCCAGTGAGCTGGGGAAGGATGTGGGTGAAAGAGTGGATAAGGTGTAGTCTCTGTGATTGGACATAATCTTCTCCAACGTCTGGTTCTTTCTCACCTCTTTTAATTGCATCCCTTTTCATTTGATGTTTACTACACTTACACAGGGACCATGCTAAAAAAAAAAAAGCTCAGACACTTCCCTGGCAAATAAAAATGCTTTAATCACCACAAGTCCCAGACTCCAAGGACAAAAAAAACGTTACCATACAACAACAGGATGCAAGCCTGGGGAAATAAGGTAACTTGAGAAAGCACTTGTTTTTCAGGTTTTGCTTTACATTGATTTCTCCCGACTTCCTTACAAATTAGGTGCCATTATTGGGCCGACAAACCTGCTCCAGAGGGGAGAGTTCAACTTGGACAAGTTTTCGTAACAAACGCAACAATGGTTTTTATTGTCGTACTGGCTCAAACTCACCCACACACCCCTGGCAGGGAGCGCAGCTTTCAGTGGAACAGCCCGTCAGTAAGCATAAAGTTAATTTGGCTGATTATGAAGTTGAGCAGTGCTCTTACTGAGACAGGGCTTCACTTTCTCTCCTTTGTCTGCCACTCCACCGTGTTCCCAGCTTTGTTGGATGGAGAGATAAAGGAAAAGGAGACTGACAGGGACAGAAAGTGAATGGAAAAAGGGAGTTTTTTTGCTTTTCCTTGAGTATTTTTCAACTTTGTTTTCCTTAATTCCACTCCATAATAGATTTTCTTGGAGCTGTCCATTAATTTTCGCCTTTCATATGTGTGAACAATGAATATTGGTGGCTGCGGGCCTCCCGGCTGGCACCATACATCCATCACAGTGCTGGCGAAGTGGCTGTTTAAAGCGCAACATGGTCTGCACTGGAAAGCCTCTGGTTGTTAGTGGTTAACCCTGGGTTCCCCACAGGGCTCGCTGCTCAATCATCATACTGCCAACCTCCTAGAGGATTGCATAAAGTTTCCGGTGTTAATGACGTAGAAGTGAGCATTCACAAATATAGAATGGCATATACTGTGAGTCTAATGGTGAGAAATAACCATATTTTCCATGTTTGGATATTACTAGAAGAAAGATTTCTTGTAGCACAAAAAGTTCCCACACATGAAGATATCCTACATGATTCTTTAATTCCCACAGCCTAATAGGGAACCACCTTTGATTGCGAAGCCCAGGAGAACCTCCGAAGGCTACTGGAAACACCACAAATATCATTCTGTGCAGATGTTATGTTACGCTATTCACGCTAGTTTGATCACTGGATCATATTTGGATCAATACTTGTGTTATTTGCGCACGTGCAGAGCTGTAGAAACTAACAACTCTTCTTCCTATCATCAACCATGGCCTAAATAACCACTGTTGCTGCTTTGTCCCTGTTGTGGATGTCCCAGATTGTTAGACACTGAACTAGGATAAAGACTCAAATGACCCAACACACAGATGCAGTTCAAAACACAGTTTATTCTATCAAGCAGCCGTTACACCACAGGCTTCCAGATCCTGCAGAGGTACAAAAGGAGCATGCTAAGGCAGGTCAAAAGCAGGGCAAGGGCAGTAACAAAACACATAAGACAAAAACTCATATGAAGGTAATGGCTAGAACACTGTCTCAGAGAAAGAACTGACACTGAGGGAAGGGAGCAAAGAGACTATTAGGGAAGGGGAGCCAATTCGACACAGGTGTAATACATTAGGGCGGGGCAGGCAATCACACACATGAATGACCGAAATAAAACTGAACACAAGAAATGAAACATGAGGAAAAACAAAGGATAACTTAACTAACTTGATGAGTTGTGACGCAGATATGTTGGAGAACCAATTGCTGTGTCTGGATTTATAACATTACCCCGAGGAACAATTCTGTTAATTTTATTGACCTTAGGAAGTATGCTACTGCCAGTTCTGGCACTGATGTAGAGTTTGCTGGGATTTAAATGCAATAAACTGATGAAAAGTATACCAAAATAAGAACATCATTATGATGATTTTTAACATGTTGGACTTCATACTTTGTCGGGTGTGTCCGCAAGATGACAAGCAAGCAACTTTTAAAATATTGTTTATTTCTCAACAGAGGTCCAATCGATCCAGCTATGCTTACTGCCACTACCACAGTGATGTGAAAAAAATATGCCATGATTTAATTGCAATAAGGGGTAAAAAATATGCTGAAATATAAACATTATAATGGCGATTTGTAAAAAGTCTTTATTCATACTTTGTAAGGACAGCAAAATGTCAAGCAAACAACTTTTAAAATGTTTCAACATAGAAGATGTTTCAACAGGCAGATCATTTTTAGAACTTACAGTTGAACTTCATCGCCTAATTTTCCCCAAGAAACCTCCTTTTTTGTCAGGTCTCTGTACAAATATGAGGTACTATCTGCTCCAGCTGCACACAGCTACAATCATTTCTTTTTCAATTTCTGATTAAACAACGTCAGACATCAGGAGATTGTAAGCGCTGATAGGCTTTCGGCAAAACGGTGTCCCACAAATTTCTTGCTTGAGTTAAATTATTTCAACTCCCCTGAATACATGAATGAAGTGAATGAAGATAATTTGACTTGTATGTTTTCACAATGCACAAATTCATCCATGTGTCCTCTCAAAGTAAATGATGCTAGTGACTTTTTGCAAGGCTAGTTACTACTACTGCTACATTTCTAGGTGAATCACGCCCTATGTAGCAACTGACTGATTAGACAGATGGTTGAGGTTAGGCATTGACCTTGTGAGTAATGAGACAGTAAGTTCACACAATATATTTAAGGAACACATTTGTATCATCATGTATCATCATCATGATGAGACAGAGCTAATTAGCTATTATGGCTTCCTGCATTGCCTCAAAGGTAAAAATTGTCAGAGCGGATTGCTATTGGTTGATCATGCAATTTTGTCAGTTAAAGTTCATCAAAGTTGAACTATATGAAAAAAACTGCATGGATTAACTTCACCCCTGTACAGTACAGTAGGTCCAGTGTTTGGGGCAATTATACAACACATTGTAAATACTGACGTGACACTGAAGCAACAGAATGAGGAAAAATCCATCTCAATTAAGAACTGAAAGGTAAGTGTAACACAGTCACTCCTGCCCTGGATAAGATCACATACCAAGGTTTCACAACTCCCTGCTCTGGAAACAACAGCTATAAGTTCTTCCTCTCCTCCCTCTCTTTGTCTGGCCTTGACTCTATTTGCACCTTCCTCCCTTCCTGCATTGCTCTTTTCTGAGTGAGCATCTTTCTTTCCTTTACCTGTTTTTTCCCTCCGGTAATGGTAATCCACACCTTCTCCCCTTGTCTGTAAGCTGTGATCAGGTGCTTAGATGATTGGCTTTTATTGCAAAGTGATGTGTCGACTGAGAGAGATTATACAGTAGATAAGAGCCTGCGCACAGTACTGACAATACAGCAATTTTAATACACCTGACCAGCGGAAAAGCAGCCTTGTGTTGAAAAACTCGGAAAAGATGGTTTGTGCCCATTGCCACAAGTACCATCACAACTAACCCACCAATGTAGCACAAACAAAACAAAAAACACAATAAACCACAAAATAGCATAAAGTAATAGCACTAGCAGTTGTTGTAGTTTGTGGTATTTTATGGTTCTTTGTAGACTGCAGATCAGATGAACCTGGCAAGAGAGATAAATCGTAGTGTAGCAGCAGAATGCATTTATATCTGGTCATTAATTGAGGGCCAATGGTAGCCACCCATGGTAGGCAGAACGGAGTATAAATAGGGCAGCTCTCCCCGGTGCTTTCTCTTTGCGCTCCTGTCTGACGCGTCACTTCCGGTCCGGCAGTTTTGGCTCTCGGCAGGTAGGATTGCACGCTGCTCGTCCTTACCATGTAGCCGGGGGGTTTACTCTTTTGTTCTTAGAGCACATTTAAGTTTTGCTGCAGAGCGGCTGAGCTGATGTGCCCCGCTTGGTGTGCGCTGGTCCCGTTGTGCTGCGGTGGTAAGTGTCCTCTCTGTCTGCATGGTCTTAGTCGATACATGTTTAAGCTAACGTTAGCATGGTTGCAGGTAAATGCTGGTAGCCGCATGTGTCTCTCCCTCTCTCACTGCCCTGTGTGTATTTGATCCGGCCAACAGGAACGTTGTAGTTTTACTGCAGCACTTGGAACCGGTATGGTAGGCTCATTTTAATAATGTTTTGTGCTCTTTTTTTAGATGAGATACGGCCATTGGGCCAAACGATCCATGTGACATAAGAGAAGTCACGCTCAGCTGACCGCTGCTGCTTTGTTTTTTCTCCATCTTTGTCGCTGCTTTGTTTTGTCTCCATCTTTGTCGCTGCTTTGTCTGCTGCTTTGTCGCTACCTTGCCGCTGCTTGGTCGCTACCTTGCCACTGCCTTGCCGCTGCCATTTCCGCTGCTTTGCCGCTGCTTTGCCGCAGCCTGGCGGCTGTTCGTGGCCAGGCTACTGTTAGCATGTGTGCCTGCATAGATGTGTGTAGTTTCCTTGTGAACCCTTAACTTGTTTTTTTGTTAATTTGTTTTCTTTATCCCACCTGTATTGACTTTGATATCCTTTTGGTTAATTTGATTTAATTAGCTAGTGCAATTCCTTTGTTTAGTACAGGTGGTGCTTAGTTTTGTTTGCATCAGTCGGTGCTATTTGTTTTCTTTTCGTGGTTTATACCTTGCAATATATATTCTGTTTGGTTTAAATCATAATTCTCTCCATTTTTATACTAGTTTTGTTTCACTGTGACTATTCTTTTGTTTGTTTTCTTTGCAGAGGCCGGTGGTGGTGGTGGTGGTGCTGTGACGGGGGTGGTGGTTTCCTTTCCTTCCCTGTGTGCTGTGCTTCCCTGGGTTCTTTTCTTTATTCACCAAGTGTGTCTGTGTGAGTGTGATTGTCACGTCCCCGGGTGACTTATATTGTGTTTTGACCCCTTCCCTCACTAATTTCCCCCACACCAGCGAGCCTCAGGCTGAATTTTTGATTTTATACTTGTATGCATTGTTTTAACATTTAATATTAAAACTGTATTTGATTGTGAACCACGTCTCATGCCTAATGAGTGACCTTACTTGCGTGTCCTGAGATCAAATGACGGAGCTAAATCTTTGGGTGAAAGTCCCATGGTGGCGTTGTTGCAGTCCTACCCTTTGAACACAGGCAATTTGGCGTTACTGTGTCTTGTACCACTCCCCCCGCTCGCCATAGTAGGGAAAGGTCAGATCCTATCATGAACCCTAGAGGCTCATTATTCCCCCATCTCATCACAACAATGTGACATAGCGATGCTACGTCGAGTCTCAAGCTCACAAAATCTGCTCACTAAATTTGTTTTCAATGCCTCTACCTAAGCCTAACCACAAGCCCCGACTGCGACACCACGCTTCACTTTTATTACTTCTCTCATCTCCTCTAATTCCCTCTGCTTTTCCTCAGATGATAATTTCTCCATGCTGCTCTCATGCATGTGTCTTGTTTTGGGTAACAGACCTTTACTGAGACTCTCTGGCAGAGGTAGACGCTAAATGTTGCGTGGTGTTTTGGTTACTGTGGCGAAGCCCGCTGGCATTTGGCACTTGGGTAGTCATATTTCAAAATGTCCATTCAGGGGATAGAATTATTGCATAAAGTTCATCGAGCCATATTTCTTGATTATGGAAGATTTTGGTTTGCGTAAGTGTTTGCCATTTTGTTAACCAAGGACTTTCAGTAAGTTACCTAATAAGTGCCATTTTGTGTTTTAATTATGTGCTATCAATCGTTTTGTAAGACTACATGTTGCTTTTTTGCCAATGGTGTGTATCTCATTCTCTCTCTATCTCTCTCTCTCCCTCAAACACACTCATTGTCTCTCTCTCTCTGTGTCTCAGATGAGCTGCCATCAAACATCGGAGCAGAGGTAGTGTCTAAAGGGCACAACTTCCAAAACCGCAGCGCCATCAGAGGAGAAAACCACAGATGCAGCTGTTCAGACAGAACAGAGCGAAGGATACGTTTCTCTCTCTCTTTCTCTCTCTGTTTCTCATTTTTAAAGACGGGCCTCATTAAATGGAAGTAAGGCTGCTCGGGTCCAAAACCAAAGAGAGTCATGCCCCTTGAGAGTGCTCTACTGCTAACCATAGTGCTGGCACGGCGCAATGTGGAAAACAAGTGAATCAAATTCAACCATTGAGCTACAGTGAGCATACAAAGACATAATATTACATGGTATTACGTGGGTTCAGTAACAAGGGATCAGCTGTAGCAACAGCGGTGCTGCTCCACAAAACAGTGGCAAAACACTACATGATGGCTTTTTTACCACTCGTATCAATCTGTGGAAGTAAACCAATAGGGAGAGGGGACGGTAAAGTCACCTCAATCCCACCTTTTTTATAGGTGGTCAGTGTGTTAACCACTTTGGTCCACACCGAAATATCTCAACAACTACTGGATAGACTGCATTGTGGATCCTAGAGGATGAAGCCTACTGACCTTGTCAATCCCTGACGTTTTTTCCCACCATTTACATTTGTGATTTGGAGTGAAATGTCTTGATAACTATTGGATGGATTGTTGAAATATTGTACACATTTATGTGTTATTTGTCATAACGTTGATAACCTTTGCTGGCTTGATAGCTTTTAGCCAGGCTTCATTCAACCTGCCTCAGTTCTACCTCCCTCCACCTCTTTGCCCATTTTTGGATTAGCCAGGAGTCAGCACACCCACTTTGTACAGGTTATGTCTAGTCAAGACTCGTCCTTAGCTAGGGCAAGGCAAGTCCCATATCAAGTTACTCTGCAGTCTTACAGAAACCAGATGACGGAAGAGATGAGTTGATAAAATGTTGGAATGCCAATCTCATTTTAAAGCCATTAGCATAGCCAGCAGCATGTTTAAAGGACTTTTTTTGCACTGGATTATGCATCTCAAGTTGTTGGGGCCTTAGTTTGATAGGGTTTTGGTATTTTGGACTGGTAATGGCTCAGAAGGGGTTGGGATGTGTCTGTCATTTTTCCAAACCACTTTAGATCACGTCGAGTTGTGTTGATACATCTACTGTTTATCACACTGTAGTCTCATAGCAGTGGAGGGACTGTAGACCCAGTGCTGCTACTGGTCACCAGCCCGCTGTTGGCCTCATTTTCTGTAACCAGTAGAGTATTAAAGTTTGGTAGAAAGCTAGCTAGCTAACTAGCAGGTCGCTAAATGTATTAGATTTAACAACAAAACAGCTTAATACTTCATCCACACACTCTTATCACAGTATAGGGAAACACACTGCTACACCAGATGAGCAACATCTTCTTATTTATACTATAATACTATCATTTGTTTTTGTCCACTGATCTTTGAGCAATGATATAACAGTCAAGGCTGCCTGCCAATCATACACACATGGTCTAACTCTTGTGAGAGTTTTACACAAGACAGAACCTTTTCCAGCCATGACTGGCTGAAATGTCGACCTGCAGGCAGCACTCAGGGTTGATAAAAATACTTTGACTGATTTTCAATACAATGATTTTACTTTTTCTCATACTAACATTATTAGGGAAGGCCCTTACCAATTTCAGGTAATCGTGAATTAGAGATGTGATATAAGTTATATACTATTTATGTTTCACTTTCCTTAGAAGAATGAAAAGCAGTTGTTCTTAGGTGACAAATGTGTGGCATTGCTAGAAATAATAAAGTCTATACCTGTGCCACAAAAGTGGATTGGAGTTTTGTGGTAATTTATTTTAACATTGCATCATTGACTGTTTCAGATATACGGCCTACAACTGTTATCAACAGCCATCGACACTAAACATCCACTTGCCAGAAAAATCCCTCACAAAGTGAGGGCGAGAAAGAGAGTGGAATGTGGTCTGGTTGGTCATGCTCCATAACCAACAGCCTTAAACAAGCACATTTTGCTACTTCTGTAAACCATTGCTACCTGAGTCAGCAGTATGCACTCACCTCCCAGCCTGGTGCTGTATGGTTGGTGTGGTTTCTTTGTTAGTCTGATGCACCATACAACACTTACTTACAGGTGATTAATGACTTTTCTTTATCACAGATAACCTCCCAATATTGTCTTATCTAATATAACTTTCACAAATGCCAGACTTTTTTGAACTGTTTCTTACTTCCTTCTGTTTCCAAGACAGCACACTCTTTAACCTGCACAAAAGCATTGCAATATATGTAAAAGAGTTTACTTCCTAACTACTGTTGCAGGGAAATGCCCAAATTGTTACTTGGAAATGCTAGACTTTTCATAAAAGTTGCTCATGAGCTGCTTTGACATCAAACTTCAACAACAAAAACAAAAAAAACAGAAAACAAAGCCACAAGCTTCTGCTACAGGAAATCTTTTTTACTTAAATGAATGTCCAGTAAATCTTGTGTTTTGTCAAAAACCATGCTTGCATTCAAAGTGGAATAAAGGTCAGCTAATGACCAAACAGCCTTCCTGCAGTTTGCCGGTCTGAAGATCTCTTGCTAGCTTTTAATGTGTTTCAGATTTTAGTTCAATAGTGTATTTCATCTGATCACAATGCAAGACATCACAGATTGCAAGTTGAGACTTTATGACCATAAGCAAGAAATACCATTCACATCGTACACACTGCCTTGATCTGTCAGAGGGGATGGCTGCCAACTGACGGGTCAATAAAATATGTGACAATAAGTGCAATGGAAACAGACTTAGTTAATAAATCATGACGTACATGAAGCTACACTGTAGAGACAAAGACACAAGATCTGTGTGGTGTGCAACCTTCCTCATTTTCATCCATGAAACAAACAGAAATGGCATAATTTTTTATCACCTTATCTATAGTAGATGGTTTTCCATCGTTTGAGGTTTGATTGGCGCTCATTTAATGACATTCCATTCTGTTTTAATGTGAGTATTGAGTATGAGTATTTCCAGTGAGAATGCATCTGACAAGGAGAATCTCCTGCTGTGTGCTTTGCTGGTGAAAGAGAAACTCCTGACTATCCCTGGACATTATCCTAGGATGAAAACTAAAAATAGTTCACTTCTCTACATGACAAATGACAAATGACTGAATTCAGTGAAAGTTTGACTGATGAGCAAGTAATCTCTTGTCAGTACTTTTACCCTTATTTCTGGCAGATCTCAAGCAGTGAATCTCATTTCCACATTGCTGTCCTCAATCCTTTATGTCACCCGTCATTTCACAAAGACAGAATAAAGACAACAATATGCTGTAGCTGGCAGTGTCCCTCTTCTGTGTCAGATGTCGAGTCCTCTCTGTGTGTGGTTGGGATACCTCAGTCAGGCTGAGCAGCATTCCCCCCTCTATCACACACTGAGATCAGATTCTCTCAGATAACATCGGAGTTGTTGGTTAACACAGCCTGTTTGGCTTCTCCTGCAAACAGAGTATCAGGTTTACACGTGGATGCTCAGTCACACGTTTCCCCCGTCAGGTTTGTTTGGTCAGTGTGGCGCCCTGCATACGAATACCTGGGACTGGATAACATGCACACACTAACATCCACACAACGGTGCACGTGTAAGTACACACTCTCTGCAGCATCAAAAAAAGAGATGAAAAAAACACAATGTTGTCTTTATTGAAAACATTTCCTGGTTGTCATGGTAACCTCCACAGTCCGCCAAGGAAATTTAAACCACAGATTTCACCATCCATCCCGTACATATGACAACTATTTATCTTGTCCCACAATCAGCAAACAGCAAAAATGATATGGTATCTTCTCTGAGCTCCACGAGTACATAGGCTCAGAAACCTCAGCTGAGCTGCTGGGAAGCACATGATCTGATGTGGGATGGAAAACAAAGTTTTGATGACTCTTTAAATACTTTTCCACATATAATCACAGAGTATAGGATTAGTCTAATACACACCTGCCAAAACTCACGTTTTTCTCGGGTTTCTTACATATTTCGAGCCCATCTCCCAGTACTCTACTGTTTTGTTGTTTCTCCTGCGAAACTCACGGAATTTGTATGGCAATTAAACTTTACGATGAATAATCTTCATACATGCATCCATGCATTTTGTATGTTTGTCTGACACCCCAAGTTGCCATATCATCTGTTAAACCCAATATACACACACAATTCACTAAATAAATACATTTTCAATCCATCTGTCAACCAACGACCTGATTCAAGGAGTGTGTTCACTAGCCTCGTGAGACCATCCTGATCTTGCGAGCTCCATTGTATTTTACTCGCAGAGCAGTCTGGTAACTTGCAGCAGAGAAAATTTGGAGAGGCTTTCCAAGCGCCCGAACCATTCAGCATTGGTTTTGAGGCGGCTCAAAGTGTGAGGCAATGAGAAGCAACTGTTCAGTGTAAACAATGGTGGCTTCCGCGGATGAGACGAGTGCAGCTATCGAGCAAGCCACTTGGTATCATTTTTTTCCCAAAATGTCTCCAACCGAGAGTTCCCAGATGGATATGCTGAGCAAATGTGAATTATGCGAATCAATCCATCTGAGTCAGGTTACGTGTTCACATCTGCTTTCTACAAAGGCAAATGGGCCAGCTCACTTAGATTTTAGCTTACCCGTCATAATGCTAGGGCAGGACTGCATTATGCCAAAAAGATCTAAATGAACCTACAGAATTTGAAGAGGCAACATACATTCAGAACAACAACATATCATATTTCATCAACTGAGAGTTGGTGCTTGGTTATGTAAACATAGTGGAGTATGGCGCCCTGAGCTGAGAATGTAGTCAGTATCGGTTAAAGATGGGTTAGGGCTTTGATTCTCAACAGAACCTGATTGGGCCTGGCCCGAACCAACACATTTCCTGGATATCTATTCAACTTACATTCACGGATTAAAAAAACAAATGGGAATTTAGGTTTTTAAACAGGCTCTGGTCCAAAGCGACTGCTGTGGTTCAAGCTCAGATCAGGCTTGGACAGAACTATTCAGGTTCAGGTCAGGTCTTGCCTGATTTTTTGGGCCAGATCGTAGCTCTAGCATGGGTGATGGTGAATACAAGGCTGAATTTCGCAAATTGAAAGATAAATTAGGGTACAGACATGTGTTTCCTCTTTCAGTGCAATCTCTTGAGGAACTTAGATGTCAGAGTTCACTTTTGTTCAACTTTGTCCTGTGAATTCACACAGATGGCCAACACAAACATTGGTGCACTGTGGGTGGGAAATTTGAAGTCTTGAATATCAGGATGTGTCATCATCACATTACCAGAGTACAAACTGCAGCTGCATTCCTCTCACACACTGTTTACTATTTGTGATCACTCTGCTCAGTATTTACTTAATACCCATATCAAAATTGTGACATCACATCCTTTGCTTGGTGAGTGCAGGAGAATCTTATCTTATCATCTTTACGTTAATCCATCAAAATCATTTTCTCAATGGGAAATTACTGATATGAAACCTGTTTTTATGTTCTCTCTACTCAATCAGTTCAAGATTAGTTTGTTGATTGCAGAGGCAGATCATGATGGAGCCAAAGAACCACAACACCTTGCAAGTTAGGAAAATATTGAATGTGATAGGCAAAAAAGGGAGACAAGTACTGACATTAATGATTGATTTTTAGGCCTACATTTTTAAGTTACAGAGTATTGGGCTATGTACAAATTAGCTTGCTATCTTACCTCTTTTCCAGAAGAACTTAAGCTAAATTTTGCAGCCACCATGCAATATGTGAATATATGTAAAAAGAGAAGTGGATACAGCCCCGTTCAATTCAATGAAAGTGATCAGGCGCATGAAACCAAAAAAGTTCAAGAAAGATGTAATTCCACCTTTTGGCAACTCTATCAAATTGGCATCAAAGTCGGGCACACTTGGGGCCTGGTTACAGTGAGTGGTAGCCACATGGCCACACCTCCTACAGTTGTTTTCCCTTCACTCTCCTTTTGCATTATGCTGGGAGTTGGGTTCTACCAAAACTATATAGTGTTCCTATTTACCACCCACTGAACTTCAACTAAACCAATGAGTTTCCCATCTGCCCCCAGTGCAGTTTTACCACACCTGTCAACACTCAATTGTCGAGCTGTTGACACTTTCTCACGCTATGCCTCCGATTGGTGATTTCTCCTGCTAATCTCCAGATTTCATCCTGATATACAAAGCAGTGGGTGTTTCTCGTGTATTTCTGTGTTTGATATATGTTGCCAGATCAGACTGGTGGACAGTATGAGCTTCTTCACACATTACCATGCGCATTACGCTTAAGTTCGTGGAACCTACCAACCCAGTCTAGAGCATTTGTTGTCAAAAAGGCCTGTCTGACCTCGCTCACTTAGAAAATATTCCTCTTTTTCACAACCTAATGCTAGCAGGTATGTTTTAAATCAAACCCAATCTCAACACTCTGTGTCATGCCAGCTGTTACATACATTAATACGATATTTGGGTACAACTTACGCCAAGTACCTTGACTTGAGTATCAAAACTGGCATGTACTGAATGTTGTGATGTCTGGTCATATTCGAAATCAATGTTAAATGTTAAATTGAATTGAATCTGTGGAGAAAGACATATAATACCAAGGTAAAAGGGAAAAACATCATATTAATTATTATATTGGCACTAGCATTGAAAAATGTCAAGCTTTATCCAAGTCCTGTTCACCGTCTATAAAAGGTTGTCTGATGTTTAGTATCTCCCCAATCAAGAGCTCAACACTTCAGTACCATAAGCTTTGCACATAAATCAGTAAACATTAGCAACGTGAAGCTGACACTACACAAAGCATTCTGACATGTGTTAATCATTATTCTGTTATTCATCTCAACACTGAGTAAAATGTGTTTTTCCCACCTCCAATATAAAAGAGGCAGCTTGCATCATTGCACAGAAGTAGTGACACCATGGGGACCAAGGAATTATGAAAACAACTGCCTGTTCACACCTACACAAACCATACACAACACACTTGCGTCATCCATTCATTAACGAAATGCAGAAGCAGCAGCATTTGGAAAGGAGACACACTCCGGCGTTCAAGCTCCATGCCATGCAGGTGAAAATTTGCCAGTAAAAGATATGAGCACTCATTAACTTTAACAAGGCAACAACCCCCTACCCAGGGTCCCGCCCCCACAACAGCAAGGGTGGGATTTACAGGCTTGTTAATGTGACTGACAGCTCAACAAGCTTGGTCTGTTTGTCTGCTGCGATGCAACGGCGTCTATACTTCATAAAGAGAATGACGACAGTAGGTTAGTAGTGCCAGTGGGTTGCTGGCTGCAGATATTACAGCATACAGGTTTGTGCCAGCTGGTTGGCTATAAGCTCTGTGGTCATTAGACACGCATAGCTCACTCTCTCCCTTCTATCATCCACCATGCTTGTTAACTACTGACGAAAAAGAAACCAGTCGGCCATCGACATAGACAAACAGCTAATGAAGTTACATTCAAGCATCACGCCAATCTGACTCTATTCTCTCATATTTTCCACCGCAACAATCAGTTCTAAACAAATATCTGTTGGTTGCTTCATGTTAGACCTGCTTCTGCCTTATTTGTATGGTTGTTTTCCTCCATAGTACATTTTTGGACTGGTTGATTTTACTGCAATATAGATACACATTCACATAATCCTTTTCATAATGTCAAACTTTCTGATAACATGACCTTAGGTTGCAATGCTTTTTTGTATGCAATAATCCATTTAGCCTTGTAAGAAGACCAGTCTGTGAGCTTGTGTTGTGATTCATTGGTCAGGCTCCGTCGTATCTTAAAGAGCTCATAGTACCGTATCACCCGACTAGGTCTCTGTGCTCTGAGAATGCAGGGCTACTTGTCGATCCTAGAGTCTCCAAAAGTAGAAATGGAGGCAGAGCCTTCAGCTAACAAGCTCCTCTCCTGTGGAACAAACTCCCAAATGTTATTCGGGAGGCAGACACTGTCCCCATATTTAAGAGTAAACTTAAAACTTTCCTTTTTGATAAAGCTTACAGCTAGGACTTACGATAAGATTTTCTTCTGCTTAATTATGCTGCTATAGGCCTAGTCTGCCGGGGGATAATATTTTTCCTGATACTCTGAGCTTCTCTACTCTCTGTCTATACCATTCGTGTCTCATCAATGCATGTTACTAATTCAGCTTCTTCCCCGGAGGTGTTTGTGCTTTGTCGTCTCGCAGGTCTCGTGGTGGTGCCTGCTGCTGTGGTCCTGCAGAACGCTTCCTGCTGCTATTATCACTGTTACTCATATATACTATCACTAGTTTAATAAACTATCAAATTTGTAGCTGTATCGTAGCTGCTATTGCCACTACTCATCATTGATCATGTTTGCCACCATAATTATTATCATTTTCATATTCTGTCACCTTAGCTGTGCTTGTTTCTACTATTCTGTTGTATTAACTGTCTTAACATATACGTCATATTCACATTACTATAAATATTATTATAGTTACTGTTAGGCTTTGCTTGCTTGCATCTCTGGAATTGTGTCTGTCTGTCTCTCTCTGTCCATCTGTGTGTCTTTTCTCTCTTTCTCTCTCCTTTTCTTCCTCCCCAACCGGTCAAGACAGATGGCCGTCCTCCACAGAGCTGGGTCTGTCTGACGTTCCTGCCTGTTAAAGGGAATTTTTTCGTTGCCATCGTACTCTACAGAGGAATTGTTGGGTCTATGTAAATCATAAATAAGTCATTGAGTGTGGTCTTTACCTACTCTGTAAAGTGTCCTGAGATAACATTTGTTATGATTCGACACTATAAATAAAATTGAATTGAATTGAATTGAATTGAATTATCTTATATGGGGTGGGTTGAATACAAGGCTGACAACTTGCGGAGCCTATGCACTTCACACAAAATATGTGATGATATTTTGGCTCACACAACCTCGCGGGGACACTACAGCGACCATAAATTTAGCTAAAGAACGACGTTGAGGCATTTTTGAAAACAACCAAGATGGCTGCAGTTGATAGGGAACTTTCTGTTAAAGTACAGTTCCAATTCAGATGGCAAAACTGGAAATACTCATTTCAGACATGGTGATGCTTCCTCATCCCAGCTCATTTCGGCATTTTGTTCCACAGCCACTGATAAAATTGATAAAACTGAATATGATCAAGGGCGGCAGGGTGGTCGCCTCACAGCTCACACTTCTGAGCGGAGTTTGCATGTTCTCCCTGTGTCTGCGTGGGTTCTCTCCTGGTTCTGGTCCAAAGACATGCTTGTGTTAGGTTAATTGATGACTCTAAATTGCCCATAGGTGTGAATGTGAGTGTGAATCGTTGTCTGTCTCTGTTTGTCTCAATGTGCCCTGCAATAGACTGTCCTGTCCAGGGTTTACCCCGCCTCTCGCCCGATGTCAGCTGTGATCAGCTCCAGCCCCCCTGCGACCCCGTTAGGGACAAGCGGTTGAAGATAGATGGATGGAATATGATCAATTCCAACTATATGGACAAGCAAGACCGTATCTGCGGCCATCTTCACCTCTACATCAAGACGAGGCACCAAGGCAAGCATTGAGGAAATTAACAATGGCAGTGATTCTTGGATCTTCTGTGCTAGGCATCCTGCTGGCCAGTGTGCAGGTGTTGGACGTTGAGCTGTGGCCTCCATGCCCACATCGGTTTCCATCGGCAGCTATGGCGTCCTTTGTATAGCCGAGATCCTGAAGTGCCAACGGCCACATTTTGAAATAAAGCAGTTGAAGGGGCTAATGGAATTACATTTCACTGCACCTTTGCACCTTGTACGATTTCAAGTGACAAATACATTTAATTGAATGTTTGATCAGGGCATAGTATACATAATATCAGCATTTGTTGCATACATTTCAAAGACCTGAATCAGAAGACTGATGTAGACAAATTCATTTTTTTGTCCTGACATTGGGTATTTCACATTCTGTGTTGTCATATTTCATAATGCCAAAATTTATGCCAATTTATTTTTGCCAAACATTATGGGCTGCGCCTCTGTCAATGTCCCTCGGCAGGAAACATGAACTTTATTTTGCAATTTTGTGTTCCTTCCCAAACACCAAACCAAATGTCATAGTTACATAGACCGTGACTCACCATAGAGTGGGCTCTTGATCAACTAAAAGGCTTAATGTGGCCCATAGTGGCTGCAATGTGCATTACACTCTTAAAGTTGTGGCAGTAGAAGAAATGTTGTGACTGAAATCATAAAGTTTTATTACCTCAAAGTTCATGTAAATCTGCTTATTAATTGTCATTCATGAGTGCAGAGTAATTGGCTAAATTGAGTTTCCAACATAAAAAGGGTTTACCATTTCGTAAGGATTAATGTTTTTAGTGAAAACTGGTTTCAGCAGCTTAAAACCACGAATATCCATATCAAATGTCATGGAAATATATCCTGTGGTCAAGGGACATAGTTTTGGACGGCTGGACCAACTGATTAATCCAGTGAGAGAGTGAAACCATCTGAGGGAAGTGAAAAACACTGGAAACAATGTTGTATGACTCAATCACCAAGCCTGTTTATGCCACTCTAGCATGATTTAGCAGATCATTTTGGAGCAGGTGAAACTAACACTGTAGACACTCACAGATCGTCCTTTCGCGCGGAAGACATTTTGACTTGTCACATTCGGATAATGATTAATGATGGCTAAATTCCATTTCGCTGCTTCAGGTTCAAGCTAGTCTGGTTAACCGAATGTACAGTGCTGGGATTGGCCTGTCATCTGGCACGTAGCTCACGCAAGGGCTTCTATTCAGAGGTTTGGAACCAGGATAAATCAGAGCAGGTTGGCATTTAATTTCTTGACTCCCAAAGAAAAAAGTAGTGGATTAAGGAAAAACAGACATACATGCTGTCTGCGGGTATGTCCAGTAATGGATTGATTATCAGGTTCAGTACTACCACGGCTCTTCCTTTCACATGTGAAAAAAACTCTAGTGCAAGCATGGGCATAAATTACAAAATATTCAGTCTACCATAGCTCATGCTTAAAATGTAGACAATCATCTACTATGAGTTGCTTTGGATTGACCATGAAGTTCCATATATTAAAATGTATTTTTTCCACTGAATGATGCTATTCTAGATGTTCATTGATTGCAAACAAGCTGTTATTCAACCTGCTTTGCGTGAGTTCAGTTTATCATTATTTTTTCCTCAGTTTATGTCAATACTGCTGCATTGTTCCAACATAAACACTGTTCTGTATGGTTTCACAGTGTTTGCCATCTTTATCTCAACTTACACCAGTGGAGGGTGGCTGCCTGAATGTATATGCATTGTCTTTTTCTGAGCTATTATCTCAACTCTTCCTATTTGATCAGATGTTCCTTCTCATGAATCAGTTGTCAATGATTCCTTCCTGTGTGTCAGTCTGTCTCGCCGAGGAGGCCGACTGTCTCTACTGCAAGGTGGTCTGATGTCGGCTGGGAAAGAGTTAAACAGCAGCAGAGGAGAAATGATCTTGGAGAGGATTAACGGATCCCAGATTACCTGATTGGCCCACCTGTGTGTATGTTAATGCTTGTGTATTGTGTAAGTGTAAGTTGAACTGTTGCTTATTATCTCTCTATACCGGAAGCAGCCTGGTATTTTATGAATCTTCCTCTCTAGGGGTGTATGTGCATGTTTGTGTTTGATTGCATCCCTCTAAGATTTGTTTCTCAGTTGCTTTCATCTATCCATTAACACACACACACACACACACACACACACACACACACACACACACACACACACACACACACACACACACACACACACACACACACACACACACACACACACACACACACAAAGTAAAGTGCTAAGCCACTGCTTACTAAAACATCCCTTAGTGCTGAGCCTCTAATCTTATAATGAGAGATGCTGCACTAAAAAAACAACCAGGTCAATGCCAACCACAATACAATGGACCGGGGAATGCCAAGTACAAGCTAGTAGCTCCTGTGCACCAGTGTTGCATTACAAAGTAACAAGTGTAAACAGACAGCCATTTTTGTTGTAACGTTTTGCAATTCAAGTAATTATGTAGTTACCTTTTCCAACAAGTAATCTGTTGCAAGAGCCACTGAACTACCACCTGCGCCTGTCACTAGAGGAGACACCCAGAGTGACTTTTTTCATTTCAGACAGAGGACACATACCGTTTGTCTGCCTTCCCACACTGCCACAACAGAGCTGGATTTAAATCAGCAAAATATCTCCTGAATGAAGAGCTGTAAAGGGGACATTGTGTCTGTCATTCATGTTATCAGTCTGCATAGTTAGAGATTTTGAGCTGTGTAACCAACATGCTTTGTTTTCATTTTTGGAAACACAAAAGTGCTTTTCTCAGTACTTAATGCTGTAACATAACTTGTCAATTTTTTAATGGCAGTTATCTTGTAATGTAAATAGTTACTTATAAACGTAACGTTACACAACACTGATGTTCACTGCCACACAGCACAAAGTCTTAAGGAATTTTGTGGCAAAGAACATAAAGTATACAGGGCAATATGTATTTAATAGCATAATACATTGAATGCCACATACCATGATATTTTGGCACACAAGCTACATCCCTTGGTCTCTTTACAGGGCACCCGACAGCCACTGTCATGCACTGAGGGCAGTTTACGATGCATGGGAAAACGCAGCCTTGGCACCACACCCGACACTTGACACAGTTCAGTTACAACTGAGGTATGGTGGCACACTGAACAATTGTTGTTATACAAGTATATTTTGTTTAGGAATGTGACAGAAAAAGCAACTGTGTTGAGTTTGAAGTTCCTGGCATCCTCAAATTAACTTTTACTGACTAAATGCAATAACATTCACATCATTTGTTTTTGTCAGTAAGACAGGAAAACAACAGGTTAGCTACCCAATAACCACTTAATTGAAGTGACTTCACCAGCAGTAGCTATTAAAAAAAACATTCCTTTCTGTCTTTTGTACAAAGGTAATCACAGAGTGTGAATTATACTCCACAGACATTGTGACAGTGCAGTCAGGCATTATGGCTGTATATATAAGAGATAACCTGACTCTCGCCAGATGAATTTCATTCCGCCTTGCTTCCGCCTAGCACCTCTCATCCATATTGGATCGCTCCATAGGGAAGGTGTTTGGTGACCACTAAAAAAATGGTTGAGCCATTTAGGACAACCTGGTGGGATTTTTATATATGTGACGTAGCGGAGAAGTTTTGATTCAGACAACAAAAGCGGCTTGCATCGAGAAAGCAGGCATCAACATTGATGCTGCTATTTCATCCGTGTTGTTCAATCTAGCAAAAAAAAAATTTATTTAAAAGAACATCAGAGAATGGCTCTGAAGATTTTTGTTGATGGAAATGTTTTCGTCCTTCTCCTAACTGGGTATGGCAAAAGCTTGATCTACGAAATGGCTCCGCTGGTAGTGGTAGCGTCACAGGTTGGTTTTTCGATGTGAATGGTTGAAGTAGCACGTCAATAAAGATGACGGACAAGTGGTTTATCCAATCATAAGCAAGGACACACAGCTACAATATAAAGGAGATGGTGGGAACTTTAAAGTAAATGGTAATGGTAAATGGACTTGTACTTATATAGCGCCTTTCTAGTCTTCTGACTACTCAATGTGCTTTCACAGTGTTTGTAACATTCACCCATTCACACAGACATTCACACTGATGGCAGTGGACATCTACTTAGCATCTAATCTAATCATTCACACCACATTTACACACCCATGTGCAGCACGAGGAGCAATTTGGGGTTCAGTGTCTTGCCCAAGGACACTTCAACATGTGGACCGGGGGAGGTGGGGATTGAACCACCGATCTCTCAAATGGAGGACCCACTCTCCAACTGAGCCACAGTCCAGTGCAAAGGAGAATTCAATTTCTCCCAGTTATTATATGTTTCCATTTCAGTTACAGTCAGTGTCATGGTTAAAACACAAAGCGTGAGTTTTATTTTTTTTAATTCTGATATCATCTGCAGAACAAACCAAATCCGCTGTTGACACATTTATCTGTTTCCTACATCTGTGCATAAAAGCACAGTGACTCATACTGTATGTCCCCTGTAGTCTTTCTTCTGTAGCTCATCCTCTTCACCAGGAAGAGATAATGTCTGTGATTATGTAACAGGCTTTGTTACCATGCAGGCTTTTTATTTTACTCTCATAAGTAACTGTTTCCTGTGTGGATGCTCACTTATGATATCATAGTCATAGAGTTTAGAGGCTGATGCATTTTGAGGTAAATGTGTGTGTGTGTGTGTGTGTGTGTGGGGAGGGGGGGTGTAGTGGTGCTTGCATGACAATGAAAGGTAACAATGGGATTTGTTGTGTGACGTAAAGCAGTCAGAATAATTGGGTTGATAAAATGAAGAGAAAATGTTCAGGAGCATTTGGAAGGGAACGTAGCTAAGAAAAGATGGTTATGGACCTCACACAATCATATATAAATGTTCACATTAGTACTTAAAAAGGTGGGAGTGATAAATCAACAGGGATAAAGTGTAAATATGTCATCCTGTGGCAATCCAGGGGAAGTCTTGTGAATCTGGCCTGAAATAAAACTAAATGTTTGAGACGACAGCTTCTTTAAGCCAAAAACATGTTTTAATCACACTTATAATTCTTATGAAGCGAACAGTGATTTGGCCTTTACACCAGCTCTTGTGGTTAGCAACGTTGGCCTTCTTCCTTACTTTCCTGTGTTTGACTACTGAATACATAGGAAACATTAGTGCTCATTTATAAAGCCAAAACAGTGACTTTAGTTATTAGCATTAAGAATAAGCATTAAGCATTAAGAATAAAATGCATTAGCATTAAGAATAAAATTTTGTATTTAACAGTAGCATTTAAATCAAAGCAGCATGTAAGGTTGTAGGTTGGATTTGTCCAATCATAGGGGAGCGTACCTATGTTACCCAGGTCCTGTTCCCTGCTTTGTATCCTAACCCTAACCATTACCTCCAGCCATATCAAAATGCTGAATTAAATCCGCGAAGGCAATGGCTTATGCGACAGGATAACATAGGGATGCCCCAATCATAGCTTAGTAACTTTCACTAGGCAAAACAGCTGTTAAGTCAGACGTAACACCCTTTCAAAATATGATTTCCGGGTCCAAACGCTCCGTTGAAACAAAACAGACACAGTGGCCGAACATGTGCACAATTACGATCACCTCTTTTTGTCAGTTACACACGTTTTTCATTTATAAGAAAGACTTAAAATGACAATTGCGTTGTTTTTGTAAAACTCAGATCTGTTCAAACAACGGGGAACACAGCATTGCGAGGCTTGGACCAGTTTTTCTCCGGAAAGTGGGGTCTTTTTATTTTACCCAAAATAATAAAATATTGTAGGGTCGTTTTTAATTCCCCCAAAATACAAAAATATTGTGGGGTCTTTTTTATTTTCCCCAAAATACAAAAATATTGTGGGGTCTTTTTTATTTTCCCCAAAATGCAAAAATACAACTGCAGAAGTGTAAGGAATTATTTAAAAAGTGTTTGCCTTGAGCTTAACGTAAGCTGCAAATGTTAGCATATCCAGCTAACTAGCTTTACCTAATCCTGTTCACTAAAGAACATCTACTGTGTAATGTTTCTGGATGCTAGCTATTACAATATAAGAAAACCAGACATAAAAATAGGAACAATTGGGTTTCATATATTTTGAACATGCTAACTGATGTAGACTGACTGTCACTTTTTATAATACATACACTACTGCAACAGCATCCTTTATGGCCTCCCCTCCACTATGCTTCAAAAACTGCAATATGTACAAAACTCGACTGCCCGGCTGCTCACTCACTCCCCCTCCAGAGCACACATCACTCCCATCCTCCGTGAACTTCACTGGCTTCCCATACAACAATGCATCAACTTCAAGATCCTCCTCATCACCTACAAAGCCCTCAACAGCCTAGCACCCTCATACCTGACTGATCCGCTCTGCTAAAGCCAACCTTCTCACCCCATCACCAAAACCAAATATCGCTTCCTGGGGGACCGAGCCTTTGCCATCGCCGCCCCTTACTCTCTGGAACTCCCTTCCCCTTGCCATCCGGATCTCAGAAACACTCCATATCATTCAAGAGTCAGCTTAAATCCCATCTCTTCAGGATCACCTACAGCACTTGAAATTCACCATCTTCCACCTTCTGTTTTTCTATTAGTGTGATGTTCTTTTGTTCTTGTGTCGTTTAATGTGCTTTCTGTTTGATTGTCTGTTTGATTGTCTATTTTTTTTTATGTGTAAAGCGTCTTTGAGTACTGAGAAAAGCGCTATATAAAATTGATCTATTATTATTATCATTATTATTATTATTATTATTATTATTATTATTATTATTATTATTATTATACAAACGTAAACTGGTGCCTTGTGCATTGGTTTCTTGATGACAAGAAAAAAAAAAAAAAGAGCTAAACGTAAAACCCCTATAGTAAGCTAAGAGCCCATGACAGCTCTCCTGTCAGAGACTTTAAGTGAGTCACAGTCAGACCATTAACTCTGTAGCAGAAACCTTTTGGGAAATCTAGAATAAAGCGGTATTTCCTGTACAGCTATGTACTGCAAACATTAACTTATGATGTCATTGACTGTATTTCTATCATGAGGGAAAACAGAAAATGATTAGCCTCTTTAAGGTCTCAGCCATTGGCATGCTCCCAGGCATAACACTTGTGTGTACAGTGGTAGCAGCTGACCCTTTTCACACCAAGCATCTCGATTTTTCATAGCCGGAAAGGCACAGGTGTGACTGATAACATGAGTAATGGTTGCATTCCATTATTAGATGTAACAGTTTCAGGGTTGTGTTGTTATGCATGTTTGCTCACTGGGAGACTTCCATGGAATGGAGCCATCATAAAGTTGTCAGTAACATCCATGTTTTTCCTGCTTTGAAAGAAATGTCGCTGTGAGCGATTTCAACTTTCTCACAACCAACAGGTTAGCAAAGCTCTCTGTAAAATAGAACAGAATAGGAAAAAAAGGGGAACTTGTATCTTCCAAGCATTTCATCATGAGAACTGAGCAAACATAGCTGTTTTTCACCGCCTGCTGTAGAAAAATGTTTAATAACAAGCAGAAGTCCGACATTTCAACCCTGTCAGACAGCTCCCATCACTCTTGACCACAGCTGGGCGACCTCTGGATGACCTCAAGGTGAAAGGACAATCTGCGGGGTCAAGTCTTACATTAATGTTCCTCTTGACACACACTTACATGCACAAAAACACTCCAACGTATGCATGCACGGCCACAAGAACACACACAAACACACACACACACACACACACACACACACAGGAGGGTCCAGGTGAACTGTGATCCCAAACATTACCCACTGAACCTTATTCATTCCCCTGAGACATTTACCCCACACATATTTGTTTTTGTTCTTTTTTTCTTCTTCGGAAATCTTGCTCCTGATGTTCAACCATCTGAAATGTGATACTACTCTACAAGGTTGCATGTTTATGTCTTTTTCCATTTATGCCATATTGTGGCCTCCCCACTTTAATTTTCACCATAAACAATGTATTTTAACCCTCAACAGGAATATTAACACAAATACTGATTGGGATTTTTTTCATTTTTATTGGTCATATTATAAAGGTCTCATATTGTGAAGTGACATTTCCATGTCTTTTTTTTTATTACAAAGCAGGTAGAAGTGCTTTATAAATACTGAGAAAGTACTAAAAACTCAATCCACAGAGAAATGCACACTACCCGTATTGAGAAACTGTGCCTTTAAATAAGCCAGGACTTCTGTGCAGATACTACATATAGGTAGTAACTGTTGCTACAGAGACGTTACAGTCATTCCTCAGATGCAATGATGGGGCAGAGGCACAGCGATCACAGCTGAGGAAGACCTGGAAACACTGAGAAATCAGAGCAGACTGGGCTTTTTCAGGAGGCGGTCTTATAGAGACAGGCGCTTAAACGGAGCGTTTCAGACAGAAGGTGAATACAGGTTTATTCAGACAGACAGGATGAGAAAAATAAAGTGTTTTTTGAACATGAATGAATAAAGCATGTAAACATGTTCTAGTAGACACCCAAAATACAAATATGAACCTGAAAATGTGTATCACACGTCCCTTTTAAACAAAGACATAACATACTGAAGGCACTGATTGAAGAGCTGGTGTGGACAGAGATTGTGAAATTCCACTTATTTATCATTTGCATATGTAGATTTCACAACAGTGAGACTTAAAACATTGAGGTTTGGGAATAAGATGAGACTTGAAAATAAAGACAGAGATGAATTAAATAAAAAATAAATAAAATGAAGCCCAGTGTTGTTATGTTGCCCCTGCTAGCTGTCTATTTTTCCTGACTAAGTTAACAAAAATGCATCACTGATTTCATCTGGTCCAACACAAAATAATAATTTGATCAGGCTTGAAAAAAGGAGGGGGCCGTAGTGGAAACAAGTGAAAATTTCTCAGAGGAGGATGCAACATGTTCTTTTTTTAATAATCCTGTTGATCTTTATCTCCCATTTCTAATGAGCTCCTGCCGGGTCGAGTTACTGCACCAGAAAGACAGTTACAGCACCGTGCCAACAACATGGTATGTTGGCTTTCTTTCAGCTTGGTTCAGCTGGTTGGCCTAAACCCCTTTACTTTGAAGGTAATTAAAGAGAAATCCCTGTTTCTTCTTTATTACAAAAAGGGTCAGTGCCCTTTGATGAGGTACAGTGTGTGTGTGTGTGTGTGTGTGTGTGTGTGTGTGTGTGTGTGTGTGTGTGTGTGTGTGTGTGTGTGTGTGTGTGTGGGTGTGTGTGAATGTGCTGCCCTGGGATGAGGTGTATGCATGTTTCTAATGTGTGTTGTGCAAAATCCACATTCAAAGAAATGCGATCTGTTTTCTGAGTCAACTTTAGCATCCAACCCAGAATAGTAACATCGTATCTCATGTTGCTGTTTTTCTGGTTCATATTGTGCAGCTCCCTCTTCCTTGTAAATATGTTTTATTTTATTTCATTTATAAAATGGAGGGCTCGAATCAAGCAATCTGATTGCTTGTTAGCCACGGCTGTGATGTCCAATTCCTTGTCACAATTCTATATCACTCCGCGGTCATCATTGTATACAGTGTAGGGACTTAAACATAAACTTGCAGAAGATTTCAACATGTTTTTAAAGTGATTGGTTAGTCCTGTTTTTTAAAATATATGTATAAAGTGATTGCTTATCCTTATTTATAACAACACTCTCTGTCATTAGAAATGTCAATCAGCTGTGCAGGTGTGTCGATTCATGGTGGCGACAGAGTGCCATCTTTAGGGTCCTCCCTATGTTCCTATATTTGGGGAACAGCGGGCCAGCGGTCATCTGAAGAGCCCCCACTTTAATTTGAGAGAGGGCAGAACACTTCAGTGCAAGTTTGCAGAACACATCAGAGATTATTGGTTTTAACCCAAAAGTCCTTCCGCCAGCAGTCCCTTAATAACAAGTAAGCAGAGACCTGAGCCGGACCCTGGGCAGAGACAGATCATTGCACCATGCGAAACGGTAAAAAAATGGAAAATTAGCAAGAGTAACACTATCTCCCCCTTTACAAGCGTCTGATAATCCTACACATGTGCTGCCTACCAGTGGCATCATCAGACCCAGGAGGGGGTGAAGGGAGAAAGAAAAGACATGAATGGTAAATGGACTTGTACTTGTACAGCGCCTTTCTAGTCTTCTGGCTACTCAAGGCACTTTCACAGTGTTTACACCACACATACACACCCATGCGCAGCACAGGGAGCAATTTGGGGTTCAGTGTCTTGCCCAAGGACACTTCGACATGTGGACCAGGGGAGTTGGGGATCGAACCACCAATCTCTTGAATGGAGGACGACTCACTCTGTCACTGAGCCACAGTCACCCCATTAGAAGGAAAGTCATGGGGACTAAAAAAGACGGAATAAAAGAAAAACTAAAAGAAATAAATGGAGAAAAAAATTAGTGTGGTTGTATGTGTAAAACTGCTCTGATGCTATGCAGGAATTAATCTTAAACACACGATTAAACACACACTGAATGATGTGGTTTAATCGTCTATTAAACTTTTTAATTAGAGGCTTTTTTAAAAATTGGATGGAGCCACTGAGACTTTTAGTAACACACAAAACCTGATGGAGCTATCCCTGTCTTTCCTCTGTCGTTTGGACTGAGAGCTTAGAAAGCTAGCCTGGGTGCTTGAGGAAGGGGTTGTGGGTGATGTCAACTCCTATCACAGAGTTCGAATTAGACCAAAAATGCCTCTGGGGTGTAAATAAACTTCTGCACTCCCACAACATGGCGGGCCATCACTTAGTGGACACATACAGATTTTGTATAGGCTAAGACTCAATTTAATCACAATAGCCCTGAGAAAAGGGTTTCCTGCAACTTACATAATTTAATTAAATGTCCCTACTTTTTTGTAGAGATAACACAGTTTTCAGTACATGTTTAGCTTCAGCATACAGGCCTTCTTGATTCATGAACCACAGCCGTAGTCAGATACAGTGAGTAGTATGAGCCCATTTCAATCAAGATACTTGCATCTAAGTTTAGAACCATTTATTGCAACACTAACACTTTCACTAATGTGAGTTAACAGGGAATAATGGCATTATAAGGTTCAAATCCTGGCTGGGGCTCTTCTGTGTGGAGTTTGCATGTTCTCCCCGTGTCTGGGTTTTCTCCGGGTTCTCCGGCTTCCTCCCACAGTCGAAAGACATGCACGTGTTAGGTTCATTGATGACTCTAAATTGCCCGTAGGTGTGAATGTTTGTCTGTCCCTGTTTGTCTCTATGTGCCCTGTGATAGACTGGCGTCCTTTCCAGGGTGTACCCCGCCTCACGCCCAATGTCAGCTGGGATCGGCTCCAGCCCCCCCGGGACTCCGACAGGGACAAGTGGTTGAAGATGAATGTGTTAATCATAGTGTATGTTTTAATAATAACATCATCAAACACATTTATTGCTAAATTATAAGACATTCATATGCACTCATACACTCTAAAAAGTCATTCAGGGCCTTAGTATATATCACAATAATAAAAAAGTATATTATCTTGATAAAATCTCTGAAAATCACAAAACTGATTATTTCACTTGGATCTATCAAAATAAATGCTTAAAAATCCAACAGTTAATTTTGCCTTATATTTACATCTATTTTTTAAATTTATTTCACAAAAAAAATTAGTATTTGACAAAGAAATTATAATTTAAAGATATCCTTAATATTTTCAGTAAATACCAGTCAGAATATTTGAGTATGGAGCAATTATACCAATCGGTTTCAAGAACTTTAATTATTACTTACTCTAACTCAATAGTCTTCATCTCTAACAACAACTTAAGAAATTGAGTAGTTTTTACACGGAAGGTCATGACGTGCCGCCATTCCCGCGCAAAGAGAGTGGAACCATGGGATATCTACCCTGCCTTTTGCAACAACGTTTCAGAGACACCGCGGTGAAAATCACTTGGAGGACTCCATATGCCGGTAAGTAGAGACTAGCAAAATGTAGTTAAATAGCGACCCTTTCTTCCTGCACATAAACTTTATTGTTTTGTTTTTTTAAAACTTTGACCACCATGCTGTTGTACATTAGCTAACTTCGTTAACCGTTTTCTAGCCACCAAATTGCTCAGCTAACACATGGTTTATTCAGCTAACACACAGTTGTTTTTGTTTTGTTTTTTTAACCAAAAAATGGGTGTAAAATGACTAATTTATTCGTATTTTAGGGCTACTCAACATGCTCAGACATGACCAAATTTTTCATCAGGGCATGCTGCGCTAGCGCAAGTGGTGAGGTGAGGGAGGGGGTGCGGCAGCGGCGGCGACTGCAGGCGTGAAAATCACCTTTCGGCCAAATTCGCCGTTGTGAAACCAAAATACGTGACCTATGTGAATCGCGTAGATCCGATGAGAAAATATTTTTATGGGGGGCATGGAGGTGTACGAGAGATTATCGGTGAACTGCGAACATATGCGCGCTTTGAATTCGATAAAAACAACGTTTCTAAAATCCCTACAAATCATTTTCAAGACGTGTCGATGATGCTGAGGTGAAGCGACTGACTGGAGGTTAAAGGTAAAGGACGTTGCATTCTCTGTCAGAGAGACGACGAATTTGTCAAAATAAGAGCATTACATTGCACCCAATTGGAGTTTAGAACGGGGTTCTTAGCGGGGGGCTTTTAATATGAAAGTAGCGACAGTACTTAGCTGGTTTGACACAATCAAACCCAGAGACCGAGGAGACGCTGCAACTCCTGGATCTCAGCGGCTGTCCAGTGGGTCGCACAACAGTGCAGGTCATCGACACCTCCGCTCATCTCACGCAGGGGCCGGCACATCGACGTCTCGGATTCAGATAGCCTCCGAGGCGGAACATTAGCGGACCAGAACAGACTTCCAATATACCGCCTTGTGTCTAAATTAGCAGTATGCTGCCCAGTATAAAAACGGCTTTTAACTATGCAAACAATTGCAGCCATGCACTGCATGCACACTGTGGTGCAGGTCATAGCATCAACACAGTATAGCCAGCACCTTTCTTTCAAGCAGAGAGACAGCAACTTCTTCACAACCCATATTCACCTTGTCAAAACACACTCTTTAAGGACTTGCTTTTTTCATTCTGCAGCAGATTGCGCTATTGAAGTTGTGCTGTTGCGCATGTCATGAGAGAAGTTGTCAGTCTCATATATAGCATAATGTGACCATGTATAGATAGTATTATAGAGCTGAAAATGGCTTAGTCCACAGGGGGTTAACATGTAGAATGTATATTATAGAAGAGAAACACACATTTCAGGACTGCTGATTTTCAGCCTCCTTTCATATTTAATAGAGGGGGGACAATTCCTGTAATATTCTCAGCTGTCAGGATTTTTGTGATATTTTTGAGGGAACACTTGATGTCCTAGAGCAAGTAAAGGTTGAAATTTTCTGTCAAGCACGTTTAAAATTTTAATGTCTGCTTTACAGCACCAACACTGCTAATGGAGAGAAAGTGAATGAAGACATAACAACAGATAAGGTAAATGGCATCTATTTATAATGTACAGAAGGATTAGGTGTTTACATTTTGAAAAAAGCGACCTTTCTTTTTCCCCATATTGCATGAAACCTGAGCTAAATTAATAAAAATTTCAAGAAATAATTGTATCTTCTTCTTAGTGTATATTTTCTATTATAGTTGTAGATATAATTTACATCAATATGTACATGAAATGGGGTATAATTTTTATAGATCTGTATGATAAAACATATTGGTCCAAAAACTATGTACATGAATGGAAATGGTATTAAATTAGTCTTTTTGCTCCGTATTGTAACACTGTTTATCATCCTTTTTAAGGTGGCGGCTCATGGGCTGGAAATGTAAGATCTGCACATTTGAGGATTCTTCAAAAGGGGAGCTTCTCAAGCATTATCGAGTCACGCACGGTACCTTTGGTCGTGGCTATTCAGTACCCTGTCTTCATTTAAGCTGTCCTTGCTCCTTTAAGACATGGGGTGGCCTGCGAACACACTTGTCTAGATCCCACAATTCACAGGAAACTGAAGAGTGTGAAGGTGTGCAATCTTTCAGATGTAAAATTTGTGACTCATTTTATCCTAGTACAAAAGACTATTTTCAGCATATTAATTCCCACTTAAAAAGACATGGAAGCATAGAATGTGCTTTTAACGGATGTGATTTCAAGACAAACATATATGGGACTTATGCAACACACAGAAGTAGAAAACACAAGTCCCATACATGGAAAGACTTAAAGACCGATGTGATCGCAAAGCATCCCGTTACTACTGAGAATGAAATTGACTTTCCAGTGTTGGAATCTTATGGTCACGTTGATAGCACCTTAGAGTTGGGTTGTGAAAGGGATACTTCAGGTGAAATAGTGAAAAATGTCGGTTCTCTCTTGTTAAAATTGGAAAGCATCTATAATGTCTCTGGCAAATGTGTTGATGACTTGGTGTAACAGCTTCAGTTTGTCTGCACATCATCCACTCAGTATATTCAAAATTTAGTGAGTGAAACTTTTACAAAGAATAATTGTGCTGTGGATGAAGCTATTGTTAGTGAATTGGTAGACAAACTCTATCACTCCAATCCTTTTACTGCAGCCTTGGGTCCTGATGGTCCCTTTTCTTCTAAATTTAAGAGGGTAAAGTAATATAAGGAAAATTTCAGTGTAATTGAGCCAGTAGAGTATATTTTGGATCCAGAGGAGAATTGCAGCTTTCAATATGTGCCTGTACTTCCATCCTTACTGCAATTGTTTAAAAATGAAGACATCGTAAACAGGTTATTGACTAAAAATTCAGACTACTCACAGTTGGCATCCTTCCGTGATGGTAAATATTTCAAGCTAAATGAATTTCATGCTAATGAGGAGTTCAGTATTTCACTTATACTTTATGTAGATGATTTTGAAATCTGCAATCCTCTTGGAACTTCGCGGAAAAAACATAAAGTCACAGCAGTTTACTGGGTACTAGCCAATGCACCACCTGAACTGAGATCACAGTTAACATCAATTTATTTAGCTCTCCTTTGTAAAGCAAATAATATAAAAAAATTTGGCTATGAAACTGTTCTTGAGCCTCTTTTGAAGGATCTCACAACATTGGAGAGGGAAGGAGTTTTTTTGCCTCAGGTTGGCAAAAATATCAGAGGTACTGTTTTTTGCGTTTCAGCAGACAATCTTGGTGCGCATTCTTTAAGTGGACTTGTAGAAAACTTTTGTGGACATTATATCTGTAGGTTTTGTATTGGCGACCGTTCTGACTATCAGCAAAAAGAAGTACATTCAGGAGCTTTTCCATCAAGAACAAAAGAGAACTATGATTTACATGTAAAGTCTGTAAAAAGAAATCCTGCTCTGGTACACTGTTGTGGTGTGAAGAAAGGTTGTCCCATCACTGAGAAATTAAGTCATTTCCATTTTGTAACCGCGTACCCACCAGACCTTCTACATGACCTTTTTGAAGGCATAATTCATTTGGAACTGGCACTGTGTCTTAATGTGTTCATCCACAAGAAGTACTTCACCCTGACACAACTTAACAAGTCCATCACTCAATTTCCGTACAAATTTACTGATAAAACTGATCACCCCCAACCTATCCCAGCTAATTTTGCCTCTCGTAAAAGTATTGGTGGGAACGCCAGTGAAAACTGGACATTGTTAAGATTATTATCATTCATTATTGGTGCAACTATACCACTGAATGATCCAGCATGGCACGTTCTCATGATTTTGAAAGATATAACTGAGCTTGTAGTAGCCCCCATTCATACTGAGGAAAGTATTTGCTACCTAGACACGCTTATATCAGAACATCGTCACAGGCTGTTAGAAGTTTTCCCAGATCAAAAATTGATTCCAAAGCACCATTTTTTGGAGCATTATCCTGATTTGATAAGAGGGTTTGGTCCTTTGGTTAGCCTCTGGACTATGCGATTTGAGGCAAAACATAGCTTCTTTAAGCAAGTTGTTAGACACACAAACAACTTCAGAAATGTATTGATGTCACTTGCCTCAAAGCACCAAATGATGATGGCATACAATTCACAAGAAAATGCTTTGAAACCTGCGGTGTGTGTCACAAAAATATCATCTCTTCCATTAGACATACTTGATACAGAAATTCAGCAGTCTTTCAAGGCAGTTTATCCAACACAAACCTCTGTGAATTTGACCAATGTGGCCATACTCCATGGAACTAAATATGCTGCTGGGATGGTTTTGCCTTATGGGTCAACTGGTGGTATACCTGATTTTGTTATGATTTCACAGATTGTTATTGTAGATGGCAGTGTCAGTTTCATTGTGAAAATGCTTAACAGCTGGTATGATGAACATTATAGGGCATTTATGTTAGACCACTCTAGGAAAATGACCCTGGTACAGCATAGTGAAATTGGGGACACGTATCCCTTGACAGCATATTTTGTGGGAGGAAAACTCATGGTGACATTGAAACGTCACATTGTTTGCCAGTGTTAGGTGATAAGTCTGACTCTTAAATGTCTAACACCTTCCCTCCTTCAGATTGTTTTTTTTCTGTTTCTGTCCAGATGGATACGGTTGCCCTGAAAGTTATTATAGAACACCGGAGTGAAAAGCTTACACTCTCCTCAGGAATACCCAGCACTGTAGAACAGTTACATGAGACTGTAAAAGAGACATTTGGACTCATTGAGAATTTTACCCTGCATTACTTGGATGAGGACTTTAGTGATTACTTCACTCTCCATTCTACCAACCTGATTAAACACAAGGGGACGATCAAAGTTGTGATTATTCCATCTGTAGTTCTTACATTAAGTGCTTTGACTGAAAACCCGACAGATGTAATGAATGACAGTTCAAGCTCTGCTACTGATGCAACGGCAGATTCAGTGTCTTCACAAGACACAATTTTCCTATCCCCACGAGGAAGCCCTCAGACGACATCATGGCCAAAGGAAAATCATCATTCCACTTTTCTCTGTGGCAACAGAGGCAGTACTGAGGAATGCCAATGAAGAGTTTGTCAAAGATGGTACTGTGCTGAACAATACTGGGATTCGATCTGAAATCATGGAAAAATTAGCTGACTACATGTACAGCTACACACCCTACCCCACGGGCCTTCAGATCGGTGAGGTGGCAGAGGCTTTAGTCAGAAAGCATCCGTGCCTGACAGAGCTAGGCAGTCGTAACGGCTGGCTTGGATGGATGTACAGTCTAAAATACAAGATGGGAAATTACAGGTCGAAGCTCCGAAACCTTGGAATTCCTGAGGTTGCCTGCAACTCACTTAAGAACAAACACCCGGATGACAAGTCTGCTGCAAAAAATATAAAGAAAGCACGGAAAGGAGAAGTGGTGTTTCTCCCACACTATCCTGCAAGAGACAGTAAGGAACAACAAGAGCTGGACCGAAACCAACTTATCGCCGAATCAAAGAAGAGAGACAGCACAGTCATCAAGGACTTGATGTGCAGAACCTTTGCACATAGGAGACATGATGTTGTCAGCCTACAGATGAGCATCAGTGACATCAAGGACAGATGGCCCACCTTGTTTGATGTCTCGCAAGTGAGTAATTGGAATTGTTGTAATAGAGTGGTCAACACATATTGTGGACTGAAAACCTGCATGTTTCACAGTTACACACTCATCGGCACGTCATTAGTTAGACCTATGTCATCTAATGCAATCAATCAGCTCTGCCACACATACATTTTCAGTTTTTGTTGATATTGTCAGAAATGTGATAATTATACTTTGTTTATTATTGAGGTTGTAGGGGGTGGTGCTGCGGTGCAATACATTGAAAAGTGTTCCTAATATTTTGTCCCTCTCAACGTATCATAATAGATTGGACAAAAGTATAAGGACACCACTCAATATAATGCACTCCAATACACCACCATCCACGATGACCTCGATGATAAACAAACTATAATTATCACCTTTCTGACAATGTCAACAAAAACTGAAAATGTATCAGCTAAGTAAAGAGAATTTATGGCTGAGCTGTTGTATTGGACTGCATTAGATTGCACAGGTGTACCTAATAAAGTGGCTGGTGACCGTACATCCTACTAAAAATTATAATGGAACAGTCACCAGTTCTTTTCTCTTTTCTCATCTCTCTCTCTTTCAGGTTAGCGCAGAGTTTCAGAGGATCACCACACTGAATCTTGAGCCAAAATTCATGGCAATGTTGGACTTCTATACACCTAAACTGCTGTCCTTGTTTCAAGCGAAGAAAGGTGCTGGAGGAGAGCGACATCGGGCACAAATGAGTGTTCTACTTCAGGTATTAAAATTTATCCTCCACCTATTCAATTTATACCTTATCTGCAATAATCATAATTCCACCTGTCTCATTCACATTTCTCTCCTTTAATTAACATCTATAATTACCTATTCGTATCCTAATCAGACAACTTATCTTTATCCCCTCTGACTCTCCCTCATTCCTCCTCCTATCTTCCAGCCATCCTTAACAGTTCTTGCTTTTTCTTCCTTAGTTTTCTGTCCCTCAATCTCTCACATCCTCTGCACACCATTTTACGTTTTGTTTTATTCTGACATCACTACACTCCAACTCTAGTTAATTTTTTCTAATGTAAATTCTATTGAAAGGTTTGACATCAAAGTTTTTCCAAAAAAATCAAAGCTCTGCTTGAATGTGTAGAATTGCATTTTATTAGTTGCTGAAAGACTTGTTCTGCAGAGTGGAATCCCTATTCAACAGACACGTGAGGTTGTCATCCGATGTCTCATTGACCATCTGGCAGAGGATGCCAGTGTCTTGTTCAAGGACTTTGAGGTTAGTGTAATACTGTAGTTTTCGTTATTTTTAACAATGTAATCATGGGTGACCATAGAGTTGCTGCAGTACAGTTTGTTTTTTCCTTACCACACACAAAGAAGAAGCTGCTTTTCATATAGTATAGAGCAGCTGTGGACATCAGATACTGTACTAATCACCCACGTTCATTTATAGATTGATGACTGATGACTGACTGATTTCACTGTCTGTCCTGCAATCAAAAGACATCAAATGTTATTTTCTGTGACAATTTTGTTTGGGGAGAGCAATAAATTATATGTAAGCATTAATTAGTTATTTTGTCTGTTTTTAAAAAGAGATCAAAAACAAATTTGGGACCACCACAGTAATATTGTTCAGTTTGTACACTTTATGTCCTGCTATGTGCTTTTATGTTAGTAGGTGATATTTGTTGTGTGACATGCAGGTTGAAAGTGAGCCCTAAACAGTTATCTTTACAATGTCTGCAGGATGCTGCTGATGGATCTGCCAGTGTTCAAGAGGAGTTGGCAGAGGAGGTCATGATGATTTACCTGCTGCGTAACCAAGATGGGTCAGTCGATGTCGGGATTGTGATTGAGGGCAACACCGTCCTCAGCGGTCTTGGCGATATTAGCAGAGCCTGCTGCTATTTGCTGGGACTGACCTATGCGTTAGATCTGGGATACCCAAAGAACCTCAAATACACTTTTGAGGTATTTCAGAAAGTACTGCTGGAGCTGGAATCTGGACACCTTTCCAACAAGGTTCAGAGACTGAAGAATTACCTCTCTATGTAGTTGTTGGCTATTGTTCAGCAAGATGCTCTCTTAGTGAGAGAATTTTTCTTTTCTTCAAGTCTAAAGTTTAGCTGATGTTCTGTTTCCATTCATAGTGAAATTGCAAGTTAGACTGGTATTTTTTGCTTTTGTGGAACTTTAATGTGAAATGTCACTGTTTTTGGTGCATTTTAGACGGATGCAAAATATTGTTCTTGGTGCATTTTAGAAATATGTAAAATGTCACTGTTCTTGATGCATTTTAGATGTCAGATCAGATGAATAAATGTTTAATTCAAAATGTTTGTGTGTAGAATTGCTTTATGTTTATTATTTTGTTTCATATATTGACCTGATTTTAAAAAAAATAAGTAAATGTAACATATTTATTCTGATATTTGATAGTCCAGTATGAATTACATTATGTTAAAAACATTAAGTAAATGTAGCAGATTTGTTTTGTTAAAAAATAATCTCATATTCAGTTGCATATACCTAACATTTTAATTATATCTACTCATTCTCTTTGAGGGGTTTGAACGTAGGGTCACTATTGCATAGACTTAAAATTTTAATTATATCAACTAAATTTTATATTTCATGTTACTCAATGTAGTTGTTCAGATCTACTTAAATTTTTTAGTTACATTTACTTAATTTATTAGGTAAATCTAAATGATTTCACAGCTTTCAAATTTACTCAATATTTGTGAAGTAAGTGTAAAATGTTACACAGATTAAATTGAGTAGAGCATAGTTAAAGTTTTTAGAGTGTAAGAAAGTAAGTATTATCATAGACTGTATAGAAAGATGGACGACAGGTCTCCACTTCCTCCCACTGTAAGAAAATTAAGCCAAAATATCCTGGATAGTAGCACCACCATGTTTTCAGTTTGCAACCAGAGTCTGCGCTGTAGAGACTGGGAGGTAGAGTCATGTCATCAAAGTCCTGTTCATACACCCGACCAATCGCAAGTCATCCCCAGCTGTCAATCATTATGTTAAAATAAATAAAATGAAAGCTTGAACAAACATCAATGTGATCAAATCTACCAAAAATGACTGAAGCCGTCGTAATTGAATAACTTAGTTTTGCCCATGTCCTATCTGCTAACATTGAGGGGGCGGGACTTATGACCTATAATGCAGCCAGGTGGCACTCCAGAAGTTTAGGAGCAGTTAATTATGCATTCATTAGCAGTTAATTATGCAATTGTTAACAGTAAACTGTGCTAAAGAAAATAGTGATAAGTGCATAATTAATGATTTTTTAACCCTACAAAATTAACTGTTTAATAACACACACTCTCTCTCTCTCTCTCTCTCTCTCTCTCTCTCTCTCTCTCTCTCTCTCTCTCTCTCTCTCTCTCTCTCTCTCTTCTCTCTCTCTCTCTCTCTCTCCTCTCTCTCTCTCTCTCTCTCTCCTCTCTCGTCCTTGACATGGACAGATAGAAATAAACATTTAGAACTCACATACAACTAGATGCAACCTTGTTTTATTTACCATTCCTTTTTTTTGTGCCTTCCTTTATGTTGATAACCACTTTGCTACCTCAGGTGGATGTGTTTATAGTTGAAAGCCGGTGTGTTTCATCCACGCACTCAAGAGTGCCTTGTGCGTCAGTGTCAAATGCCGAGGGCGTTGACTAAACCGCTGTAATTCATGCCCTGGTGATAACAACAGGCTGGATAACATCCATCTTTGAACTTGATCATCATTTTGTTCTCAGCTACACACCTGTAAGGTATAAACGATAAGGTTTTGGGACAGTGTTTTGCACAGTGTCTGTCCATAGACAGACGTATAAACACAGAGCAAAGTCCTCAAATCCAATTCAATTCTAGTGTGCTTTAAAGTGCCATTGTGGGTGTTTTGCAGCTCTGCAGCCCAGCAACATACAACATCACCAGGGAAGAGTCCATGCCAAAATATGCAGAAGTGTGAAACCTAATTACTCAAGGTCTCTCTGCTGTTTACATACAGTTGCTGTTTTCACTGTGGTCGTTTGTGATCTGCCTTTTGCAAATACACAGGCTTTCCCACTGGATAGGCACTGCCTCTAATCTGTGCATCTGGTGGGAAGTCACAATGCGTCAATATTTGTCAGTCTGGTGGGAAGTGATCAATACCGAAGGCTGTTTTCACACAGATGATAAGAAGCTCAGTTAAATCTGACTCTGTTTTCACTCTGCACTTATAACTTGATGAGAACCTGTTTTAGCAGTCTAAATCAGTTTGCACAATAATGAAGTGCTATTCCTGTATATACCTGTTTTACCTCTGGAAAAAAGCTGAATTCACCAAAATATATAGTCTGCTATTCCATAAATCACAGTCTTTTGCAAGGATGGATTTTCAACCAGGCAATTTGGGCGTCCAAGCATTTGGGGCTCTGCATACACACAGTCACCCAAAATGCCTACAGTTTACTACTTTGCACCACCAATGTACATAACAACCAAGATGTGTTGTGCATTATAACCTCATGTTGTCTTGATGAGCACAACCAAACATGAAATAATAATAATAATAAAACACTTCTGATGTTTTTTTAAGAGCTGTGTGAAACAGTTCTAGGGGCCCCCTGTTGTCACAGTCTTGTTCGGAGACCTTCGTTATTTTAGTTTAGACTATGTTTACATGCTAATCAAATTTGTATTTCATAAAAATTACCATCTGGGACCAAATAGTTTTTATATCAGCGTAGGAGTACTGCTGTGTCTCTGGGTTAAACAAAAAGATTCCATGTGTAGTCTGCTCTTTGTTCATGATGGGGAAGTTGGAGGCAACATATGTACCCTGTGCGAGTAGTGTGTGTAAATGATGACCCCTACAGCAAATTCTCACCCCAGAACCCACAAACAGCCATGATTGACTCAATCAATTTTCTGTTGAGAGCTAGGATCTCTCCTGGAATGCATTAGGCTCCAGCAGAAGTTTTCAAACAGTGAGGCACAGTGAGGCCGGTGTTCTAAAAATAACAGGGGTCCGTTTCACAAAGCAGGTTCAAAAAACTCTGAGTCTAACCCTGAACTCTGAGTTGATCTACTCTGAGATAGGAAACTCTGAGTTTTCGGTTCCAGAACAGCAGATTTGCGTTAGGTTGATCAACTCAGAGTAGTTTGACCTGGAGTTAAGCGCGTGCACCACAAGTAAAAAAAGACAGCATCAATGGAGCCCTGATTCGACGAGTCACCATAGCAACGGGGAAGCAAAGGGCTACACTACAACTGGAACTGTAAATATTAATGCGCTCATACGGAGAGTTTGAGCAGGTTTACACCACTGCAGCAGCAAAAGAGAGGGAGACGGTGCAGGAGAACATTGCGGCTCGGGTCAGTGCATAAGTTTAAATGTAGTCCTGTTGTAATCACAGTAATATCACAGGGGAAACTGCTTGAGTTGGGAGCCTATTAGTTTATTTCATTTAAGTGCAACCCCGCGGGGGAGAAGCGCACTTGGCAGCAGCTTAAGATGAAACATAAAAACATACAGGTATTCAAACAGGTAAAACATCGGCAAAATCTCATGGTGACGCCTCATTTTGAGCATGTTTTACATGGTAAAGTAAATATTACCGTAAGTGGCTGTTTTTTATACAACATATAAATGTTGTATAAAAAAACTCCCATTTGCAAAAAAAACGCAGCGCAACACAAAATATCTTCTGTGATATAAGAGCATTACTGGTTGTTAATGTTGGAAATGTAAGGAGGGGTGAGATGGACTGTGACATGAAACGGTGTTGTGCCGTATTCAGCCCCCTCGCATTAGAGGTGATATTCTGGATCAGAAGGCTATATAGGAGTAGTTTATATACCGGTAACCCAACTAAAAGCACACACTTTTGAACCTATTAATTGCAAGAAAAGCTGGGATTATATTTAGGAAACGCTAAGTCAAATACAATACTGCAGTATAATAAGGACGCCTATGTACGTCTGATAATCATCTCCTGACGAATACTTAATTCTCTTTGTGGTAATGCGTCACTCTGACATACTACGACGTGTTAATTTTTTTAATAAAAAAAAATTTTGTCATTCATTTTTTGCAAATCATTATGGGTAATTAAATCAATGAAGTCCGCGCCATGAGCTGACTCTCTGTGAGTCTGCAGAAAGGCTACCTGAAGCTCCTTGTGGACTGGATGAATTGTGAATTTGGAAAGCCCTCAGCACACAGAGACTTTCCAGGGAATGTGTGTGCAAAGTCTGCGAGTCTGCTAGTGCAGGGAGGTCCTGACATCTGGATTCAGCCAAAGTCTTCAAAGGCTCTCTTTATCTCCCTCTCTTGTATTTTTCTATCTTTATTAAACCTTGTTCATCTTTCCTCTTCCTCATATGTGTCAGCCAGTGACAGCGTTAGCTGCTACTCTGACTTCCTGATGTGAGACAGCACCTCAGGACACACACACACACACACACACTAACACACACACACACACACACAGAGTGTGAATGTGCCCGTGTGTGTTGATGATGATGATGTAACAAAACCTACATTTGCTTCCTTTCCTGTGTGTTTGTGTGTTTGTGTGTGTGTGTGTGTGTGTGTGTGTGTGTGTGTGTGTGTGTGTGTGTGTGTGTGTGTGTGTGTGTGTGTTTGTGTGTTCACGTGTGTGTGTCCTGAGGTGGGTCTACAGACGGGCACTGAGTTGTTGCTGCTGTGTAAGCTGACTAAATAACTGTCTCAGGACCTGCCCACTCACATCCAATACAATAAACTACATTTTACTTACATTTTCTCCATCTCTCTCTGACACACATACACAATCCTTTTGATTTTTTTCCTCTTTCACTTTGCATTCTCTTTGTTCTTTAAATGTATTACTAAGAACCAACACAATGGTCACACAAGCAGAACACAACCTGTCCCTGTCAGATATTTCATGATTTGGCGAAGGATAAAATACTGTTTAATATTTGCCAGGTGTTAGTTAATCAGATAATTCCAATTGGGATTCATGTTATTCTGGTAGATAGAAATGTACTTAGTCGAAGTAATCAAATTAGGTGTGTTCACTTGCTGCTTTTCACACATTTTGCACTTAAATTCAATGTGTTATTTCCTGCCTGTGACTAACTGCAGCCAGAATTTCAGTAGGGCAAACATACATGCTGTTTTCTGCTGCAGCACCAATCTCTGATTCAGGCTGCAGTAGGTGTTCAGTAAAATTCAGTCCTAGTGAAGCATAAAAAAAAGGAGACATTTAAAATACATGTATGCACTTATTTTTTCTGGTATCGGTTTCTAGTACAAAGCTGCTTGCTATGCAGAAGGCTACTTTAATCTTCTTCTAACAAAAACAGAATATCATATATACGACTATCTGCTTTCTTGTGTGCTACCTTTTCATAGTAATTCTCAATTATTTTCTCCCAACTTCTTTAACTAGATTAATCTCTGTCCCTCTCTAGAACAAAATGGTAACCAACAGTAACCAGGGGAAATACTGCATGACACAAACACACAGGCTTAGTCAGAGAAAGCAACAACCTAAATCCTCACACACAAACACGCACATACACACAGTGGAGAAGAGTGAGAGAGATTAGGGACCCCATGTTTTCAAAAGACCCCCCCTCTTCATTCACACACTCACACAAGTATTTGAACCAGGAGTCAGCAGAATACTCTAAGCTGTCATGCAGGGTTATGTGGAGGCTGACGCACACACAAACACACACGCACGCATGCAAGCACTGTCAGGGCCAGCACTGCGGCTTCTTTTGCCATCTTACTCACTTTCTCTGACTAACTGCGTGCCCTCCCGCACTGAGCGCAGACAGAGAAAGGTGCAGTTCATCCACGGGGTTGTTCTCAAAAGGACATGCCATGGTAGTGTAAATATTCACCACCTAATATAACTTCTAATGTAGGCCTACTGAATGATTTTTAGACGTTGTATACAAAAACTCCCGTTTGCAAAAAAACGCAGCGCAACACAGAATATCTGCTGTGACATGAAACGGTACCGCTCAAAATGAGAATTGCCTGGAAATGCAAGAACATCTATAATCAGTAGTTTGATAATCATCTCCCGACGAATATTTAATTCTCTGCGCAGTAATTCTGCACCTTCATCCACGGGATCGTTATCAAAAGGACACGCCATGGTAGTGAAATAGTCACCACCTAATTTAACTTATAATGACTGATTTTTGAAAAAACAGACAGAACTATACTAACCCAAAACTCGCGTGCTGACTGAATGAATGAGGAAATCAAACACCGTGTGTGGCTGAAAGAGGGCGGAGACAGAGAGAAACTCGAGGTTTTCTGAGAAAAACCTGGTCCCGACCAGGCTAGTTTCAGAGAGCATGTTACCATGGTAACTGACCGAGAGGTTAAGTTACCTCTCTTTGTGAAACAGGCTAAAATTACCCCTCTGTCTCTGGTTTGAGTTACCTCCCTTTGTGAAACGGAAAACTCAGAGTTTCCCTCATTTCAGGGTTAACAGACTCAGAGTTTTCACTAAACCTGCTTTGTGAAACAGGCCCCTGGTCAGTTATTGTAGTTTGGCCGGATGATTTTGCCAGCTTTTAACCCATCAGAAAAGGGAGCAGAAGTCATGGAGGCAGGTACTTAAAAACCCTGGGTGCTTTATTTTGCGTTTGAAAATAATTTACAGAGTAATATCTCCGTCTAATCTGACAGTTTTAGATTAATCGTGACCAACATTAAGGATAAAATTATCCCTGAATATCCATCGTGAATAATTGTCCGTAAATACGTTTAGAAATCACACAAAAAAGATGCTCCTCATAACTCCATAAATTGTCTGAGAATCATTAACTTTTAACATTTTCTTCGGTATCAAAGTAATCCAGTGATAACTGTCTGTACATCAATGTATACACTGTAAACGGGAACTGCTAATAGCTAACTCAGCTCACTTTTAATGGTGCTGATGAAACTTTGTAGCTCAAACCTAACTCACTGAATATATGACATTGGTATAATTCCTGTTTACATCTCCCAAAGAATTATGGGAAGCATAGTTCTATATCACATTGGATCAAACCTGCATGTCTTTTGACTGTGGGGGTGTCAGTGCCTGATCGGTACCAGCTACCCGGTCCATTTCGCACATTTGTATGGTACAAATGTGTAAATATTTGACAGACAAAAACTTTCCGTTATTTTAAGCCTGTGAATGTCCTACAGCCATTGCCATCCATGACTTTTGCATTACCACCATTCTGCTGGAAAAATATTTAAATTAAGAATATTATATGCAATTATTTTGAATCTGTTTGTGTAAGTGTAAGTTCCGTCAAGCCAGACTTGAGTAATTCACAAAACAGATGTCTAACTAGCAGGTAATTTGTGTTTTAGCTAACCAGCTAGCTATTAGCTCAGTTAGCTAAATGTGTAATGCAGTGGCGGCTGCTGGTCTTTCAAGGAGGGGAAGCTCATTTTTCTGGCCTACATCATAAATCTGTTTGTTTATTTATATGTAAATTCTACCCTTTGTTCCATTTCAAGAAAGAGACGCTGAGCGTCTGATTGGCAGGACAGTGAACATCTAGTTTTGCTGCAGTGGAACAACCCACTCTACACTTCCCCATTGAAGTCAGTAGAAGCTGAGCGTCCGACTGTGTAAAGAGCTGTGATGCTGCGGGGATGAATGACAAGGAAGTTGCGCCAGTAACCTGTGATAAGGAGCTGATTCTGAACAAAAGATGAAGGCTTTCTAGCACGTATTTAATCAATGAAATGTACACACAGCAGTACATTCACCACATTTTTTAGGGGAAGCTGAGCTTCCCTTGCAGTCTTAGAGCAATCGCCAGCTGTAATGTTGTGTAATTTTCTCACACATGCTTAAAGATGTAATGTACATGTAAGTCACAACATATGATCATATGTTATCTCGTCAGACTGCATCCAGAAGGCATTAAAACTTTATTTTTTTAAAGTCTATATCAATAATGTGTGAATTTTACACGTTTTTTTTTTTAATGATGGAAGTAGCTAACAAGTGAGCCACCTCACTTTCTTCCCATCTCTGCTAAAGTTGCACATGTGCAGAACCGATTGGGCAGCTGGTATACTTGGACGGGGCACTGACAGGAGGAACCAAGAACCGGAAAAAAAACCACAGACACAAGAAGAACAAACTCCACACAGAGTGCCATATCCAGAGAAACACCCAGGACCTTATTGCTGTGACGCGACAGTGCTAACCACTGAGCTTACTTGCCAGCCTTTACTGATGTCACCTTCCAGGACATGTGGGTATAAAAGTCAAACAGTTTCCTCCAACTGCCATTTGGTCGCTACCTTCCATACCATGGAGAACAGAATCAACAGCAACTCCAGTCTCAGTAACCAGGAGACAGAAACATTGAGTCCCTCATCCTCCATTCAGTTCATCCTCTGCACGCACCCATAAGTCATGTGTATGTGTGTGTGTGTGTAGGCAATACACATGAAACACCAATACTTTACACATTATACATGCACACATGCACACCTCATAAAAGGTCAAACCACAAAACACTGTGCTGTGTTGAGTCATCACCAAAAATGGAAAGTTTTAATCTTTTTATGTTTTTCTTTTCTCAACACGAAGAACAAACTCTGAAATAGGAAGAAAAAACAGCCATAAAAACCAGGCCATTTGTCATAATTTCCCGCTGCCGGTAGCTGTGGACAGAATGAGAAAGCGGTGGTGGTAGCTGGGGACGTGATGGTGCATCTTAAACAGGGTAGTTCCACCCAAAGGGGAGGGGAGTTGTGGCACTGGCGCGCCCCTAAACTGCACCAGGATCTGGGACTGGAGGGGCTGAAGTGGCCACTGATATGAAGCGTAGCGTGGACTTGGAGGTGATAGATGGAGCTGGAAGCAGGATATCTGGGTAGTGTTGAAGGGTGTGTGTGTGTGTGTGTGTGTGTGTGTGTGTGTGTGTGTGTGTGTGTGTGTGTGTGTGTGTGTGTGTGTGTGTGTCTGGTCAGTGTAGAGGGACCTGTAATGCTGTTGGTCTGGCTGGACTCGTGACTGTAGGACACAAGCCATTCGTTACACACAGACAGTTACACACCACGCTAAATGAGGCTTATCCAACAGTCTGGCTGTAGGTGTGTGTGTGTGTGTGTGAGGGCATGTGCGTGGGTGTGTCTTTGAATTTTAGAAGGGCTTTCAGTATAAGTGTAAAATGTTTGTGTGCGTGCAAAAGCAGTGACACATACTACATCAGAGCACAATGTCTGTGTGTGTTTCTGTGTGTGTGCAGTGTCACCACACTCATAAAAGCCATCACGACGAACGCTAACCTCAAAACCCGTGTGACCCAAAAAAAAAAATGTCTCTTGATGTGAGAGGGATCAGAATTGAGCTCATTACTCTTTCCACAACGAGAAGGTTGTTTGTGTGACACTCCTAATTCTAAAACTTGCGCATAGCCCGTGCTTTTATTTGGAAATTTCCCTGGCTGTCCTCCTTCCTCCTCTCAACACGTTTTCTTTTTCTGAGCTGCATTTTCCACAAAAGGCAATACGTTTGACATAACTGACAACTTACTGTTGTCAGGATAATGAGATCAATTTAATCAGCTCAAGACACAAATTGTAAAATTAGCTTACTTTTGGATGTGAGCAAAAAGAGCGAGGACATAAAAAATGCGGCTGTGTGCCAGCATCAAAGAAAGAGGACATACTTGATAACATGATGAAAAAAACTTATTCCAAAACAATTATCTGTATGGTGCTGGCTCTACTTTACTACCCGGCTTTGGGCTACAAACAAATTAACTTCTTGCCATTGATATACTCCCAAAGACAAAAAAAGCGAGTGATGTCGCAAGCATCAGTTCTTTTTCTTCTGCATTCCGCCTTTTCTCTCTTCTCTCTGCGTGTTTGCTTTTCTAAAACTGTTATTTACTGAAGGAAGACTCAGCATGTAGGATCATTTTCAGAGACGCTCGGCTTCACGTTCAGGCACTTACATTCACACTTGGGAGGTGCCAGTTCAACCGCAGCCTACCACAAATGGCAACCGAATAGCTCTTTAGGAGAAACTGGGACCCCCCGGTGGTAGAAGTTGATGGAAGTTAGTTTTTTTAGTCGTCTTGTCCTGGACAGACTTTCACAGCCAGTGTGGGAAATTAGCAACTGATTCTCTGAATACAGGGCTTGTCTGAACTCGAGGCTCCTCCATCAGTAGCTTCTAATAAATATTTCTAGGTGAACAGATACTGTTGAGAAGATTACACTCAATCGAAGTCAGCTGCCAAATCAAAAGTGTTTTCACTTACTGGCTAGTTAGATTACCAGTTAGTGTAGTTGAGTGGAGCTACAACAGGGGGCCACATGCATACAACTGTCGATTCAACTAACTAACTAAAACTGTGTGTACGCACAAAAGAAATGTGCAGATGCATTATTTTCATCAGATATAGCCACACATACGCCTGGTTCTGTTTTAATATATCTCAGTCATTGTGGAGCTGTGGACCACGTGCACAAGTCTTATTTTACTTCCAGAGTTTACCATACATGGATGTAGAAACACCCCTAAACTCTGTTTACCTATCAGAAGTTATGAAAAGCTTGACCACTCATTAGACCTGTCAATTAAATATACGGCAAAGAAAGTGCTATTTCACCCAGAGTCCCAGCGAAAGGTTCCAACAGTTAGTTAGTTCCAATTATAGCATCTTACCGTACCACCGCCTAAACCAACTGCTGTCAATCGTGACATTTCACTAAATTTTTAAAGTTGTAGTCCGTAAGTTTTCATTAAATTAAAGCACCACTTTAACTTAATTACAATTGTCACCAAAAATGGCAAACTCTTTTAAGGAATAACTCAATTCTTTTTTGATTTGTGTGCATAATGTGAGGCTGCTCGCACCGCTCGACTGTCCTCTGGCTGTCTGTGTCGGATTTTTCTCACACACGCACACACGCACACACACACAAACACACACACGGAGTATGAAGTTATTTAGTTCTGATTGTAGTAGATCAGTGTGTGTACAGTTTATAGTCGGTGAATAAATCCTCCAACTCCCAAGCCAAGTAGCCACATCTTTACTGCTACCTACAGATTAAAGTGAAGGGAGTTAACGACAACTTCAGCTGAGGCTCACTGGAGCGACTTGTAAGGCGGACCAGCTACCCTTAATGTAGTCCTGTGTGGGATATGGTTATAGGTTTAGGCAACAAACCTACTTGGTTAAGTTCAGGAAAAGATTGTGGTATAGGGTAAAATAAGTACCTGATGTTAGTTAAGTACATAGTGTAAGTAAGTTGATTTACAAACTAACCCAGATCTCCATCCTACACAGACTTTGTTGCTCTTTATACCACGTCATCGCACAGAGCCCTGGTCCAGCAGTTGCTCTGTTGAGTGTCTTAACATTGGAGTTAGTTGAGCCTAAGCCTGTGCATTCCTTACCGATGCTAAAAGGTGGCTTGTGCTTCGGTATCAGACGCAGAGGGCCACTGACCAAGGGTTATTTCACAAAACAAATAATTGAACTTTCATTTCTAGTGTTGTAAACCAGTTGCAGCACTACAAATATGCAGGATAAATGTGTGAAGAAGGTTCAGTGTAATGTATGAAGCTTAAATTACATGCTGCTGTTTTTCTCTGACCCCTGAACCCTTATTAGTTTTCGCCATTGTAATGCATTTTTATAAACCAGAATCAACATCTGCTCTCTCTCTCTCTCTCTCTCTCTCTCTCTCTCTCTCTCTCCACCCACAGTCCCTCAATCTCTCTCTATCCCTCCTTCCTCCATTGCACCTCTCTCCCACTGCCCTCTCTGTTTCCTCCATAATGATGTTAATAAAGTGAGCAGAATGGATTATCCAGATTCCCATGGTAGGCTGCCTGCCCTCTGCTCTGTCTCCCGCTCCCCTCTGTTTACTGGAGGGAATCATTCACTTAGCCTTATCGCTTTACACCCACACTATCTGGGCACACACACACACACACACACAGGCCATGCAAACACACTGATACTGATTAAAGGTGTGTTTACATGGCTACGTTGTGAACACAAGGTAAAGTTAAGAGGTGGGAGAAACAGAGATTGCAGACAAGGTTTGGTTCTTAATAAAGGAGCTCAAATACAGAAGGTGGACAGAAAGAAAGAGAGCATCTTCTATATGCTTTACAGGATGAATCAGGAGGCATCAGCATGCAGAAACAGCACTATATTCCCACCACTGCTCATGGTGTAATTGCTCTAGCAAACCTCTCTTGAATCTAATATAGGCAGATTGCTCCATCAGACCTTACCAGACAGTGGATGGTGAGCAGAGAACATGCTGTAGTTCCATTAAGCCAAAGTTTCTCAGGGCTGTGGAGAGGGGAACGGGGAGAGGTGGGTGAGGTTTTAATAAGTTTAGCCTCTACATACCACAGGATTGTGCTTCTTTATTGTTTTACTTGGTCCCCTGTTGGTTATTACAAAAGTTGCATCTACTGTTCCTGTAAAATAAGAAAAGAAAACCAGAAAGAAAGGAAGAACATACTCAGTAATAAGGATTAGAAGAGTATCAACTAGGAGAGGTGATTTACAGTTGCCGACCAGGATGCACCTCTCCCTTCTATCACGTCCCGAATGAGAAAATAAACCTGGACCAGTGCTAGAAAACAGCTGACGAAGACCAGGCCAGTTATGTCTGAACATAAGAGATTGGCCACATCTGGAGGCTTTCAGGAGGAGCAGGTAGTATGCATTTTCCAGACATGGTACCCAATGTAGAGATGCCTTTATCCTGGATTTGTACCAGAGAACAGTAGTGGAATGTTACATATTATATGAAATGGTTGACAGCTATAATAACTTTACACACAAAACACAAGAGGCTCTCATGGAATATGATGCATTGTCATAGATCCAACTAACCAACAGTATATATAATTCTTAAAATTGCCCCCACAAGGCTTTTACTATAAGAGTGATGGGGTTCTACATAAACACACCTCCTTGCAATGCTGGAGCACTATTGCTTATTTTTCTTAAAGTCCTCCTCCAGACACATGGTCAACTGCTAAATGTGCAGTGAGTATTAAGATGGCAGCAGCTTGCGGTATTCAGCAGTTTCGGCGTCTGGTCTATTTTCTCAATTAGATTAGATTCAGTCATACATGCATCTACACTGGGTAGACAGGAGGCGGAGATACCAGAAAGCACCAGTTGAGCTGTTCAGACAGGACACACATGATATAATAATGAACCTAAGCTTGCAAATGTCTTCTCCTCTGACAACCCTTGTATCACCGTAGTTATGCCAATGATATGGAATGCCCAAGCTGCAAGTTGACAGGATTGGTTCCATAGGTATGTGAAGAAAGATACCTTTTTCTAATCCAACCAAATGGTTTTCATGCCAACTGTCACCTTTTGTTGACAAAAATCGGTTAGGTAAAGTTGTTTTTTTTCTCCGCTGTTTTAATCAAAAGCCTTTTAGACACCAACTTCCGGGGCAACCCTTTTTTCTAATCCTAAACAAGTGGTTTTCATGACTAACCCGAACCGTCTCCTTTTGTTGGCTGAAATCGGTCACATGTTTATTTTGGTCTTTTGTCGCAAATTTCTGTGCATAACTTTTAGTACGATTTCCTATGAACCTGTACATGAGAATACGTTAGTACGCAGTTTCAAGGCAGAAATGCTCAGCCATGGTGTTGACTAGGGCTGGGTTGAAAAAAAGTTTTTCCGATTAAAATCGATCTCCCTTTGAATGATCCGACATCCAGTCACATGGCATCATGTTAAACTAGAAGATCTAAGGTATCCATTGGTACCAACCACGTTATGCTAGCTTTTCAGGATGCATGAAGACAAAAATGGCCTTGTTCATTTTTAGCTGTCCCTTGACCTCTGACCTCAAGATATCTGATTATAAATGTCACTCAATACTCACTGGCTGAGAATTTCACCTAACTGTCTCATCTCATTTCATCTTCAACCGCTTATCCGGGGTCGGGTCGCGGGGGCAGCAGCTTTAGCAGGGGACCCCAAACTTCCCTTTCCCGGGCCACATTAACTTGCTCTAACTGGGGGATCCCAGGCCAGTGTGGAGTTATAATCTCTCCACCTAGTCCTGGGTCTTCTCCGAGGCCTCCTCCCAGCTGGACGTGCCTGGAACACCTCCCTAGGGAGGCGCCCAGGGGGCATCCTTACTAGATGCCCCAACCACCTCAACTGGCTCCTTTCAACGCAAAGGAGCAGTAGCTCTACTCCAAGTCCCTCACGGATGGCTGAACTTCTCACCCTATCTCTAAGGGAGACTCTAGCCACCCTCCTGAGAAAACCCATTTCGGCCGCTTGTACCCGTGACCTCGTTCCTTCGGTCATGACTTACCTAACTGTGTTGTTGAATATTTTCAATGAACTTTTACTTTGAAATTAAGCATTTTTTCAGGGTGACATTGCTACTTTTCAATACTTCCTCCACTACTGAGGCACACTCTCTCTTGAAAGTTTTCTAGACTGATGAATTTGGTGTATCGTTAATTCAACTCAAACGCCTCTCAACCGACTAAATCCCAGAGCTACACTACGAAAGAAGCTGTTTCCAAAACATTCCTCATGGGGACGGGGTGCTGCAGGAGTTAAGCAAATGTAGCAGATGTGCACTCTACCTTGGCTTGTTTCAGCAGGAGAGCTTGAATAATGAACAGAATGGAAGAACCGGGGTGAAACAGAGAGCATAAGCATAAGTAGTGAGAAAAAAAAGTTTGAGAAAGTAAAAGCAGTGACTGAGAGTAAAGAGTAGGAAACAGAGGTGAGATTGTGGCTGGGGGCAAGAGGGAAGAAGGGAGGGTGAAGGAAGGAAAGAGACGCTGGCCAGTTGCTGAGAATGAGATGGAGACTGTACCTGAGAATGAATAAGCACATTGCAATTCCTTAATACGGTTAGCCAATTAGCTAAGAGGCGTGCCGCGCCAGCTCCAAAGATTCGTTACGGACTTGATCAAGTCATCAACATTCATATAAACTGGCATTCAACGCGGAATCAAAATGGAAAAGTGCTTGATTGAGTTTAGAGAGGAGTAGTTCTCGATGAATTAGGAATAGGAATACTTCTGTCTTTATGTTGGTAGCCGTACAACACTTGGATGTTGGACCCCTTTTCATTTTGCTCTTGGAGACCAATCGACATTACGCAGTAATCAAAGAGACCAATCAAATGGAAGCAAAATGGAGGAACAACACTTCCATTGCACCCTCCTCACTATTTTTCGAACAATTCTCCTCCCTTTTTTCTTCCATTCATTCCCTCTTTCTTCCTCCTCTCATCTTTCAGACATAATCCATGCATCATTTTCCATTAGTCAGCCACTCTATCCATCTATCACAACATCTAAGTCTTTTATCTATGTCTTCATCTTGCTCTGCAATGGGGCTAAGGAGAGTGCCATGGGGCTCAGGGCAAACCTAATTTGACTCATAATTTCTGTCAGCCTTGTTGGGCACAGTTATGGGGGTTGGGGGTTGAAGGTGGGGTTGGAATCAGCCTTGAGCATGAAGTGCAAAATGTTCTTTTTTAAAACCCCTTCTTCTCATTTCCTCCTATTTTTTCAACCTTTCTGATCGTCACTTTTCTTTATTGTCCCCCCTTCTTTCTCAAAATATCTCAGCACTCCTCCCATTTGAGATAACCCCTCCTCAAACCATCTCTTCACTCTAATTAATTCTGCTGCGAATTAATTACCAGGGGGAATCTTCCCAAAAAACAGAAGAGAGAGGGGCGAGAGTGGGGAGTAATAAGAAGGGGATCTGCATTAATCACCACTCTATTCCTCAGCAAAAAAGAAAAAAAAAAGCTTGAAACAAAAGAGGCCACGAAATGAAAGAACAGCACAACAAAAACACGATGAACGAAATTGTTTACTTCGCCCTCACCTCCGCCGCTGAAACCCCATGGGGATGTGATTAGGGAAATAGAGCTCTTTCTCTCCCTCTTCTTTCTTTCCTTTTTTTTTGTTTTTGTCCTGCCCCTCCTTGCACCACTCATTCCTCTTTGATGAAGTTGTGGGAGTTCAGAGGGAAGCGGCGCGGCTGGGATAGCGCCCGAGCTCAAAGCACCATGGGAAGAGCAAACTGGCTCATCTGAGGAAAGGGCAGGGAAGAGGTGTCTGTGTGTGTGTGTGTGTTCTCACTCTGTGACGCTCTCTGTGCATGCTTATACTCAAGAGTGCAGCTGATTAAAACTTCAAAAGTGAAAAAAAGTTAAGTTAAAGCCGTTCACCGATATGTTACCTCGTGCCAGATAATTTCTGTCCTTTCCCCTCTGCATAATAATCAAGATGTTTGTTTGGCAAAAAACACAAAGCCTTGTCAAACTTCAGGGGGCCCAACAAAGCAATGACTCAATCCTGCATATGAACGTGTTGGTGGGGTAACCCAGACTCCCAGGAAGAGTGACAACAAGAAGATATGACGTCAGGAACCCAATTGGACAACACGTCTGCGTCGCTTTTTTTAAGTTGGACCTTTTAATGCTCAGCTTGGGTAGGAAACAGTGGACATGTTTCTCTCCCACATGGGTGGCATGTAAGTAAAATCCATGTGTGTGTGTGTGTGTGTGTGTGTGTGTGTGTGTGTGTGTGTGTGTGTGTGTGTGTGTGTGTGTGTGTGTGTGTGCGTGTGTGTAAAGGGGGGATGCTAATCACTCACAATGAAGATGTCATCAAACCAAGCTTAGCTCCCCTCCCCACACACACTTGCCAACCCCACCCAGCCCAAACACACATGTATTCACACGCTCTGTCTTCACATCACGCCAAGCCCTGATCATCAAGACAATAGCTGTTCCCCTGAAATAAAAGGAGGATTTAAATGAAATGCAAAACTTTGAGACGGAAATTATCTTGACCCATTTGTCTGTTGAGATAACTTGATGCATGAAAACAACCGCCCACTCCATTGTTACTTATGCTGCAATGACACCTTTGGCTTGTTTCAATGCTGTTGCTGTCCTAAACCATTTCAAGTGTGTGTGTGTGTGTGTGTGTGTGTGTGTGTGTGTGTGTGGGGCGGGGCGTTCAGGCTGGGGCCACATGCAATATTTGAGGTGCTGGGAACCTGAATATTCATTGTAGATGCCGCTCAGTGTCAAGTTGTTCTATTCATAAATCTGGAATATACATTATGTTTTGGTTATAAACCTTTAATATTGAAAGTTTATAGTGTATGAGGGCTATGCCATTATGATGAAAATATATGATGCCTTTCCAATGATCTATTTGAAGTTATCACAACAATTTTTGGGTTGATACAATGTGTTATGCAGGTAAATGTAACCACTATGTACCGCTCAAATTGATAAAAATGCTTCCAAAATACCACACTGAGACACCCAGACCTTGAGGAACAGCAAAGGAAAATCCATGCTGTTATTTAGGATTAAAAACTTTGACATTTAGGGATTTCCTGCATTTTTTCAGTGATTGAATGGGATGTAAACTTGTGTGCTCAAAAGCCCCTCATTGTCGAAGTACCTATGAGAGGCCATCCATCCTCTGAATGCCCTAGGCCTCTGGTTTGTTATTGTAAAGTTTCATGAGGCTGTGATTATCCTTGAAGTCACTATAGGTCACGTTATACAGCGAGGTGAAGTTTCAAAAGACTAAAACTAAAACTCACTACAATGAAATGGCTACTATGTGGACTAACATCATCACACATGAATACAAATGGGGTCATTCAATCCACAAGAGTCTAATCATTCTAGTCATGAAATGTAACACTGTTTATGGACCCCAGTATGCAGAAATATTCAAATTCTCCATTTTAGAATAGGTAAAAATAACACATTTTCAATGTATGAGAAAAAATGCTGTTGCCCCAAAATTGTCTGGATTTTCATAAGGTGGGAAATATGTAAAGGGGAGACCTGTTTGTACACATAGAACCTATTTTTATTTAAGAGTGAGTTAAAACAATGGTGATTGATCATATGATTCACTAATGAAAGCAAACTTGTTGCTTTGTCCAGAAATACATTTCAGTTTCCTTGGCGACATTCAAGTGCCAAATTTAAATGCAGCACTTTATTAGTGACGCTTTTTACGTCAGTCAGCAGCGGTTGGTCTGCCCTGTGTCAGACTCCCTCTAATGTGTCTGACCGGCGCAGGTCCATTTCATTACTGCTAACTCACAATGGAAGATTAACAGACAGAGAACGAAGACCCTTCAATTTGCAGTCCAAAGAAAAAGAAAAAGAGAACTAATCAAAGTGAAGAAGGGAAAATAATCAAGATGTATAGCAGCCGCAAACGTGACAAGATGGACGGCTCTGAAAGAACAAAAGAAGCTGAGAAAAAAAACTCTGGGAGATGAATTACCAGAGGCTAACCTGCAAGTACATCTTACTGCCAAAGAGGCCGCTAGAAACAACATGGGGGGACTTATAAGCTGGTACAAATGTAAGAGATCACAAGTCACTACTGAAGATCTCAGCTGAGTCCTGTAAATCGAGACAATAATAAGAATCAATTTGTCCACGATGAAGTTGTTAAGCTTGTCACTTAATGCGATTGACAGAGTGTTCTGAACAAGGCGTCCAGGATCTAATGAAATCACTGAAATGATCTCTGTCGATTGGACCACTTTATGACTTTGTGACATGCCAGGCAACAAGACGAGACTGTTGTTCACTCATGACAGACTAATATGGGCACAGAAAAATAGTATGATGAAGATAATGTATTGTGTGGGTAACAGGGGCGGGACTAGATAAGCTTTTGCTTCTCCTTCTTTCCCTTTTGGACATGTGAATTGTATGATTTTAACCAAGACAATGTGTGATGATGATTGATCTAACTGACATGCCTGAAATAAACAAAATAAATAAATAATTACGTCAGCCGAGCTCAGAAATATTTACCATGGTTAAGGGGCCCAAGAGAGGTTCCATGCTTAATATTATAGGGGCACTCAACGTCACATGGACTAAGCGAGCTCATTATTCTGAGTTACATCTGAGAACCTTTTAAAAAAAACATTTTTAAAAATCTAAACTTAAGCATACATCCAGACTGTGGTTTTCGCTCAGTTCATTTCCTTATGATCGGCTCTCCAAGCTTGAGAAACTGCTGACTATCAGATGTCAACATCCGTCTCCTCATATCCATAAAATTCTGCCATTTGAGGTTTGTTTCCTGTTGGTGGTTCAGCTTACAATTGTAATGGACTTCACTGCGGTTTGCTTGGCAGCGGACTGAATCCCGCATTTGCTGTCATCGCTCAATGCAATTATTTTGCACAGACGTCAGTTTAAAAGGCATTGTTCTCACCTGGCCAAATGAAACATACTGATGGAGTAAATGCTCCAGAGATGGCATAAAGCTCTCCAAATATACTTATTTTAAATCGGCTCTAAAAGGCAGGAAGCTTTCCCATATGGCACCTTCACATAACCAGACACCTTTCTTCTACCAAACCAAACTGTAAACAGGTTTAATTCACTGAGGCAGGGACGAAATAAGTGGCCAATTATAATGATATAACAGATTGTTATGATTCATGTTTGTGAGGTGATACTAGAATAAATACGGTTCAAAAGGGTTTTTGGATGAAAAGTTTCTGCGGGGGAAAAAATGCCAAAATATTGCCAAGCACATTACAGTAAATGACACTGCATGGGAATAAAAAATGCAGACATGTTACATAACTTCTGGTAAAGTTTGTACTTTAACTACAGCCTGCTTCAAAAAGGGTAATCATGTTTTGCTATGCTGAGTGAGAGGGATAAATGTTTTAGAGGCATGCCTGTGCACCACCAAATCATCCATAATTGTGGATGTTTTTTTTCTATAATTGGCAAAATATTACCATGAGCTGCACCAGGGAGAGTGTTAATGTGATGCACTCTTTATTAACCCCTTCAACCCAGGCTAAAATGCCATAATTTGACTTGAGAGAGGAATTTTCGGACACTTTCTATGAAACAAGACTTTTGAGAGGGAACTAAATCTCAAAATAAGGACAGGAACAATTGCCAGACCCTATATTATTTATTTTATATGACTTCAGCAGTACATTCATGATGTCTGCCAACAGAGAAGGTGACACTCTTGAGGCTTCATTAATCTGCTTTATAAACATCCAGACACAAGAGGAAAAAGGAGATAGACTTGAGGGAAATAACAGAAAAAACCTGAGTGTCTGTTGAGTTCCTCAGTCAGAGGCTGATCTGAACACAAACACACTCCCACTACAGACAAGGTCACTGTTACAGGTGACACAGTAAATTGGCTGTCGGGGCCAATTCAAGACAACGGTCCAATGGTCAAATTTGTGCAAATAATGCACTTCATCACCTTTAGAAGACGAGGTTCATGTTTACAAAAAACATCAATCAGGTGTCAAGCAGCAAAAGGATAAACTGCAAACGCAAGACAATCCCAGATCATAGCTTTTCTCAACCAACTAAATTACCACACATTTCTCAGACTGCCACCATCTGTCATTTCGGACACATTCCATCGGACTCAATGATGCTTTTTCTGGTCTAGCTAGGTGACTTCAGCGTGTCTAAACTTAGTCTGGGCTCCTGTCCTCCACACAGAGGCCTATCGACAGCCTTTGGAAGCGGGGATGATCGATGAGCTACTGCGTCATTCCCCAGAGCGTGCTCCGTCAGAACAGTCACAGTGCGTCTGTGCCAAGACCGCCAACATCCAAAGACAATGTGATGCATCAGTTATTGAGCCAGATTTTTCCCCCGGACTACAGGATCTGAGCCCAAGTTAGAGGGTGGTACATTTTCCCCTGCTCTAATCCCATCTCCAGCCATGATCTGTCAGCCGTTATCCAAACCCAGGCCACATAGAAACCAAAGCCTTGTGTATTTCACCCTGAAGCCAGGCCTGTCTAATTTAGCTTACTGTATCACCCCAGCAATCAGACTATTGGTCCCACACAGAACGTATTCTGTTCCTTCCAGGTTTATGCAGAGGCTCCTTCCAGTCCAGTGTATCTCAGTGAGCCTGTGCTCTTGAGCACAACATGTTTCTACCTCATGTCCAGGGAACCTTCGCTGTCTCAGTCCTGAGCTGGCAACAGCAGCATGTGGGAGGGCTAATGGAGGAACTGGGGTTTGTTGGGGCAGGAGCTGCAGGATAAGAGACATCCACACAAACGCAAACCAGATGGAGGGATAGACGGATGGATGAGTAGGGAGGAGAGCCTGAGTCATCCTCTCTCTCCTTCTACCTCCAATTCAGTTGGTTTCAGTGGAGGCTCTGATGTAGGCTGTGTTTGCCTGCACAGTATGTGGTATTATACAATCAGTATTTTCAAATCTAATAATCAATCCAGCCTTGTTCATAGCTGTGAAAGATTAAAAAATGGAATTTGTTAAACTAATCAGCAAACTCTTTGTTCTTTTTTTTCTTATTCTACATAAATTTGTAGAAAACCCTCAGGACCACATGGATTATTACCATGCACTGTACCTTCTGTATCAGAAGCACACCTGTTACATTTGTAAATGTTTTACACCTGACTTAGGTGGAAGCAACTCCAAGTCATCTTGGAGTTGCTTATCTGAGATGTCCTAAAAGGGCCATCATACCTACTTCCGATCCCTTGTATTTTCATATCATTGTTAACAGCACATGTTGTAATCTACATGGGTATGTTTCACAAAATCAGATCATGAGCCACTGAACTGACATGCCTAATGTAGTCCGAAGCTTACGTTAACATATGCCAACATTTCTGTGACAAGTAAATCTTCCGTAATTTTTGGAAGACAAATGTCTAAGTCTTGGTAGCTTTTGCACAGAGGACAAGATACAACAATCAAAATAAAGCCAAATCACTGACAAGACTGGCACTTTGGGAGACGCCTCATTTCAGTCAAAACATAAATATACTGTGACTGAAACGTGTTTGAAACAAAAACAGATGTGACACATTTGTATTTGTTATTTGTCTTTTAGGAAGTACTGTCAGTTCATGTTGTGATCGACTATCAGTTGAAGTTTTACGAGTTTTCTAGATAAAGAGCTTTATTTTTTTCCCTTCTCTTTGCTTGTGACACACAGTTTTCAGTCAGATGGCAGGTATTGAACAATGTCACTCCATCTGTCGCACCCTCTCCATATTACTAAATCTATCAGCGCACAGGCTAAGAGAGGCTGAGGACTTGAGTTGTGTCCTCGTACAGGACCATACACTTCACCTCAGAGAGAGAAAGAGAGTGAGAGACTGTAATGAAAGAGAAAAACTGAAAAATAACAAGAAACATGACAGCTCTGATGTCATTCACCATTAGAGGCCGTTAGTGGTTTTGAATGTTCCATTGAATGGTTTCAAGTCAGTGTAGTGCGGGTGAAAGCTCATTGACATCTTACTATCACCCCATAAGTAACTTCACACACTCTTGTGTAGATATTTGCGGTAAATTGGGAGTAATGAAGCAGAAGTGGGGTCACAGTAGCTCTTTGACTAACTTAGCTTCCACTGCACTAGCAAAGTCACACATGACCTCGAATGTGTACACACACAGGCCATCACTCCATCACCACCTAGCAGTCGACAGCATGACGTCATACGCTGTGGTGCATCCTGTTTTTCCCTTGGCAATGTGATGGCGCTGTTAGACTGACGTGGTGCTGACCTGAAGAATGAAAGATGAAAGAGAAAGCGTGAAGAGACGGATGAGGAGAGCTTTAGTATAAGACAGACGCACACAGAGAGGCCTGTCATCACCTCACCATGCACTATTGCTAAGCACTTGTCAACTCAAGAAACTTTCCATACAATTTACCTTTTATTCTCTCATCTTAGTGTGCACGGCTCTTTTATTGTGTTTATAGGCTGCTTACTCCACACAAGGACCATGCATCCATGGCTGCTTTGTTATTTTTACTTTTGGAATTTTGAATTCAAAAATAGCAAAGAGAAAACCTGAAAGTTGCTGTAAATCTGAGGGAAGGGGAACCTATTCCATGACTTTAATTGTATCTGGTCAGTGTAAGCACTCAACCTGCCATCCCTGTCTTCTTCAGCACTCCTTACCATCATGGCGGCTTACATGGAGCTTTTGACGCAAGTGAGTTCCAGAGATGACAAAAAGACAATTAAAGCATGCAGAACGATAACATACAGTAGGGGAGTGTGGCTTGATATGCAAATGTTGATGCAAAAATGGCATCCATGTATGTTCACTGTCATGCATCTTGTGCTTTAATGATGTCTCTGTGCTAAAGGATGGCACTGTTTAAGAATCTCATCCACACATCCATCTTCATTCTCTTATCCAGGGACGAGTCCTGAGGACTGCAGTATTCCAGACATCTCCCACCCTAACAAAGCTTTCCAGCTTTTCCTGGGGGACCCCAAGGCATTCCAGGCTATATGAGTTAATAATCTCTCCAGTGAGTTCTGTGTCTATCCTGGGGCCTTCTTCCAGTTGGACCCGGAAAACGGGAGGCACCTATAGGAGGCATTGGCATGCTATCCAAATTAACCAGTGGTTCCAGTCCAACTAATCCATTAAGATTAAGACACATAACAGTAGTGCAACACCACCCATATTGTCTTAAACATTAGACACTGATGGATATCTCATGCCACTATTGAAGCATGCCCAATTTGTTTTTACATCTTTTACTACCCCCTAATCTATCGAAGGGACTCATATAACTGGATTTGACTGCTTGTGCTATAAAGAATTACATTTATATGAACATTGATATCATTTATGAATTGTCAGATTAGTCTCTTATTAATAAGAGGATATTGGGCATATACCAGTCACATGGGAAATTAGGGATCCATTGTTTTGAGAGTTTATTGGACCAAAATGTGTTTTGCAAGTGTCAAGTTTTTGAAGGTGCAATGCCAAATTGCTTAAAACCCCTTTAACAAAACTTGTCAAAGAATTACCTTGTTACCTTACACTTTTTTTTCGTAGTCAGTTTGGACAGAGAGTTTTACAAATTTTAGATGTGATGGATTGGCTCTCTGGATCAGCGGGAAGGTTGTGTTGGAGCATCACAAGCAGTATCGGAAAAAGGTCAGATCTGTGCATTCCTACCTTTTGGTCAATGTGGTCAAGGAACACTCTGCGCAAGGCAGACTATAACACTACAGACTTAAAATAGTGGCTGCTCAACAATGTCAAAAACAATAATAGACAAGGTCAAGTCACGTTTCATTGCATCTCTAATTTAGACTGCAGGTGTTTTAAGATTAATGAAACTTTCATTTGCCCCCATGCCCAATGTGACATATTTCTAACACTCAACAAAAACGTGGTTAAAAAGATATTCTGCAGGACAGAAGGTGAAGAAATTCATCAAGGATCTACAATACACATCTACAATGCTGCAGATTTACTTCCAGAACTGGCACCAAGAGCAGAGCGGAGCCCAGCAGATATACAAGCTGCCTGCCAGGACCGCAGCCAAGCCAGAGAGCTTTACAGGGGCTGGGACTGGTTAGAGAGAGGCTGGTGGGGTGGGGGAGTTGGACAGCAGGGGTTATATTTCCATGCCCCTGTGTGAGCATGGATGATCCAAAACCCCATGTCTGTAAATGTCAGAGTTAGGGTGCAGAATCCAAGACTGAAATATCTATAAGCTGTCCTGTAAGAACCAGTAAAACCAGACTGGAATGGAACTGAGATCTTTATCAAACTATAGGCTGACACATTCTGCTGCACAAGCACTGCCAGAGCAGCGCAAGGCCATACAGTGGCAGCAATTGTGTGAGTTCTCCTTCATTCTGCTATCCTGAATACATCTACCTTTCATTAGTAATGGAAACAGTCGTTCTTTTACATGCAGTTAATTAGTGCCTTTTTTGTGAAACAAAACTCTGTGTTTCTTTACCATCTAGTTAACAGACCAATCCTTAAAGCCTCTGAAAAAAATATAACTTAATATTTCTAATCTCTCGTTTCTTACTTGGCTTTATTGACCTTCGCTGTACCCATCTGGCATACAACTTGCTGCCTGTATCCAAAATGTGACTGTTTTCATGGTCAATGAACTCTTTGACGAGAGATAACGGTACTTAAGACATTACCATTTGAGTGTTTCTTGCTAAATGTGACGCATGAGGATATGGCGAACATGAGATATACAGTATGACTCAAGAAATACAATAAGAACAGATGACTCATTTGCAAATGTTGAGTCTGGATACTGTAGGTCACATCTCGAAACAGCAGTACGATGTGGTGTACTGTGGAAATATCTCTTCACAGCGCTAGCTTCTGGTTCTCATTACTCTGAGGGGAGAGTATCTCTTCTGGATGCCCTGCACTGTTATACGCTTAGCACTTTTTGTGAAATCTGAGCAACAAACGCTAACTTAAACATCTAGAATGCTCAGAAGCAGTAAACATTTTTTTAATCAGATTTTTAATTGAGTACCACGTTACTGTGGAGCTCCTTAGCTTTTAAATAGTTAATTTGAATTGCAAATACAATTTGGCCTTTCCAACGCAATTTGATTTCGACTAAAATTTACCATTTGTCCAATGAAGCACACTGGTAAGTATTACATGAAAAACAAAAAATGAAGAATGTGCAATAATTTCTGGCAATTTGGAAGCAGTTGTGAACAGCACTAACATACTGTATTTACCTTTTAAGTTGTTCAAATTTGTGAGCAAAAAGTTACTTATTTGCAAATGCATGTTATCATTCATTTGGAGTAGTGTTTGTGTCCATCCGATGAATTGGAAGTCCAATATTTGCTCGGTTTTAGTTCTGTTTTTGGTCTCTAATATCTAGTTCTCCTTCTCAGGTTGTTAAATACAAACACTTTGTCACAGCCCTCCAGTCTGACGTAGGAAGGCGGTAGCGGTGGATAAATCGGTCAAACAAACAGAGGACTTTCCTCCAGGAGAAAGCTGTTTGCATGAAACCAAAAGTCAACGTATACCTATTTTAACTTGCATACTTAAGATACTGTCATGTTCTTACTCAAGGAAAGCCAGTCTTAAAGTTCAAAAAGTTTATTGTAAAAACAGCAAAGAATATTCTGCTTGGCCAATTGTTCTTTCTGCGGTCAGAAGTCACAGTCATCTTGGCTTTCAGCCAAGCTGTTGAGGCAACTACTGAGGGAGAAAGAGCCCAAAGACCTTCACAAAGAATTTATACACCAATAAAGCTCATTGAGTTGTTGTGATTGGTTCAGAATGTCGCTGAGGCAGTTCCTGGTTCCTGGTTCCATCACTCCCAGATTGGCTCTCATTTGTTCACAAGTTGACGGTTCCTCCAATGAACCACCAGCTCCTGTAGAAAGAACACTCCCTACTCTGTAGAATCTACTTCCTGGTGGGCTGAACCCCCCCTCATCTTACTGTACTAAGCCTGCTTATCTGCAACATCCTTTAATTATGCCATCCGTAAGTTGATAATAATGTGAAAGCATGCCAAATCATTTTTATTTAACTTCTATACATGCACAGTGAGTAATAACAAAACTTCAAAGATATTATGATAAAAAACAACACTTCATGTTTCAAAATACCCACAACACTTCATGTTTCAAAATACCCACAACACATATCATACTTAACTTACATAATGTGTTTAACTTACATATGTAACTTAAGTCATGTAACAATCCGAAGCATGATCTTTTAGAGTAGATTTGATGGGTAAACTTAAAGAAGTAGTTGTGTTGCCTAAACTTAATTAACCAGTTTTATTTCGATTCACAATATTAACCACACGTTTAAAACTGTGGTATATGGAGTGTCATAATTTGACACATTTGGCTATCCAGAGCTTTAAAAAGTGACACCAAGGGGTCCTGACTAAGTGAGAGTTGGGAATGAGATCAGGTTGTGACAAACATCTGGCTTCTAGCTGCTACACTGCTAACTGTGTCCGTCTGCTGTTTATTGTCATAAACAATCCCCTTAACAAAAGAAATAAGAAAAGTTCTTTATGTGCGGACCTATATAATTGTTGAAATAATGGATTCAGACACATTTAGTTCATAATCCTGCTAATCCTTTTGAGAACTGCTTAATAGTTACCCTCAATCACCCTCAATGAATTCTTTTTTTTCTGTTGTTGGTGGGGTAGTAGAATTCCCTTTTTGCAATGTAGAGCACACAATGATTTCATAATAGCATACACTGTAAAAAGAATAAATCTTATTCAGTCTCATCAAGATAAATTAAAATTGGATCATGCGCTAATCAAATTATACAGATGTAATAATAATATAGATGCACCACTGACCTACTATTTCCGTGGTCTAATATTATACAATATAGCTTGTAATATTCATCAGATGTTTGAAAAACAAAGCACACCAGCTGCTCTATAACTAGAAGATGAAAAAAGGAAAGGAATCCCCAGCAAGGTTTTTCAACCCTGCAGCCTTTTAGGAAGACCAGAGAGAACAAACAACATGAGGTAAAACAGGGTCATACCAGGAGTTTACTTCAGTATCCCCATCTATTTACTGTGGTGTACTGTAGGGTTGCAGTGATTCTGCTAGGGATCAGCTGGATATAATAAAGTCATCAAAATGACACGATGGCTTGTAATATAAACCAGATTTTAGAAAATACTTTACAAAAATGCTTTGCATAAGAAGAATGAAATACTGTATACTAAAAATATGAAAATAAAGGAAGATTAGAAAAGAATGATTATCAGAAACACAAGAAACCAAACAGCATAGAAAAGTGGGCAAACCATTTCAGAAAAGTAAGTCTTTAAAAATGCAGATAAGATGAAACTTCGAAAAGATGAAACCTGGATCCTTGTTCTGATTGGTTACTAAAGGGTGAATGGGATTTCCTATTATTGTTTCTTTAAAAGAATGTCCTTACACAAAACTAATTTTAGGTGTTCAATATTTGATACTTACTGGTGAAAAATATATGAAGACTTTTTGCAATCCTTGTCATGCATGTACCTGGGTTTCCACTTTGACCTCAGCTGTTTACTAAGCAAAGATCAGATACTGTTGGGTACCTGTTTCCTAGATGAGGCGATGTTATGATGACATGTGCAGCTAAAAGAATCCATAATTTTAACCTCCACATTGTATTTCTACCTTGTATTGCATCACTTCTGGTATGTTTTGGGGAATCTGCATTATTAACTCCAAAAGTGTATTTGGATATAAAACATCCATCAATGCGTATTAGTCTGGAACCCTCAAGTCCAAATTCAAGTCCACTTTTGCACTTGTCTTGGCATTGTGCCATGTTTGACTGAATTGTTTTGGACTCAGCTATCAAGGATGGGTCAAGTTGTTCTCTGCTGCTGATTCTGGATCAGTTGTACTGATTGTTGTCTAAATTCTCTGCATTGCTAAGTTTCATATTAGAAGCTAAATCATTCTTGTTTATATATCCATCCTAACTCCTTAGTCATGATATTGGCATTGAAAGGACAATATGGTCTTGAACACGACTTGATTTTCCTCAGACTCGGCTTTGACCGGATATGGTCTTGGACTTAATTTGGACTCCATGAAGTTGGTCTTGACTAATAGCTCTGCCTACAACCAATCTGAGCAATGAAACGTGACATACAACCCCTCACCCACTGGAGCAGTGCTTTTTGAAGTTTGAAAAAATTACAGCCAACTAACAAACTTTTTTGAAATTACAGCCAAACAGTACACTAAAATGTGTTTCCTGAAAACTTTTAAGGCAGCTAAAAGGCAATACAGTAACAGAATCTTGATTCACATTTGATCAGCACTGCCTACTTTGACAGTTTGATCGGAGTTTTGTGAGCCTGCTGCATTGTGCTGGATGGACCTATCACTGTACAGGGATGCTCAGCTGTGCAGCCTCTTGCCCCATATGATATAGCAACCAGAAGTAGGAGCAACAAAGTCTGTGTAGGGAGGAGGTTGGGTGGTGTATTGGTCAAACAAACACAGGACTTTCACCCAGGAGACTATTGTTCATGTCCCATTCGTGTCCCCTGTGTCATTGTAATTATGTTACAAACATTTTTTAACACCACTTACAATCTTTTGCTAACTCTAACCAAGTGGTTTTGTTGTCCAAACCTGACTACATCGTTTGAATTGACAATTTAAGCCACATGCTCCCAGTATTTAAAACAGCAAACATAGTGGAGCGTCACACTTTGACGTGCAGGGCTACCCAGTGTGGTTGTCAAGTGACACCATGGGGTCCTAACAAAGCGCCCATATGTGACAAGTTTGGATGAAAACGGGTTGGAGATAAACGGTTGTGATTGGTCTGCCCAGGAACACATGGGCTGGAAAACTGTCTGAACAGGAGGGGGGAGGAGACCAGAACAATCGAAACATGAGCTGGGCAGAATCATCTGGTTCCAAGGCTACAAATGATTCCAAATAGAAAAACAAGAAAACCTACAGTATCATTATGTGTTTCTATGTTAAGTAACTCTCTATGGCAGAAGTTTGTCCTCTTTAGTGTTGCCGTACAGATAGCAGCATCACCTTCTTATACTTTTGTTGTAATAGACTCATTGCAACACAGGTTATTTATTAATTTCTGGTTAAAGATGTGATATGTAGCACTTATGAAAGAATAAAAGACCGTTTACACAAGCAAATGAGTGTATGTGCTCTCTCTCACACGCACATGCATTTTTTTGGCTAATAACTCTCGTGGCTGGTGGTTAAGTGGGCAGGCGTCTCCACCACCCCCAGCAGTGTCTGAGGAAAGACCACAACCAGCATCTCCTCTCCTCAGCCAAGCCTCTAGCAGCCTTAGGAGAGGGAGTATACTCTTGTGCGTGTGTGGGTCCCTGTGTAATCTGTGTTAAAAAGCCTCCAGCACCTCCCTACATCGAGCCAAGCCCCAATCACAACAAACCTGAAACAAACACTAAATGGGGTTGCAACACGCTGCATGTTTGGACCTCACTCCTCCTAAAGATGCTCAACCTTTTTTTTTTTGTCCCAGGAGTAGAGCGGAGTTACATAAATCCTCTGCTGCCAAGTCAGATAACATTCCCAATAAAAGTGAACCCGCAGTGATCCTGAACTCCAGAAGATGACATGCCAAACTGCAGTTTTCGTGTGTATGTTTGTGCGTGTGCGTGTGTGTGTGTGTGTGTGTGGGAGGGAGACAGTGAGAGGGGGAATGTGGAGGAGTTTGTGTATTATCAGTCACTGTTGTAGTTAATGGGCTTGATCAGTCACTCACTGGGGCGATTTGTGGGCTGTACAGTAGCTGCCAGGAAAAATCCAAAGCATCACACATCGACAAACATATACACACTTGCAGCGAAGTTAATTGTCCTACATACGAACACACAAATCCTCCCTTGACTTCACTCATCATAAGAATTCTTCTGCTATCACTTAACAGTCATTTGGCTCGATCGATCTTCTCAGACATTTTCTCTAAACTAGCCATCTAGCTACCTCTGCCAGGGCAAGAGCTTGTCACCACCTTCACAATAAAAGACCTTTAATCTAGCGTTGGCCTGCAACTCCACCCTCAAAACAACATTATCCCCCTATGCCTCTTTCTTTGTAAAGTTATGTGAGGCAATCTGTGGTTGAACACATAATCAAATCAATTGGCTCTGGGTAAGGCAGGTTATCTAATTATCTACAGAGTTTGGAAAGTCCAGTACCTCTCTTCCTTCACAATCCCAGAAATGTAAGACATGGACATTTCTTGAAACAATGCTGCATTTTTATTTTTTTGCCACATCTGTACTTCAGGTCAGACCCGCTCTGCTGCTATGGAGGGGGCTCCATGCGCTGATGCTACGGAGGGAAGTCCATACACCATTTGTGACACAAAATTTGCCATTTCTTTAGTTTAACTGCTTCATTCACACACTCTTTGTCACAGCATAGGAAACACATTGCTATCGCTGCAAACTAACTTTCTGACGTACTCCTGCGTTTGCCTTATTTGTAAATGCAAAAGAAATGCCAAGTCGATCCATCAGGTATCAGGTACCTACACTAGCTAGCCCTGTGAGTACACCCTATAACACCAAACCTCTAGCACCACACATGTCTTGAGATTTGGAGCTTTGGCTACCAAATGCAGCCTGCGGTAAAATAAATTTAGCACCAAATTCTCACAACATATAAGTTTCAAAACTGCAGCTCCTCAAATGGCCACTTGGGGCTTGGCTCCAAAAAGGAGTCATAGGACACCCATGTTAAAATTTACTACTACTCCCAACTTTACAGCAGAAATAAGCATGTTTACAGCCTGGTACATTAAAATGGTTTCTGCTCTATAGCTTATTTCTTCATTCACAAAAACTTGAATAACTTTGACTGACAGGCAGGTGTTGTCACAGGTGTGTGTTTCAGCATCCAATCTTCATTCGGCCCACCCAAGCCCCCACCAGAGCGACATCCTGGTTGATCCAATACGAAAGTGCCACTAGGAGTAGATTGCATTATAGAGCAATTTCTCATTGACCCTCATGTTAAATAGGTCGTTTTCACAGCAAGGCCTGGTACAAAAACACATTCTAGACTGTATGTTTAGGTCATATCTCCATGACAACACTGAGGTGACATCACATCAATGCCCTTTTTGGTAAGAGGAAATGAGGCAGATTCAAAGTCTGACAAGATCGCGACTCCCGTAGGTGAGTACAATTGGATCTAGTTTAGAGAACAGACCCAGACGGGTATGCTACATCCATTTTTCATACAGTCTATGGGCCCACCTCAGCTCCATCCATGCTGTACCTCTTTGCCCGTTTTAAGATTAGCCAGGGGTTAGGCAGAGTCAGTCACTTGTTGTCAGAGCCATCCGCATTGAGCTTTACAATGGCACAGAGACGAAGTCCGTGTTTTGTACTGTCTATGGCTAGGATTCACCAAGCATTTGTTGCATAATCATAATGTCTCAAATGATTATAGTACAGTCTGACACATACTGACCAATATTTTATTGAAGCTGTCTTGCAGTGTGACATTCAATAGACTTACACAATCGTTGCATAGTTTAAAGGCGCCTTTAGTTATACAACTGTAAATACATATTGTATAAAAAAGTGTTCTTCACTCCACTGTGCTAAAATTGCCACATCCCAACTTTCTTCGGATTATAATTTAGAAAGCATGTTTTTCTTGGCTGAAGAGTCCACATCTTTTTACAGACAAAATTGGTGCCTTGAATGACATTAATATCAGATTAAGAGTTCATGAACATGACCTTGTCCCCTCAGTTAACTGGGCTCAACAGAGGTTGCTTCAGCTTGGTCCATGTGGTACTACAGTCGTATTGGTCCTAATTACGTTAACTGCGATGCAGCTTTCTCTGACCGCAGCACCAAAGGTTTATAGGGCTCCCATTATACACTTAGGTTCTACTGTAAACCAGGAAACAAGGAGCCAGTAAGCTGCTGCTCCAAAACCACACCACTTCCTAGTATGTTATAAAAAACACTTTGTTCCCTCCCTTTGTTGTCCGCTGTGATCACTGTCAAAAATCAAATTAATGTTTGAGTCATTTGGCACACACGCACGATCTAAATGGTGTTGTGATACTATAAACATTTGGAGTTGTTTTGATTCACCTTGATATTTTGCCAGTAGTTACGTTATGTTACCTTACTATTTCCAAATTCACTGAGATTTTTTTCAAGTATACACTTGTGCTAATGGTCATAAATGTTTTATGATCAGTGATGTATGTTCCCAATATACATGTATAGACAAAGCAAATTCATATGACTTTTAAGTAAACTTGCAACACGTCCTGAGTGAAAAAATATTTAAAAAACATATTGATCCCAAATTATGTTCATTTTGAGGGTTTATACTTTTACTTTGGGTTTATACTACAACATGTTTTCATGCTTTAATGTTCAAAAGACATTATTATTTCTCATACTGTGTGTCTGAATAAACCTGCATTCACCTTCTGTAGGAAACGCTCTATTTTAGCGCCTGTCTCTTTATGCCCCTGCAGAAATAGCCCAGTCTACTCTGATTGGTCACCAATTTGGGGTGTCCTGTATCTGCACTCCTTGCGTTTCAGCATCATCAATACAGCCAGGGAATGACTTTAACAGCCCCGTTGCACCACTTTCTATCTATCTATCTATCTATCTATCTATCTATCTATCTATCTATCTCTCTGTCTATATATATATATATATATATATATATATATATATATATACATATAGATATATATATAGTATAGTATAGTTGTGACATCACAACTGTACAGAAGTTCTGGCGACTCATTTAAAGACACAGTTTCTGAATACGGGCTGTGTGCATTTCTCTGTGAATTGAGCCTTCTGGTATTTTCACAGCATTAATATAGCACCTGGACCTTCTTAAATACATGAGAATCTCACTTTTATATAATATGGTACCTTTGAAGAGTGTAACATACTCAAAAAATGTTGTTGGACTGCTCAGCATAATTTCAAAGGGTTGGTTCTGAAAATACAACACATTCCAGCTTAATACATATTGAACCATTAATTGTATTGGACTTGGCTCATGTGATATAACATGCCTTTTGTAAATATGTAAGTGTATATATTTTTAGACTGCTAGGGTCCTTAGGGCATGTTCTGTCATGCACAACCCCTATAAGACTTGCCAAAGTTATACATGTAGCACAGATCCCATATGTCAGAATAAACATTACCTTATCAGGTTTACAAGTGCTTTGGTAGCACTGATAAATAATACATCAAAACTTAATAATGATAATAAAAAGTAACAAACTGGCATGAGGTTTGTCTGTGCATATCACAGAGCCAAGGCCTTGCATTAGTAGAATTAGAGGGTATTTGAGAGTGGCTCAGGCTAAGCCAAGTGTATTGGGAATACTGCTGAAGATTATAACCCGGCCTGCAGCCCTTTGCAGCCCTGTTTCCAGCCCATTTCTGCAAAAGATCATAGTCTATTGGCTAAATACCGCTGCACTAAGTGCCATGGAAGAGAGAGAGAGAGTCGTACTCCGCCAAGTCCACTGGTCCACTGGCAACAGAGGCTGGCAGTAGAAAGTCCCAGCTCCATAGTTTAAACAGCCAACAACTAGATGATTGGCCTGGCAAAACAGTCCCACTCTGCCTTGCAAAACACATGGCAGTGCTTACGTTCTTAACCCTTACTCAGGTCCTACGCTATAAGATAGCTTACACATATAGCAAAGAAAAGTGAATGGCTCAGACTATTGTTCTTTATGTCAATGCAGCCCATTTCTGATGGTTTCTTCAAATTTTGTTTGTGGTAGTCGACAGGCTGAAGAAGTGGACCTCAAATTAAACAGATGGTTAAAGTCTGACTTGAGAAAATCTGAAAAGTGAATCAGAAATGTGCTGCCAGCTCACAGCTACTAGTATCAAGTTAGCACAAAAAGCTCAACTCCACTGGAGCGGCACTGAGTGTTCTGATCTGTTCACTGGTGTGGATTAAAGTATTAGCATTAATAGAGCCATCCATTGAATAACCTCAAATCTGAAACATGGCATGTATCTTGACATATCCATCAATGTTGATGCACTAGAGATTAGCTGAACTTCCGTGGTTTTGCTCCAATCTCAAGGGAAATCCAGCAGAGAAAAAGAATTACCGCCTTTCTAGCTGCTGGATTTTGAAACTAATGATAAAAGTAAAGATAGAGAATATTCTAAGGAAACATTTAAAATTATTATGCTTCTAAATAGAATACATAGAATCACATGCAGGATATATGCATGGTCTGTAGGGATGAGCTATATCTACTATATATACCATATATCTACTGTTTTGTACTATGGACTAAAAACAAACATTAGCATAGCATCTGGGATGTCCCCCATATGTTTCTGAAGGGAAGTTTCAAAGTTGGAGTTACTAATCGCTCCCATAATTTGGGGGGTTGTTTTTATACAATTAATTCAAATTAATCTAAAGTTATGTCATATGACTTGATCATTAGGTCACCAGGGTACACCAACCATTCTTAACCCATATTTGTTGAGCAATGCTAAATCACTGGAGAATAACTTTACTGAATCAATCATTCTCATTGCAAAACCAAAGCAATTGTGTGACTTTTTGAATGAAATCAAATTTAATTTTATTTGACTTTTTGAAACCAAAATCTCGCACCTACTGCTATTAGCCAGAGTGCAGCTTCCCCTCTGCTTCTGTCCTATATGGAAATTGAAGTAAATGTGAGGTGCACCACACTGCTTTGGCACTTTTCCGCTCTGAGCGGAAGTTCTTTCAACTCAAGGCATTCAGAGCACTCCTGCAAATGCATTGAGTGAGCAAAATGCAGCACTCTGATAGAAAACAATTACAAAAAGTCGTACCTGGCTGTTAAAAAGTGTTCCATTGGCCATGAATTTTTCAGTCTGTCATTATGACGTTAGAGATATTTAGATGTGGCACCTTTGTTTCTGGCAAAGCTGATGTTACGCAGCCAAGGTTGCCGTTTAGATGACATGATTTATGAGTGACGTTAATGTAGCTAAAATTCCTGCTGTTTATCAAAACAGGTTGACTTTGATCCTACATTATTTTGTATCCATTATTTTTTTCTTAAAAAGGAGTGTGCTAACTTTACAATCCATTACTGTACATAACATGTATGCTGCTGAAAACTGGCCAAACAAGTACTGGCACATATCACTTGGTTAGTGATTGCACTGTTTGAACACGAACATTTGTGGAATCTTTGACTGCTTTCCTAATAACAACATTACAGAGAAGGGGGTAAAAGTTTAGTTCATGGAAAAAACAATCAATAGTAGAATAAACCCAATGCATGAACGCAATGCATTTGCAGCGCAATCAATCTGTCATCTGAGAGTAACGGAATTCCATCTAAGAGCAATACGTCTGACAAATTAAATGTGATTGGTGGGTGAAAGTGACAGGCTTGTGAAGAACAGAAAGTTCACAAGTTTATTCACCAACGGAGGACATCTTCTTCAAGCGAAGGACACATCTCTATACCCCTGGCTGAACTGTGACACCAATGGCAGCTGTACAACAACGTTCAAAGACACAAGCACTAAATTTCCGACGCACAAACAGCCCGATAAACAAAGTGCTAGTTTAAACCACCTCCAGACCTTAAGGCCTGCACGTGGCCTTGACATCTCTTAACATGCCGTCTGAGACAGAGGCAGATTGAATGATTGAGTGCCAGACAGTAAGAGACAGAGACTGACAGAAAGGCAAATTGGACAGCAAAAAATACCCTAAAGCTGTTTGTTACACAGAAGGCAGAAACAGGCACAAGGAGGGGTATAAGAATAGACGGAGCTGTGTCCCTCGCAGCCTGTTTCTATGTGCTTTTTCGGCGCTGTATGTTGTATGGAGGGGATCCGATTGCAGCGCTGAGTCCCGCCAGCCAGATTTCTTGGAGCGCCCGGCGTTTTGTTCTGCCAGGATTGTGTCAATAACTCCTTCCACCTCCCAAACCACTGCCTGTTTATCAGCCCTGCCAACCAAATGCGCACACACTCATGTGCACAGACACATAGAGACTCATACATAAGATTGTTAATACTGTGTACAAACACACCAAGTGGCGTGTTTTCGCTGTTGTTTTTACATTTACTGGAGAATGCAGAAATATATACTGCAAAGTCTATACCCTCCTTCCTTTAGAGAGAAATGTTACGCTCACTGACATGTATGGAGCACATATAGCCCATAACTCAATACTTCACATTTGGTGGTGAAGATTTGCCCTAAATTAAATTGCACAGTAAATTATTGTCGGTTGCCTGTGTTTATATAACACTCCATTTACTATGTTCGTATTTATATCCTATTTTTCTTTGATGTATCCTATTACTTCTTGCTGCTGCAATAACCGTATTTCTCAAAGGAGATCATTAAAGTTTCATCTTATCTAATCTCATCCAATTTAAAAGCCTCATTCTTACCCCATGCACCTACTTGTCCAAGTAGATTTTTTTTTTACAAAGCTTGCTCTTTTTAAGCTGCCAGAAGTTACAAAAAATGGTCTGGTTGGTTAAGACAGCAAAGTTTTATGTAACAATATACTAATCTGCTCGGCTGTATAACATTCAGAAAAGAACCTCCTGCAGGAGTTATGAAAGAGAGCTGATAAGTAAATGCATGAATGGGGACTTATACAATAATAGACATGAGGTGTTTTGGATTTGTCTGTTACTATAGGCCAGATGAATACTTGTGCAAGCGTTACAGTATGACTGGGAAAAGGTACACACTGGAAGCTGTGAATTCCTAGATAATGTGAGCTTGAATTACATGAGATCCACAGAGAGGCTAATTTGAGATTGTGCGAAATTCTCTCACACCCTGTTTCTCTCTGATCGTGGAGGCCTGTAAAAGGCAGCAGCAGGCCAAATCTGGTCAGAGGCGTACATCCAATATGAACCGGTGGGAGAGGAAACGCTGAATAACTAATAATAATACTCTATTTCTCACTCAATCACTTTCCCTCCCTCCCTCTGTCTTCTCTTCCCTCTGGTTTTCTCCTTCTCTCATTCTGTCCTCAGTCTAATTTTTCCGCTTCTCTTCAAATCTTTCAAGACGCATTAGTCTGGGCTTTTCACACATTTTTAAGTAGCACCTACAGAAAGTCAAACTTAATAGGCAGAAAAACCAAAGACGGAAATGACCGACCAACCCCTTTCAGACTCTGCAACAGCGCCACAATGAGGGAACGTCACAACGCCAGCATTTTTGTGAATTCACACAGAACTAAGGAACCCCAGTTGGGATTTCACATAGCGGCCGACATAAGCTAAAAGGAAGCAAAAGACGTGTCGCCTTCAAGTGTGTGTGAGCCAATCCACACTGTTAATCAACCACTCAAACATACACACCGCCTACAGTTTTTATAGTGACACAACTGTCAGTAGAGAGGACAGAATATTGCACACAATGTTTCTGTAAGGCTGTAAGTTTATGAGCGCTGCTTTGTCACTTTTTGACCTGCCTGTGGGTCAACTTGTGCATTAGTACTGTATCGTTCGTCTATTAAAAAATGCTCTAAATGTCCCCATAATACATATATGTTGTGTACAACAGGCAACCACAAACCACCACCCAAAAGCTCATTAGTAGATGTAATCATTGTCATAAATAAACATAACAAATTGCTACTATAATCATTACCAGTTCCAGGTGTACTACACTTGTGTGTTGCCGCCTGTTGGTCAGTACAGTCAATGTCAAACACTATACTGTCTCTCTGTTAATTTAAGACAAGGCAGGCAAAGGTTAGGGTGAGAACAGGCAACTTGGAACAGAATAAGTATTTGACTTTGTTTACATGTAAAAATATTGTCTACATCTACATCTAAAAGAGCAAACACTTAAAGGCTTTGTTCAGTTTGTTCAGCTGATGTCAAGGTGGACCAGGTCCCTATTTCTTGGACTCGAGACTGAAGATCAATATTAGAGATTAAGTAGTAATACTTTATTTCTTCTGAAATACTGTTATTTTTTATTATTCAGAATTTGACAGAATATTCCCTGTTGCTATACCATTGCTGTACTAGCATGTTTTTTTTTTAAACAACACTAGCACTTCAACGAAAACCTTTATTTTGTGAAAAAAAAACAGTGAGCAAAATCAGAGAACAGTTACAATTGTGTCAGAAGAGAAGATTTAAACAATGTTTTCTTAGGGCTATTGGATCAAAAAATAAATAGGAAGTTTAGAACCGTTTGGCTGCATCTTTTAAAATGTCTGTCATGGGGAACAGTCGTATATGAACAGAGATCAGGACCGCCGTCCATACTCGTGCATGTGTGCATGCTCGAGCTCGTACGTGCATCCGTGCTTTACAAAAGCCCACCTATTAATGACAATGCTGAGTGGCTAGTAACTTTTGAAAACCACTAGCCACAGTGAGCAAAAAAGTTAGTGTCAAGCCCTGTTTATAATATATCAAAACATTATTCAACATTAAAAAAAATCCACAGCCAGATGTGCCGGCTTCCAAGTTATTTTGGAATTGCTTCAAATACATCAAATGAAACCAGCTCCTGAAGATTCAGATGGTTCTGTAACTGATTTGGAGCTGAGAGAGCTGCAAACATAGCTCATGAAACTTGAGACCAAGGGCATTGGGAGGATGGTTGGCTTCCCAACGTATATTGACGATAGGGGGTTTCTGAGCAGTTTACACAACACCTGCTCGCCATCCAGTCACTGAACAATGCAATTCTTAGTAGAAGTCTCCAAATGTCAAAGGTTTTTGATACCAAACCACAACATGGACTTTTCTATGGTGTTCCTCAAGATCTGGGTGTCTTAATGTGGTATTTTGGAGAGATTTTCAACCATTTTTACCAATTATCGAGTGGTAGAAAATGATTACATTTACAAGTCTGTTGGTATGAGTCAAATGGTATCAACCCAAACATTCCAAGACATAGAAAGGGAATGGAAATCATAAATTTAAATCATAATGTTCTAAATCCTTATACACTCTAATCTCTAAACCTTTGAACAGGCTCCTAATAAAGAAAGTTGAAAGTGCTGAGCTGCATCTAAAATGAATCTTCTGGTTCTCGGCTTCTGACTTCTATGTGGCATTTAGTTTTGACCTTTTATCTACCCCTCAACATCCTGTGTATTAAAAACCGAGCACAAAGTGCAATAATATTTGACATGGCAAAAAAGACTGGGCAGCAGGGCCTGCCAGTTTACGACTCCTGTCGTGCTTGTTTGTCACCATGGTCAAAATGGAAACAGAACTTCATTTTTATTACATAGAATGATACCGCCAAACTGAAAATGTGCCTGTTTTCTATTTTAGAAATCTTGTCGACTTATGATAAAGACACTGTTTAATACACTCCTTACATGTTTGCTCTCCTGTTTTTGGTTTCAGGAAGGGTAAAGAAAGACATGGAGAAATTCAAAGCTTGACAGGCCTGTAGTGCTAAGTTATGATTTGACAGCTGCTGTTTGGAGGAGGGGTTTAGTCAATTAAAAATAAAGATGAAGACAAAATAAAAAACAAAATCTCAAAAATGAGTCCACTGAACTGAGTTTTAAACGCTCGTTTTACTCCCTGTGTCTGTCTGTTTTTTTGCCGTCTAAACTGTGAAAGGATATTATGTTGGGAAAAACACAAACACAGAATCAAATGGTAACAAGCTGAAGTAGTTATGATTCATCCTTGCCGAGACATCTGGATCAAGGCAACAAATGGGATGGCGGGTGGGGACACAGACCCCTGGACGAAAGCCTGCTGTCAGGTCCTCACGCAGGCAAGGGGAGTCACATTTAGCTGCAGGTCCTTTGGACTACTCTGGCTCCCCCTGAGCTCTATTATCTCCAGCAAAGCAGGTCACACACTCATATAGAGACAATGTCATTTCATACAACTGGTGAACAAATAGACAAGTACAACAGAAAGACAGATACAGCGTTAAAGATGTCATTCAGAACGACACTGTGTTAACACGTCATTTACTTGAAAATAAATGTTCTTGATATAATAATAAGGGACAAGTTATTGCCAATGAAATGACATAACACTATGCTTGTTTCCAAAGCACGTTCGCTTATTTCAAGAATTTTCAAGAAAAACATGTCAAAGCGAGAGAGATTAAGGCATTCAACAGAAGACTATGGCACTGATTCAAGGAAATGAAGCTTGAAGCAAACTGACTTACACTGGCAACAAAGTCCATTATCTCACCCCATATGCACTTGTAAAAAGGAAAACGACTTGCTTGTGTTGTTTTAAGGGACATAATATGTTAAGACTGTGACCTTGAATGCTACTTTGCACTTTTCATGTGCCCACACTCAACTCTCAGACCCCAGCAGATGGAGTCAACCAAACCTCAATTCCCCGACCTCAGCTGACATTTGGCATTAAGCTTCATACCATCAGAACAGGTGAAGGAAAAGGAGTGTCAGGACAGAATGAAAAAATTACGAAATGATGCAGGCAAAATACCACTCGACACTTGGATCAGGTCGATGCCATCTAACATGAGTCAAGATTTCAAGCCAGAACCAGGCTGATGTCTAGATATGCACATCTCATAAGTATTCCCATCATTACACTGACCCATGGGCCCCTTTCTTGTCCCAATACCAGCTGCAGTCCTGGCCCCATTGCTTTTTCATTCTCACAAAGGGCAACTCTGTGTATTACAGGGGATAATGAACGGGAAAGTCTTCTACAGGGGTGATGTATATAGTTAAACAGCCATTCGTACTTCGTTTTCAGTTAAAGCTACAGTCTACAATTTGGAATATTGGTAATTATTGTTAACATTGTTTATAAGGCGATTATGGTCCTGTAGTCCGATGTACACAACATGAATAGCAAAAAGAACCAAAAGAAATCCATTCAGTCTATCAGCTATAGGCCTGCATAAAAATTGACCAATGGGAGCAACCTGGTCTGGGGTGCTCTCTTTGGCTCATACCCTCCATACAATCTTCTCCTCTCCCCTCATCTCCCCTGATCCTCGTCATCCCGCCCCTTCCCTCCCCTGTAAACTCTGAGTGGTTGGTGATTAGCTTAGCAGCTCAGCTACCGGAGCTTCTGTTAAGGGATTCCTTTGACCGGTGGAGAAGGCTACATCTGGATTTGGGACTGAAAACAAATGCTGAGACAGCAGACTTTTCATTGAACAGGTCATTGATGTGTTTTATTGTGGTAGATGTTACATAAACAGCCTCAAATTAGTCTGAGTCAATACTGGCTTATGACTGTGAACGTCCCTAGTCTGATAAAAGGCTATGTCAACACATGTTAGCATACGTTAGCCATGGGTTTTTAGCCAGCTGGCTTCTGGCTCTGCGTGTCTTTAGGAGGCGGGGCAGGGGATACGAGCTTGAGGGGAGGAATCGTGGAACAATGAGGGGAGGGGTTTGTTTGGGGGGGGGGGGGGGGGGCTTTTTTCAAATCTGTCTCAGAGGCTCAACTGATTTTCAGAATGTAGACCATAGCTTTAACCTAATCTGTTTGTATTTGGACCTCCGGGCTTCAAGCAGAACTCTCCTTCTTGAGAAGAAATGTCCGGCATTTCAGCGAATGCCCAGAAACTACGCATGTTGATGTTCAAGTAGCAAAGCCATGTAGCAATCACAAGAAGTTGGATTCTTGTCAGTCTGGACCACAGGAGGAAATATGATGTCAAACATCGGACTTTCCTCTACCTACCTCGTCATCGCTGGTTTCTCTCAACCATGATGAGGATGTTTCCCTGACCTCTAGTTTAGCTTTGTCCCACCTTACCTCAATGCTGGAGTAGGGCCTGGCTACCCTACACATACATGTTGGAAGAATGGATGGCTTGTTTACATTTCTTTAAAACAAACACAATCGACTTGGGCGCTGCTAAACTCCGGATGCAGCCATGGAGTTTGCAGCCTCTGCAAAATAAGTCTTGGGATGGAACTTGGTTTGATCGAACATTTGCATGTAGGGAGGCGAGCACTGGGTAGAAAGGGGAAGAACAAAGCCTTTATGCCACCACTGTACATCCTTTCAGACAGACTACCCTAACTCTGTCCAAGTCTAGTTCTGCCAAAACCTAACCAAACCTTAGCCATCGTGGTGTCAGATTAGAAACCACTTAAATTTAGTTACTGATGGCAAATTTAATTTGAAGGACTTGGAAAGAAACACAAGGAAAATGCATTCTTCCGAGAATCTATGTAAATGCAACAAGGGTTTTGCTGTTGTGAAGAGCAATATTCTGGTACTTCAATCCGCCAATCCGATAAGAGAAAGCCTTGTGCCAGGTTGAACTTGACAACTTGCTCATCACTGATTCTCATCAACAAATCAAGTCCTTTCTCTTGTCTTAAAGTGGTCAACATTCTAATTTTTAGTTTTAGCTCCAGTTTAATTACAGCTGTCTGTTGGCTCAATTTCCATCCCCAGCCCCAAAGGGCAGGTTCAGCTCCACCTCCTCTTCTACCAAACATATCAGTTCCACCCCCTACTCAGAACTGGATCACTATCCACATCTCCACTCCAAGTTCCAGCATTAATCCAGGTCTCAGTTCCAGCTCCTGTGCCGAGCTCCAGAATATCCTAACCAAAGGCACAAACTAGGCCTGGGGTGGGCCCACTGGCTGCCCGCATCTGGATCCAATCAAGGGTGTTTGTCGTCGGGAATTGAATCAAATTAAAAAGTTTAATATTTAATGCGACACCAGATGGAAGCGGAGAGGGGAAAGAGGCCCTGCGGTCAGTACTAATATCCCCTTCTGAAGAGCCGAGCAGCATTCCTAGAGGTAGAGCCGTTGGAAATATGTAGCATACACACACATTAATGCACAAGATCCCATATGCTCAAAGTCGCAATTAGTGCATACATACTTGCAAATGCACTGACAACCAAAAACACACAGAATAAATACATAGAGGGTAAAACAGCACATGCAAAAAACATTGCATTGGACACAAGAACAAGGATTCTACAAGCTAGTCTGTCAATCAAAATGACAGAATGCAAGATAGGTGATGAGTATACCTACTGTCACACACACATATTCACTCACACTCCTCCTGTTGCTGAGTCATTTAGTTTAGCAACTATTAGGATCAATCACTTACTTCCATAAAGAAGTCCAGCTCATGAAAAGTAAAAAAAAAAAAACTACTAAAAATCAAAACTAAGCTCTCAATCACACTTTTGACAATTATTTAGACTCAAATGTTGCTATAGTCTTCAAATGTTGCTATAGTCTTCCTATGCCTCATTTACATTCACCCCTTGGATTTCAGTCACTCACATGACGTAGCTTTCTGTAAACCTCTTTTTAATTTGAATCTCAGACAGCAATAGATTCTGGATATTCTCATTTGTGAGGTTTTGTCAGGACATAAATCTTTCTGACGTCAATTCAAAAAGTCTCCAATATGTTTATTAATACATGTTTTTACCATCCCATTATATGCTGGGCGTATGCAATTTTATACTTATTTAGGTTGATATTAAATACTGTATGGCTCCAGTACGCAGTAATAAAGTCATGGTTGATTTGATTTCCCATCATTTGTTGCTGATGCATTATATCATTTATTGGGTTT